>NW_024070211.1:107001599-107601599 GCF_014754425.2 Oryx dammah | reverse complement strand
GTTCCAATGGGGCGAGGGGCTTCTGTCAGTCTATGGGTTCAGGATTTGGGATCCAAGCACATGTATTGATTGATTCTTCTAAATACATAGGCCTGCTGTCAGTTTTTTCCTTTAGTGACTACATTGTAAAGATTTTCTGGCTAGAGAACTCAGTTTTCTTCCTGGAAAACTCAAGGCTGAAAGTCCACTGAAAACTTAAGAAAATTCATCAGCTTAATAGTTCTGGGGAAGAAGTGAGTGGCACACAGCAGAATCCTCCAGAGAGTTCCATCAGTTTTACAAAATTGAAACAAAACAAAATAAATCAAACCCCTGTTTAACAGACACCTTAATGTATAAGTAAAATAGAACGTGGCACAGATAATATTTGTTACTCCTTTTAAGCATCCTTCCCTCGTGGCTCAGATGGTACAGAATCTGCCTGCAATGCAGGAGACCTGGATTCAATCCCCGGGTTGGGAAGATCCCCTGGAGAAGAGAACGGCTACACACTCCAGTACTCTTGCCTGGAAAATCCCATGGATAGAGGAGCCTGGTGGGCTACAGTCCATGGGGTCGCAGAGAGTTGGACACGACTGAGCGACTAACACACACTACAAGGACTGACTACACATTAACTTATCATCCATTAAATGCAAATCCCTCCACGTAGAAACATTTAACTAGAATATTTAAAAGATTCCCACCCACACCCACCCCAGGGCCTTTCTGTATCACAGGTTAACTTCATTCACAGAACTTCTGTAACCATCCACCTTCACGTTTCAGGAAGTTAATGGGGCAGAATTTTCAATTTGAGAGGCACATGTTTCTCCTAGAAATTGCATCTTGGATAGTCTGTTATTTTGAATAACTTATTGTTTTTAAGTCTCTGAATTTGTGAAAAGTTCTGTTGTACAGCCAGAGGTCAGTCCTAATAACAAGTGGGTAGTGTCCCTTGGGTGATGTATGCGTAGTTTGGGTGCCAAGTTCATGTCCTCCATCATAGTTCAAGCAGGAACAAGTCAACTCTGACTTCCTAAACCTCAGTTAGCACTGAGCTGGCTTCACAATTATTTTAGCTGCCCTGCACCCACAGGGGGACCCCAGCAAATGGCCTACTTTCATGTCCTCTGTCTTACAGAATATAACAGCTCCTTCACTGGCTCAGCAGCGATGCACTGAACACCTGCTGATGCCAGGCTGTTTTCTAAGATGGTAAGATGGATGGAGAGCTTACTTTCTAGGAGAGGTAGGCAGATATTAAACACATGGTAAATGAAGGAAAAAATACGTTCAGATAGAGATACCTGCTGTGATACAAATAAAGTGAAGTGACGGGGGATGGAGACTGAACAGAGTTGCAAGGGGACTGGGCTACTTTAGTTAAATTGGTCAGTCTATAAGAGGGGACAGTGGAGTTGAGAATAGAAGGTCTCAGGTATTTCTGATTTAGTTCTTGAGTCTTTTACTAAGTTTTTGTTTCTTTGCTTGGCTCTTTGGGATAAATGCTTTCTTAGGAACATCTTTTTGGTTTTCGGTCTCTGCCCTTCTCTTGTTTTCTGGCTTCATGTTTCTCAGCTATGGCCTTTCCACACACTCTTGCAAATGTCCTACATGCCTAGAGATGTAGGTTAGCTACTGTATTCATTGGCTAGGGATTCTGTGACAAAGAAACACAGAGTAGGAACTTAAATGAGGTTCGTTTATTGCTTCACAGCCCTAAAGGCTGGAAGTCTGAACAGATGTTGGCTGGGTTCACTTCTTCCAAGGGCTCTGAGGGAAAATCTGTCCCATGCCTCTCTCCTAGCTTTGGGCACACTGTTGGCCATCTTCGGTGCCCCAGGGTTGTAAATGCATCACCCAGATCTTTGCCTTCATCTTTCCTTGGTGTTCTGCTTGTTTGTGTCTTTGTGTCCAAATTTCTCCTTTTCATAAGGATTGTCTGTGCTCACACTCAGTCGTGTCCTACTCTTTGCGACCCCATGGACTGTAGCCCACCAGGCTCCTCTGTCCATGAGATTCTCCAGGCAAGATACTGGAGTGGGTTGGCACTACCTCATGCAGGGCATCTTCCTGACCCAGGGATTGAACCTGTGTCTCCTGCATCACAGGCGGATTCTCTACCCACTGAGCCATCAGGGAAGCCCCTTTATAAGGACACTAGTCATATTAAATTAGGGCTCACCCTCATGACTTCATTTAAAAATCCTGTTTCCAAACAAGGTCACCTTCTGAGGCAATGGGACTAGGACTTCAGTGTGTCTACTTGGAGAGACATAATTCCATTTTTGACTACTTTCCTGGGTAGCAACAAAATGAAATATTTTGCTTCACAGGAATTCACTACTCCACACGGTTTATTTTCTTGATTTCAGCACAGAAATTCTTGGGGGTTTGGTAAATTAACTTTGAAAGGATGAATGATTTGTAACTGTTACAGCATTCAAAGGAGGATGGAACATGAATGTATAATGGGACACAAACTTTGGTTTGCTTTTACATTGGAAACAAAAGCTAGTTCAGATTATATTTTAAGACCACGTGAAGAATATGACACAAATTTGTTTATCTTACTTAAGCAGCCTTTTGTTCCTGCCACTTCTCTTTCCCTGGAAACTTCCTTAAAAACTAACCAGCTGAGAAAGCTAAGTCAGGGCTGTGGCGAATTTTCCAAAAGCTTGGGGGCCAACAGTTCTTGAAATACTGATCTGGCTTCTAGAAAATAAGGACAATTCTCCAGTGTCACCTCAAATTACCAGCATTTTTATTCTTCGGAACAAATTTTGAATATTTAGAGGACATGGAGGAGTACAAAAATGGTCTTAATGTTACAATCTACATAGTAACTTTAAATTCATGGTGCAGAAAGATAAACCAGTTGAAAAGAAAAAAAGCCCATTTTTAACTAGTTAAAATAGAGGAATGAAAACAAGACAGATTCAGAGAGAGAGAGAGAAGGCTAAATACTAGTGCTTATAAAATGCTCTTGAAATGAATGTGAAGCTGGCCGTACAATGCATCATGGTAGTGAGGAGGTAAGAGATTCGTTCTGAAAAGTGTTTTGATCTCAGATAACTTTGCTCACAGCCAGTGAATCAGTGAAATCAAAGAATCTTCACTCTGCGGGGAAATTCAAGAATTCAGACCGCAACAGAACTAATTGATAAACGAACCCCAAAAGCCAGAGAGCTGACTCAGCTGCATTAATTTAGTGAACGGCTATCTTGACGCCATGCTCCCTCCCTTCCTCTCATTCTTATAATTATGCTCTAAATAAGCACAGGAGAGGAAGAAATAAAGCACTATTAACACCAGATAATGGTCCTTGAAGGCAGAATTTCATAAACCATTATGTTATACAGCTTGCTAACTTATTATCTCTCCAAATCACAGAGGGCTGGCTTTCTCTCCTAGCCTTTTCTCTCAAGTAAGCCTCCTTGGCCGTGGAAGGCAGCATAGTCACACATGTTGAAATCCCTGAATGCTCGTAGTAACTGTAACTGTTCTGACTCTTCTGCCTCAGGAAGACAAAGAGCTAATTTGTTCCTTAAAAAAAAAAAAATTTAATTATGAAGCCTTTCAAGGAGACCCCATAATTGAACTTAGCCAACAGATCATTTGCAACGAGGATGTGGCAGAAAGCAAAAGGTAATATTCGTCATGACTTGGCAGTTGAAATCATTTCCCTCTCAAATCTGGAAGAAATTATTTGAACCTTTCTTTCTTCAGTTCAATATACCTTGAAATTTATTGCAAAGGGCCTTTATAAATCCCTGCATTGAGAAGAACGAGGCCAGCTTGAAAGAGGAGTGCTTGGGATGAGGGTGCCTTTGTGTGGGCTTAGGGCTCTTGCTATTCTGAAAGCTACACTCTATTTCACTGCAGAGAAAGTACACTTCAAATTAGAAGGGAAGATTATAGCTTTCTTCAAATCAATGTGTTGCCCTAGTTCTAGAATTCAGGAAAATTTTAAACATTGCTACAATCCTCTCAGGGAAAAATGAAAATGAGGATATCTCATTATTTTAAACAAATGCTTGGCTTTTCTTTGCAGTGATGGATATTCTGTCTCAACTGCCTCATATGAGACACATTTTTAAAGACGGGCAGAGCGATCACTTATTTAATCACAGGAGCCTGGGAGGCCGGTAATGTGGTTGGGCCTCAGATAGGGCATCTCTACTGGGAGAGGAAACGCTGGGATGTTTTATTACAGATTTGGAAGAGCACACGAGGAAAGACATCCTGCTAATATAAACAGCAGCTGGGAGAATTTAAAAATGATGAGCTATGTGGTACCAAAAAGAGTTTCCACTTGGCCCATTATTTTGGGGGGGAAGCTGACCAAAAAATGGGTATTTTTAGAAGCTAGAAAGATGTTAGTGTATTGCCATCTAAAATTTACAAAGTCTAAACAGTGATATTTCTTAGCTCATGACAGAGAGACGATATTATTTTAGGTCATATTTCAAAGAAAGATATAAGTACTATAGCCACTGACAATATGTGGATGAGAATTTGCAATTTTTATTTTCCTTTTCCCCCTTTCTAAACTGAATGCCCCTTTATACCATATCACTTAATTGGAATACATAATAGCCCCAAATATTTCATGTAGATGCCATCAATGGAGATTATTCTCCAGGCAGTCAGTCTTATGGTGCTAGAGGTGCTGGATTCAACTCCCAGGTTTTAGTCATTGGTTCTGAACTCAGTGCATCTCTCTAACGTGTTTCCTTATCTGTTCAGTGAGAATGATAATATCTGGATATTCTTTTCAGGGTCAGTGTAAGGATCAAATTTCAAAAATTATTTGAAAATAATTTGTAAGCTGAAGACTGCTACATGAATTAAAAGTATCATCACTGTTAATATAAACCATGATAAAGACAAATCCTGAGAGGACTGCCTATAAAAGGTTTCCTGAGCAATGATAGGTTAATGGATCTTGAGTATGCAGTGCAAAACCAATTTTCTTACTTGGCTGTTGCTACCAAAAGCTTGGTGTTTCCAGATGATTCTTTTCATAAGAAGTTTCAATATCATTTTATAACACCTATATTAAAAAGGTCTTGCACTTTTGAAAAAAAAAGAGGGGGAAAGGAAGTTTGCAAGTTGGAGGGAATGTCATTATGGGTATTACCACTGGCACTAATGTGAGATAGAATTAAATGTTCTCAAATAGGACTTGAGAATATGAAAAACCTACCAGATTTAACTAGCCCTTTGAGTACCATTTACATAGCCATAGTTAATATTCTATGTACACTAAGATAGGCTGAAATGACTATGCTATGATTCTTTTCCAGATGCTTAAGACAAAGTCAATACAAAATTCATGATTTTCTTCTTTATTGAGTTGTCAAGGTTTTTACTAGAACCTAATGGAAAGATGAAGAAGGTCTATACAGTCAGTCAAAACAAGACCCGGAGCTGACTGTGGCTTAGATCATGAGCTCCCTATTGTAAAACTCAGTCTTAAAGAAAGTAGGGAAAACCCACTAAGCCATTCAGGTATGACCTAGATCAAATCTCTTATGATTATACAGTGGAGGCAATGAATAGATTCAAGGGATTAGAACCAGTAGAGAGTGCCTGAAGAATTATGGACAGAGGTTTGTAACACTAAAATCATCCCCAAGAAAAAGAAGAATAAGAAGGCAAAGTGGTTGTCTGGGAAGTCTTTACAAATAGCTGAGAAAAGCAGAGAAGTGAAAGGCAGGGGAGAAAGGGAAAGATATACCCAACTAAATGCAGAGATACAGAGGATAGCAAGGAGAGAAAAGGCCTTCTTAAATGAACAATGCAAACAAACAGAGAAAAATAACCGAATGGAAAGACTAGAGATCTCCTCAAGAAAACTGCAGATATCAAGGGAATAATTCAGGCAAGGATGGGCACAATAAAGGACAGAAATGGTATGGACCTAACTGAAGCAGAAGAGATTAAAAAGAGGTGGCAAGAAGACACAAAAGAACTATACAAAAAAGATCTTCAAGATCCAGATAATCACGATGGTGTGGCTACTCACCTACAGCCAGACATCCTGGAGTGTGAAGTCAAATGGGCCTTAGGAAGCATTACAATGAACAAAGCTAGTGGAGGTGATAGAATTCCAGCTGAGCTATTTAAAATTCTTAAAGATGATACTGTGAAAGTGCTGCACTCAGTATGTCAGCAAATTTGGAAAACTCAGCAGTGGCCACAGGACTGGAAAAGGTCAGTTTTCATTCCAATTCCAAAGAAGTTCGATGCCAAAGAACATTTCAACTACTGTATGACTGTACTCATTTCACATGCTAGCAAGGTAATCTCAAAATCCTTCAAATTGGGCTTCAGCAGTACGTGAACTGAGAACTTCCAGATGTACAAGCTGGGTTTAGAAGAGGCAGAGAAAATGGAGATCAAATTGCCAGTATCCATTGGATCATGGAGAAAGCAAGGTAGAAAAATATTGAGCTCTGCTTCATTGATTGTGTGAAAGCCTCTATGTGGATCACAACAAACTGTGGACAGTTCTTAAAGAGATGAGTGTACTAGACCATCTTGCCTGTCTCCTGAGAGATCTCTATGCAGGTCAAGAAACAACAGTTAGAACCAGACATGGAACAATGGACTGGTTCCAAATTGGGAAAGGAGTACGTCAAGGCTGTAAACTATCACCCTGCTTATTTAACTTCTATGCAGAGTACATCATGCAGAATGCCAGGCTAGATGAGCCAGCCACAAACTTAAAATATCAACAACCTCAGATATGGCCTTCCCTGGTGTCTCAGATGGTAAAGAATCTGCCTGCAATGCAGGAGACCCAGGTTTGATCCCAGTGTCGGGTTGAGAAGATTCCCTGGAGAAGGGAATGGCAACCCACTCCAGTATTCTTGCCTGGAGAATTCCATGGACAGAGGAGCCTGGCAGGCTACAGTCCATGGGGTTGCAAAGAGTCAGACACAACTGAACTACAAAGTTTCTTTCACTTTCAGATATGTAGATGCTATCACTCTAATAGCAAAAAGTGAAGAGGAACTAAAGAAGAACTAACTTTTTACCTTTTGATAAAGGTGAAAAGGAGAGTGACAAAGTGTTTAAAACTCAGCACTGAAAAAACAAAGATCATGGCTTGCGGTCCCATTACTTCACGGCAAATACAAGGAGGAAAAGTGGAAGCAGTGACAGATTTTATTTTCTTGGGCTCCAAAATCACTGCAAATGATGACTGCAGCCATGAAATTAACAGATGCGTGCTCCTTGGAAGGAAAGCTGTGACATACCTTGACAGCATATTAAGAAGCAGAGACATCACTTTGCCAACAAAGGTTCGTATGATCAAAGCTATGGTTTTTCCAGTAGTCATGTGAGAACTGGATCATAAAGAAGGCTGAGTGCTGAAGAATTAATTGATGCTTTTGAACTGTGGTATTGGAGAAGACTCTTGAGAGTCCTTTGGACTGCAGGGAGAAAAAACCAGTCAATCCTAAAGGAAATCAACCCTGAATATTCATTGGAAGGGCTGATGCTGAAGATGAAGCTCCAATATTTTGACCATCTGATGTGAACAGCCAACTCTTTGGAAAAGACCTTGATGCTAGGAGAGATTGAAGGTAAAAGGAGAAAGGGGTAGCAGAGGATGAAATGGTTAGAAAGTATCACCAACTCAATGGACATTAATTTGAGCACACTCCAGGAGATAATGGAGGACAGAGGAGACTAGCGTGCTACAGTACACGAGGTTGCAAAGAGTTGGACACAACATAGCAACTGAACAACTACATTGGAAATGTACTATTACACGGTAAGTCATCATTGTGACACAACTAAGAGACAACCAGATTTCACCATCAGAATCAGCTTTATGAAGTGTTCCATCATCACCCAAAGGACAATGGGTGACAATGATGCTTTTTTTTTGCAGAGTAGCTTTCTAACTATGTGCTTCGGTCCCTGGGTTGGGAAGATTCCCTGGAGAAGGGAACAGCTACCCGCTCCAGTATTCTGGCCTGGAGAATTCCATGGACTGTGTAGTCCATAGGGTTCCAGAGTGTCGGACACGACTGACTTTCACTTCTGCTTCTGAAATCCTGCTTTGTGTACAATATTCTTATTGCTTAATTTAGTTTTGTCTGCATTGGGTCTTCGATGCTGTGAGCTTGCTTTCTCAGTCCTGGCAAGTGGGAGTTGCTTGTCTAGTTGCTTCTCATTACAGTGGTTTCCCTTGTGGAGCATGGGCTCCAGAGTGTGTGGGCTCAGGTTGTGGTGCGGAGGCCTCGTCACTCTGCAGCATGTGGGATCTCCCTGGGACAGGATCAAACCTGTGTCCCTTGCATTGGCAGGCAGACTCCCAACTACTGGACTACCAGGGGAGCCCTATAATATTCTTAATTTAGTACTGACTGGCCAATCAGATGGAAATGCTAATGTTTCTTTCATTCCCCTTCTCAGTCAACTGCATTGGGCCTTCACAGACCTTGCCTCTGCCAATCCTCAGCCTTGCTTTCCACAATTCTTTCACCAAACCCTTGCTCAGCTTCATCCTCACCAGACACTCTGTTATGCCTGGGATTTCCATTTCTACACATTTTCTTCTGTTTACAAGTTCCTTGTCACTGAAGATTCTTATTTCCCCAGTGGTTAGACCCTCAGCCTGCTGATTTTCATTCTACTGCCGTGTTGAACTCTTCACCACAATCAGACTTACCTATATAGCTCTGGAATCTGTCTGACTCCTCTAGTTTGGATTCCATAGGCAGGGTTTAGAATATTAATCTTTCCCATGGGCTTTTGGTTCAGTTCTCACTTGAGAATCATTTCTCTTTTCTCTCTCTACTGTATAAACCTCCCGCTGTTGCCTGTCATCTTTCTTCTGACCCCCGTGCCTTTAAATATTGTGGGGTAAGGTCTCATTATCAAAGAGACTGGGACAGTTTGTCTCTTGGACAAAGCACAGGATTGACAGTCGACATGAAAAGATTCTAACTGTAGCTCTGCCATGAAATCTCTTTGGAAACCTACCCCCATCCCCTGGACAACTCTCTCTTAGTTAAAAAACTGCATTATCCTGGGTGGTCCAGTAGCTGACTTTGAGCTCCTAATGCCAGGGACCTGGGTTTGATCCCTGGTTGGAGAACTAGATCCCACATGTTATAACACAGAAGGTCCTGTATGTCATGGGCAGCCAAATTAAAAAAAAAAAAATGTGTTTAAAAAACTTTGCACTAATCCTCAGTGATTGGAAATTCTGCCACTAGTGCATGTTTTCTCAGCCCATTTGCTGAAGGGTTCTTCCAGATTTGGTGTTTGCAGCCTCTCCATTCCCACTGGCTCCTCTTTTGTTTTCAGAAGTCTTATCTGCCTTTGCTTAAAAAAAATGACAAGAGTGACAGCAAAACCTTCTTCGACATCACATTAAATTAGCAGTATATCTTTCTCCTTCATTTCCTATCCAGAGCCCCTAAATGAGTGCTCTTGCCTGTTTCCCTCGATTTCCTCATCTACTTAACTCTTGCAGTTTATCAGCACGTCCGTGCCGCCCTCCCTGCTCTCACCTGCTTTTGGCACTCTTGGTCCCTCTCTACTTTTAGCTTTTGTCTAGGCTTCCTTCTTATTCATTCCTGCCTTCTCGCTGCTCAGCTTTCTGGTGGTCCTCTGTGTTTTCTCCTCTGCACCCCTCCTCTGTCTGCTCTTTACACTCTGCAAACCAGTCCCTGGGCCTCCCTTTAGTCTCCTCAGCATGGGGAGCTCATTCTTTTGAGAAAAGGCTTCTGCTGTCAACCTTCCAAGAGTGCTCTCACCAGAAAGGTGAACCGACTTTATCTGTCTTCCCATTTTCAGAACTGTTTTCTCTCTCAGACACCACATAAATGGCAATTTGTAGCAATGCAGGGAGACATGTGCTTTCTGTCTGCCTTTTGCTTCCCCCTACCACCACCGAAGACAATTTATTTCAGAATGCAAGTGTCCAAGTCCAAGTTCTTAAACAGGGAAGTCTGTACCACAGACAAACTCAACAGGCTAGGGTAGGTTTTGCTAATGACAACAAAAAGCAAAAAATGATTCTGTGCTTCCTGTCCACCTACATATATGAGAGGTTTTACTTTCCATTATATTTGAGATGTCAGGCTATTTCTGAAACTGTTGAAATGTTGTAAAGTCCTATTCAAAGCGTGTTTTTACTTGGCCCATTAGAGATGACTTTTCATGAAATTCTGAGGCTATTTTTTGTTTAAGGACTGCATTTTAATAGTCATTTTTTCAGTAAGTCATAGACAGATGGCACCGGTGACTTTTCTAGATTTCAAGCTATTTGCTTTCCTTTTCCTTTATTGTATAATTTGAAAACCCATCAGACAGTTTGAAAGTTTTACAAAAGTAGGATTTAGGAAAGGTCTTTACGTATAATTGGAAACAGTCATTTGTGAGAGAAAATAGTCTGGGAAAAAAATTTCACTTGTCATTGAACATTATGTTTCTTCAGTCAAAACTAATACCATTTTCATGAGTGGGTAGATTCTCAGAGCACATCATTATTAAGATTTGTTAAATCAAAATTATCACTTTAAGTAATTATTTTGAAATAATATTTTAAATAGTCATTGCTTAATATTTTCTAGGACTATATTAAGTGCTTTACAAATAACTATTTGTTCGTCTAGTTGACTTATTTAGAAGACACACCATTGCTTCCCCACCTCTACTCACATGTTCTCTACAGTTTACCTAAAACCTTACTAACAATTTTCAGTAGTGAAGACTCCATGCTTCCAATGCAGGGAGCCTGGGTTCAATCATAGGTCAGGAAACTAGATTTCACTTTCTACAACAAAGTGCTCACATGCTGCAACTAAAGATCCATGTGCCACAAGTAAGATCTGGCACACATAAATAAATTAATATTTTTTTTTAAAGAAATGGGTATTCTTGTTCCTATTTTATAGAAGAGGAAAAAGACCCAAAGAGATTAAGCTTGCTCTACCAGCATCTTATAGCTAGTGATTAAACCTGGATTTAAACACAAGTCTATTAAACTGTCATGTGGGGGTCCATACAGTATATTCTGCATTTTACTTTTTACATGGTAGTCAGATTTTAAAAGTTTGTTTTCATATTTTCTGTAATATAAAAATTATCCATGGACTAATGTGAGAAATAGGGAAAACTGATTCAGAGCTGCTACAAATCTTAACATGGTTTTAAGGGTCTTTCTGGCCCTGAGATCCTTAATTTTATAATGTAGATGTGTAGTTATTATTTTTTTAATGAGAACTGAAGAAAGGATGAAGGACTCATACCCATTTACAAGGCTACTCCCTTCACAATATTTAGATATCTAGGAAACTAAACCAATAATGACGCTTAGAGCTCATGCAATTCAATGTCAAAAGGAAATAGTTGCTCTTAAGGGATATTTTAATTAAGCTCTGAAGGCCAGATGAGCTACTTACTCATCTCTACCATAATGAAGCAGTCATTTTTATCTTGTGGAGAGTGTAAGATCTGGCATCTGAAGCTCTGTTACTTACTAGCTATATGGCTATAATCAAGTCAAGTCTCCACTTATGGCGATTTGGTAGATTAGCTAACTGATTTCCCATTCCAATCTCCCTTTAGCTTTTCTTCCAGGAAACAGGACATCTGTAATAGAAGATGAAGTCCAGACTACATTTCCCAGGTCCCTTTACAACTAGGATAAACGCATATGACTTAAATCCCACCAATCAGAAGCCTCTGGGCAAGACAAAGATGCAGACATGAGCAACATAAGATGGCAACGGCTTTCTAGTTATTTGGATTGACTGGAAAGCACATGGAGTGACAAAGTTGTTTCTTCTGGATCACTGTGATGGGACTTCCTCCAAATGTGAACATCGTAGGAATGGGCAGAGGCAGGGGCAGCCTTGATGTAGCCCCTAAAAGAGCTCCAAATAACGTCAGGCACTGTATGGGCTGTGTTGCTCACGGCCCTGCTGTCTGGCTGGTTAGGAACCAAACCTGAGTCTTGCCCTCCCGGAGATTCTACAAACTACCTAATACTCTTTGACGAGTTCCTTTCTCTTTAACCTGGTTAGAGTGGACTCTGTTGTCTGTAACTAAGAACTCCAGACATCATTCAACTTCTTTAAGTATAAAATGAGATAATGATAATCTAATTTTGATTAGAGGTACATGGTTGTGAGATACATGGTAAGCTTTAAAATGGCATATACACTTTAATTTCTATTATTAATTGTTGGCCACTCACGTTTTGCTGGAGAGAACTACCAACCACCACAAAATAAATCAGTCCCTGCTGTATCCATCTTGGGAAATGCTACAGAGCTTTGCCTATGTGAGGCGCAGCCTTTTGAATTAAGGAATATACTTGAAAACTCTATCTTCCCTTTCCATGCTGTCTAAGAATGTATAGTATGTGTCTTTGTGAACTAGATGTCACCTGGCCCTCTTATTGTGATATTGCTTAGGAAAAAATATCCTGGATGACAACTGATTATTTCTTTATTTCTCTTGTGCCCCTTTCTCCAAGGTCAATTCACAAAACTACACAGCCTTCATTTAAAAACAGGACTCCAAAAATATACTGTCAAAAACTGCTGAAAATTCATTTGGGTCTTTTTTTGTGATGTGTTAATTTTACTTATATAATTATACATGGCATCATACATGTGTCTACTTTCGAGTCTGGAGACATGCTGACAACTTATTTTCTGTCCTTTTTTTTTTAATTTCTTTTTTTGGTACTGAAAAGGACCATTGTATTTTTGTTTGCACTTATTCATTATATGTGACAATTCCATGATTAAAATGTATAAATGTTACATTAAGTATACAAATTGAAATGAAAATCCCCTACCTTTAAGGAGCTTATAGCTATATTAATTATAATCTAGAAGAAATAAATAATTAGTTATCCTGGGTCCGAAAGATCCCCTGGAGAAAGAAATGGCAACCCACTCCAGTATTCTTGCCTGGAGAATCCCATGGACGGAGGAGCTTGGTGGTCTACAGTCCACAGGTCGCAAAGAGTTGGACACGACTGAGCAACTTCACTTCACTTCACTTCACCTCACCTTAACTGAAATAGTTAACTGTTGATGAGGCTGACTGGGTTAAATTAATGGAAGAGACAACATTTTACTTAGATTAAAATTTTTTTAAATGGAATCTCAATAGGAGAAACACTGGTTGTGGGGCAGAGGCATTCAATGATAAGATAAAGCACTTGCAAAAAAAAACAAAGGTGTCAAATTGTTTGGTTTATTTGGAGAAGAGGGAGCTCTCCAGTATGGCACATTCTTGTATTCATGATAAGAGTGTAGTTAAAATTAAGAATGCAGAGGAAGTCATTGCTCAGGAGTATATTTCTTCTCCACCAAACCATTTATCATTTCTTCCTCTTCAATATACTTTCCTAACTTCACTGTTGACTGTATTTTAGGTTGACTGTTTCATATGGAAAACCCCCTTAATCCAAAGATCAGTTTCTTTGATTGTCTTTTAACTGCATCTCTTTGATAAACTGTAACTTCTATAAGGGCAAAGATTTTATCTGGCTTTATCACTATTTTTATTACTCTCATTATTATGTCTACCTCTATCACTATGCCTAAGCATAATAGCACAGTGCAAGAAATACTATAGTTGATAAATAAATAACTGCTGAGTAAATAGCTTCTAGACAGCCATAAACAGTAATCTATCATCCAATAGTAGCATCAACAAGAGCCCTTTGCTGAGGTATCATAGATAAGTGGACCATATTCAACAGCAAGTGTTTATGTGATGTGTAAAGACACAGCAGAAGGTGCTTTGTAGTCTGAGTGTTAACTTTTCCCATGCTAGAGCTTTTCATTATGCCATTCAAGGGAAATTTTTGCTTCTGACTGAATTCTTGAACTCATGGCTTAGTTATAATGATTCTAGATTCAATTTCTGGATAAAAGATAAAGTTTCTGTAGGTGACAATAAAACATATACAGACAGTAGCTCTGCATTAAGAGAAATTCAGGAAACAAAGAATTTGCAGCTTTTCTGGGTGAATATTTTTCAAAGTTTGCCACAAGTTGTCAACTGTCAAATCCTTGAATTATTCTTTCCAGAATGTCTTTCTGAACTGATTTTTTATAAATTATCTGGCTTGCCGTTGTGGTGGGTCATTTGTGATTACATCTATCTTGTCCAGTTACAGCAGTAACATGTGTAAATTGGATCTCTAAGGAGTGCTAAAGTGATGCAAATAGTGCTTTTCACCTTGGGTTACCATAGCCACAGTCATTATTTGCAATCGCTACTGTGCTGTGTTCTATGAAATCCCCTAACAAGATGCTTCACCTCATGTTGCATCCAAGCTACTGATAAGAATACATTCATTGAAAAGTTTGGAGCTGACATCATTACACTGACAAAATTGCCCTTCCAAAAAATTATTTTCAGAGCTATTGTTAGGTTGATTTTAATATGCTTGGAAATTCTTTATAGAGACCATATGTTGCCAGATTCAAGAGGATAATTTTCACTCTGAGTAACAGGAGTAGGGTGAAGAATAACCCTCTAATGACTGGAAGGTTTTCAAGGAATGAAGCACAATAGCAACAATGGGTTCCCCGGTTCCCTGGGCGTATGTCAGTCTCAGAAAACTAGCAGAGAAGCATTAATGTTTCTAGGTCTCTGGGGAGCTCCAGGGCATGGTTCCTGCGGCAGTTGTTAGAAATCAAGATGATTTATTTTCCATTTGGCTCAGACAGCTAATCGAATAAGTAAATTCCTGGTATGAGTAATGCATTCTCCTAAACGGAGGTTTTTCAAAGTACTGCCTTATAACCAGAGGTATTCCAATATCTTACTGTTAGGGTTGTGTGATGCTAAAGGGTGGGAAACACTGCGTTAGATGAGGTTATTCAGATTGATTCATTGCAGGATGGCTCAGGGCCTTTACTACGTTCTATTTCTTTGGAAATCTCAATACAGAATATAACATGACTCACTGAATTATGTTATTACTAGGAGCTTCTTGGCACAGTTAGTGATGCTATGGTCTACTGGACAGTTAAGATGCTCCATGACTTCCTTTTTGGCATGGTAAATGTCTATCACCACTTTTTGATACAGTATTTCTTGTTTCTTAGGAAAAAAAGTTATCTATAAAAAGGCAGACTGGTCACAGCCTTTTGGTTACTTTATGGGGTGAACATAATCCTATTAGAATTTCTATTTTTTTTAAAAAAAATCTTGTTAGCCTAATGCCTTATTACTCTTAATTTTCTTAGCTTTTCTCTTTCTAACAGTGTATTTTAAAGCTTTATTGCTTTGGAGAAAGCTTTAGTTTTCAGAAGCAAAACAAAAAGGATGCATACTCAAGATAGAAAATTTAGAGGATCAAACTAAACAAAAAGAAGAAAATGAAACTCACCCATAATACTCTCAAGGAGATGTGAGCACTGTTGACAAACAGATGTAGATCTTTTCTTTATTTGCATTTTATATATTTTCATTTATAAATATAGAAACATGTTATGTGGACATTTTCATATGCTTTTCTCAACTTAGCAAGCAGCAGCAACACTTTTGCATGCTATTACCTGCTCTCACACCACTTCATTTTCAATGACTGCCATATTTCATTTACAAAATCACCTTTCTGCTGTTGGATGTTTAGTCTTAACAGGCTTCCTGTTCTTCCCTAGTTCACTCTGTTAGCATTCACAGAAACTGCAGTGATGTGAATATCAGAACAGATGACAGTGTTCTCAGTTCTTTAAAGCCTTGTCCTAGAAACTTCACATGTCTTAATTGCCATGTCAGAGGATAAGGCAGCGACAATGATCTGCCACCTGGAGTCCCTGGAATCATACTCATGATGCTATTGATGGTCATAATTTCCCAACCTGGCTCATCAATCTTCAATTACAGCTTATTCCCGGGCCACTAATATTTCAGAGGAACAGTACAAGCAGTTTATAGGTCAAATCCACAGAAAAGCACTAAGTCAGAATGGGAAAGACTAGAGATCTCTTTAAGAAAATTAGAGATACCAAGGGAACATTTCATGCAAAGATGGGCTCGATAAAGGACAGAAATGGTATGGACCTAACAGAAGCAGAAGATATTAAGAAGAGGTGGCAAGAATACACAGAAGAACTGTACAAAAAAGATCTTCATGACCCAGATAATCATGATACTGTGATCACTCATCTAGAGCCAGACATCTTGGAATGTGAAGTCAAGTGGCCCTTAGAAAGCATCACTACGAACAAAGCTAGTGGAGGTGATGGAATTCCAGTTGAGCTGTTTCAAATCTTGAAAGATGATGCTGTGAAAGTGCTGCATTCAATATGCTAGCAAATTTGGAAAACTCAGCAGTGGCCACAGGACTGGAAAAGGTGAGTTTTCATTCCAATCCCAAAGAAAGGCAATGCCAAAGAATGCTCAAACTACTGCACAACTGCACTCATCTCACATGCTAGTAAAGTAATGCTCAAAATTCTCCAAGCCAGGCTTCAGCAATACGTGAACCGTGAACTCCCTGATGTTCAAACTGGTTTTAGAAAAGGCAGAGGAACCAGAGATCAAATTGCCAACATCCACTGGATCATGGAAAAAGCAAGAGAGTTCCAGAAAAACATCTATTTCTGCTTTATTGACTATGCCAAAGCCTTTGACTGTGTGGATCACAAGAAACTGTGGAAAATTCTTCAAGAGATGGCAATACCAGACCACTGACCTGCCTCTTGAGAAATCTGTATGCAGGTCAGGAAGCAACAGTTAGAACTGGACATGGAACAACAGACTGGATCCAAATAGGAAAAGGAGTCCGTCAAGGCTGTATATTGTCACCCTGCTTATTTAACTTCTATGCAGAGTACATCACGAGAAACGCTGGACTGGAAGAAACACAAGCTGGAATCAAGATTGCCGGGAGAAATATCAATAACCTCAGATATGCAGATGACACCATCCTTATGGCAGAAAGTAAAGAGGAGCTAAAAAGCCTCTTGATGAAAGTGAAAGAGGAGAGTGAAAAAGTTGGCTTAAAGCTCAACATTCAGAAAATGAAGATCATGGCATCCAGCCCCATCACTTCATGGGAAATAGATGGGGAAACAGTGGAAACAGTGTCAGACTTTATTTTTTTGGGCTCCCAAATCACTGCAGATGGTGACTGCAGCCATGAAATTAAAAGACGCTTACTCCTTGGAAGAAAAGTTATGACCAACCTAGATAGCATATTAAAAAGCAGAGATGTTACTTTGCTGACTAAGGTCCATCTAGTCAAGGCTATGGTTTTTGTGTGGTCATGTATAGATGTGAGAGTTGGACTGTGAAGAAGGCTGATCGCTGAAGAATTGATGCTTTTGAACTGTGGTGTTGGAGAAGACTCTTGAGAGTCCCTTGGACTGCAAGGAGATCGAACCAGTCCATTCTGAAGGAGATCAGCCCTGGGATTTCTTTGGAAGGAATGATGCTAAAGCTGAAGCTCCAGTACTTTGGCCACCTCATGCGAAGAGTTGACTCATTGGAAAAGACTCTGATGCTGGGAGGGATTGGGGGCAGGAGGAGAAGGGGACGACAGAGGATGAGATGGCTGGATGGCATCACGGACTCGATGGACGTGAGTCTGAGTGAACTCCGGGAGATAGTGATGGACAGGGAGGTGTGGCGTTCTGCAATTCATAGGGTCACAAAGAGTCGGACACGACTGAGCGACTGAACTGAACTGACTGAACTGTGGCTCTTGAGATGAGAACTGTATGGATCTAGGGGTCTTTACGATGGTAGCATGAGATAGTTTCCCCTGTTTTGTTTGAAGTCTTCCAGGTTACTTATCACAGAGCTTGATCTGGAACAAATGCCCATATCACTTATACCATAGATAATACCTTCAGTACCAAGAAACAATTATCCAAAGGCCAAAATCATTATATCCCAGTAGTCTGTTTAGTAAGCCAACTCCAATAGTGATCTGAATTAGCTGTCAAGTGTGGGAGACCTGGGTTCAATCCCCGGGTTGGGAAGATCCCCTGGAGAAGGGAAAGGCTACCCACTCCAGTATTCTGGTCTGGAGAATTCAATGGGCTGTATAGTCCATGGGGTTGCAAAGAGTCAGACACGACTGAGCGACTTTCACTGAGAATTCATATCTGTAGGCTGACCGTATAAGTTCTTGTCAGGAATGCCATGAGGGAGCCTGGTAACTGAATTTCACTGGTCTAAATGGAACTCTTATGCTACGCATGTTATTTTTGGAGGATAAGATCCTGACTGCCTTTCATCCTATTTTCTCTAAGAAGCACCTTGAAGTAATCTTTCATATAAAGGAGGTCAAATTGGACTAGAAAACCTTGGTTCTCTCTACAAGTCAAATATTGATGAAAAATGCAGCAACAAACTTTTAGTTTTTAATTCCCAGGATTTGGGATTTTGCCAGTAATTCTGAAAAACATTTGTTAAGAGATTTGTCCCAGGAGGCAGTATTGTGAAATGTTAAAACTACAGATCATATAGTCAGATAACTTGAGTTCAAATTCTGCCATTTACTAGCTGTATTACCATTCTGCAAGCATTTCTTCAGCTGGAATATACGAAAAGTGTATCAACATCAGATTCATGAAAATTAAATGAAATAAACATCAGGAAAACATTCAATATCTGTCTTGGCACACAGAGATGCTTAAGAGGTACTATTACTAGTTTTAATGTTGAGAGAAAATTACAAATATATTTAAGTATTTTAATAGAATTTATTATCAGTAAGGATGTTATTATTGTCTCTTTTATGTGCAGGTGCTGTGTTAATTCTGGGGGATAAAGCATTAATAACATACTGTCCTCTAAGAAAATAAAGTCTAGCGAGTAGCCACCTGCAGTTTATTTCAATATAGTCTTGTAAGCAATGAAATGAATGGTGTACAAGTATGTATGAGATGTGGAGATGCATTGCTCAGTGTAGACGGATATAGGGAAGACTTAGTGGAGTCACAGGGGGCTTCCCAGGGGGCTCAGTGGTAAAGAATCCACCTGCCAATGCAGGAGATGTGGGTTTGATCCTTGGGTCGGGAAGATCCTCTGGGGAAGGAAATGGGAACCTACTCTAGTCGGTTGGAGAATCCTGGATTCTCCAGGAGAATCTTGCCTGGAGAATCCATGGACAGAGAGGAGCCTGGTGGTCTCCAGCCCATGGGGTCGCAAAAGAGTCAGACATGACTTAGTGACTAGAACAACGCGGCCGCCGACAAAGTGGAGTCATGTGGTATAAGCGGTGAAGTTTTACTTGTGGGGAATCAGCATGACTCACTGAAATATTCTGTTTGCTGCTTCCCGCTGGAGCTTTCAACCTGGGCTTAAATCAAAGGGACTGAAGAGCATTCAAGCATTCTTGTTTTATTTGTTTTAACTCTGAGCTTTCATGGTCTGACAGAAGATGTGAGAAAACCATGCTATTCTCTGTACAAAACAACTTTTGAAATATTATGTATCTTTAGATAGCCTAGTACAGGGAATACATCTTAATTCATTTGTTTTTTTTTTTTTCAGCTTCTTTAACATGTACAACAAACCACATTCTACTCAAGTGTTTAAAACCCTAGACCAAATCAAGTTAATAGTTTCCAGTGTTTAATTACGCAAAAACAAGCAAAGAAAAAAAAAAAGAGTTATATTTTAAAGGAAACATATTAGGTTAAGGAAAATTACTTAAATACATTAGCTGTTCATCCTTATTTCCTGTGGCTTCCCATGTTTTTCTTTCTCCCTGAGATATCCTCTTGGCAGCAAATACAGAATCTCAAGATCTATACTCACTGTAGACATCTAGATTTCTTATATCTTTGTCAGGGGCATTTTACTCTCCTAATTAGGACCAGGGCTTCAGTGGCTGTGGGCTAAAAATCAAGACCAGTATAGCTTCTCACACAGTGTGAAGAAAAGGGGGAGGGTGGAATGGGCCTTTAGTCCTTGTTAGATGCCTGATATATTGTCTTTGTACATTTTGCAGAAACTGCTTGGCAAGTGTGGCAATGCCACTGTGGCCACATTTGCTAACTGGAGAATGTGAAAAAGTAGTCCTATAAATGCAGGGACTCTGGGGAATTTGCCAAATTGGAGGTTTAATCCTATTGTCTTTCTAATCCTAAAGGCATAAAAATACACTGTCTCAAATTATGGTCTCCTGATACCAACGTGGCTTATAATGATCAAATGTCAGATGTGAATGAACCACAAAAGCCAACCTTGTCTTAAGGGTGAAAACCTTGAGTGGATCCATATTGTGTTCTAACCCTGGACAGAGGAGATTGCTGCACAGTAACTTTTTTGAAACGCTTTTTAAAAAAACTGTTCAAGGAGGTTCTGAGTATCACAGAGGTATAGAGTTGACCCTTGAAAAATTCAAGGGTGAGGGGTGCTAACCCTCGGGTAAAACCCAAAATCCACGTATTGCTATCTCTGCCTCAAAAACAAAGGAAATGTTAAAAACAGTTGGATTCAATGAATCAGGATTCAAACCCTAGTGCTTGTGATTTCAAATATAATGCTCCCTAATTGAATACAAACTTTTCTACACAGTTCAAGATCTGTAAAATGAAAATATACTATATTTACTGAAAAATACCCACATGTAAGTGAACCCATGCAGTTCAAACCCTTGTTGCTCAAGGCTCAAATGTATTGATATATCAAGTTGCCATTCTTGCTAAATAAATGACAGAATTTAGGTAGTGGCAGAGTTTCTTAACTTGCATAAAAAAAGATTTCAATATTTAGTCACTTCATCGCTACATTTTATAGGGAGAAAGTCTGTAGAGAGACGAACCACTGTGACTCAAGTAAAAGAACCAGCGGTATCTACAACCAGAACTCAGGTTTCTGATTGTATCAAGAGCCTTCTTATTTTCTAGAAAAGAGACCACATTATGCCTTTCAAGGATGGACAAGTCCGGGTAGGTCAGTCTTTTTCTGTCTTCCTGCCTTATGCACTTACAAAGGATGTTCACTAAGAAGATAACGTCATTATTCAGACAGGGCTGACTCGCTCTAGACAAAAAAAAAAAAAATCTAGGCTTCACCCGAGTGGTATCTACTTGTTTTTAAGTTTTCCATTGTGGGCACAAATGTTTATATGAAAGATCGTTACACTTACTAAGTCATTATACAAAATGGCGGCTTCTTGTAGTCTGAGAAGTTATAACGATTGATCCTATGACCACAAGAACACCATTGCCCTGAAATGATTCCCGCCCCCTCTTTTTTTTTTTTTTTCCCCATTTCTGACCTGTATTAGAGGGTATTTTTGAAATTGTGACCAGCCCAGCACACCCTAATTTGTCTGGCAAAGTTCTCATTTTAGTTAATAATCCACTCTACAATACAGTTCAGCTCTTCACTGATATAGAAGTCCAACATTGAACTTGTTTTGTTAAAAATTCTGATTTCATCCTTACAGTCTAAATTTCAATGTTGGAAGTAGTCTTAAAAGGTGATTTAAGACAATCATCTTCCCCAGGGATAAATCACATGTTAGATATGAATATATCTTAGGAACTCCAGGAAGAGCTTCCAGAATCCCTTGGGAATTTGAACTAAAATCTGATCATGTTCATTCAAAGATGTCATATTTCATGCACAGACTAGCTGTTTCTATAATTCCAGCACGCGTCTTCCAGTTTTATACTAGGATTTCTGGGGAGCGGGGCAGAGGCGATGTGGGAGAGTCAAATCAATTCTCTTTTAGAGTATTTATGTGAGGGTAAATCAGTAACTGTCAGCTCTCCTTTCCCCAGATTAGACATGGTCTTTTCAGTGGTGGGGAGAAAGAAGAGCTCACATCACACATAGCTATTCCATCATTGCCCAGAATTACTTTTCCATGAGCAAATCAGGAAATAGCTCCTTTTGGGTAGCAGTTTTCTTCTGACTCATTGGCACTGAAACATCTGCAGTATCTTTTGAAATGTAGTTTGTGTGTGTGTGTGTGTGCGCGCCCACACGTGCCACTCTCAGTCACGTACAACTCTTTGCAACCCCATGGACTGTAGCCCACCAGGTGCCTCTGTCCACAGGATTCTTCAGGCAGAACACTGGAGTGGATTGCCCTTTCCTTCTCCAGGGGTTCTTCCCCACCCAGGGATCAAACCTGCATAATTTCAGGTCCTGGATTTCCTTGGGAGCTTCTTGTAAGATCTACAACAGTCACTGGCACCTCTGTTCTTGCTTTTGTGAAATTAATTTCTGAGTCTGGGAGTTTTGAGCTCACCACCTTGCAAGGAGAGACGGCCACTGCCACGCAGTTTAGGCTCTGAGCTGCAGGCATGGAGAAAGCTGTACTTCACAAGGACAAAGAAGCCAAGGAGGGGAAGTGGGGCATGTTTATTTTCACTTTTCTCAGACAACAGTGGGAATGGATCTAAACTCTGGCAGGAGACCACAAGGTGCCAAACTGCCACTGTTATTTGCATAATGTGTAATCTAAGGTGTTGATCCATCTCAGATAGACAGGCATGTTTAGTGAGGGGAGGTGAAACTACCCATCACTCCTCTGTCTGCCCTTTAAGAAACCAATCACATTCCTTCTCTCCATCACTTCCAAAGGCAGGGGCCTTTCTGCTCCATTGAACTTGCTTTCTGTCTCTACTTAGCACACTGACTAATGCAGCTAGCTGTTTCCTGCGGCTGCCTCTGATGCCGTGAGTGCTCTGCTGCTCCCATGCAAAGGAAAGGAACAAAACCGTCACGAGTGCCACTGGGTGTTTGGTGTGCATTTTGGTTTTTTACCTTATTTTGTAAAATTGCATCCCATCTCTAAATGGGACTTATCTTTTGAAAACTGAAGTATACACATTTGGAAAGTGTTGTGCTGTTAAAATGGAACCACTTGATGTTAATATAATTACAGAATAACTGATTCTAATAGACTGTTGCAGTGGGCACTTGGCATAGAATTTTGGTTTTAGAGATCAGATATACCCACTCCAGTATTCTTGCCTCGACAATCCCATAGACAGAGGAGCCTGGCAGGCTATAGTCCATAGGGCCACCAAGAGTCGGACACGATTGAAGTGACTTACAATGTGTGTGTTTTTGCGTGTTTATTTAGTAGCAAATGCCTTTGTTTTAACAAATGAATCCTCTCATTTTTATAAAATTCCTTTTGTTAAATATTTACTGAGACTTGTATTTTTAAACATACAGTGGCCAAAAGGGAGACTTATATAGCTCTGACTTTTGCAACACTATTTTAACTCGTCTGTCCTATTTCCACTACACAATAATGATGTTTAGTACCCTTGGTGACCAAGGGTAAGATGCTTCTATATCCCTTCCACCATAAACAAACTCTAAACATTTATACAGACATTATAAATATTTTATAAACATTTTTTCTTATTCTCAAACATTTAGGAGGCATTTCTAATTCCTTTTGGTTGAATCGCATGAAATTGCCAGGTATGTAGCTTAAAAATGATTGAACATCAGCAGCTTCATATGGCTTAGTCCCACGGCTCATGATTCAAACTCAAGTCAGGAAGGATCTCAAGCTAGCCTTTCTTCCACTATGCCACACTGCTGCCTTGTTTATTTATATTCCAGATTGCTTCAAGCAGGTAGTCTAATACATATTTCATATTCCATATAACATGTGGATAATAAATATTTGTTGACTGGCTTTTAAAAAACAGATTTAGAGGAAGCTTAGATCTTTGTTTGATAACCATTCAACAAAGTCTTAGGTCTCAGTTTTTAGACACTGTAAAGCTGGTAGTTATCAAGAGCTATTAGATATCATCTCTTAAGTCATTAATTCTCTACTTTCTACATATGGTACAGTTTCCCAAAGTCCAAACAGCTGTCACTAGTAATGGGCTCTTCGTGAAGCAGGCGAACTCCCACGTCACTGATCTCTCCTCTTGTGCTTTCTCCTGCCAGCAAGGCTTAGCAATTTCACAGGTTTTACGAAATAACTGAGAAAGACTTAGACAATCTTCAAAATATCCTTCCCCTTTCTTTCTCACTCTATTAACATCTCCTTTCCACACTTTCATTTTCGTCCTTCTCTAACCCTCTCTCTTTTCTAGAGATAATCCTCTACGTTTTTGGCCACAGGTGTTTAGCTCATATCCTTATATTGACCGTTTTAAGAACAGATCTGCACATCTTAGAAGAACCCAAGTGGCTGTCATGGTGAATATGTCCGAAAGATGAATTTTGAGAGCAAATCATTGACTGCACAATTTATAGTGTAATTACTTAGTAATTACTCAGTTTGCTTGTGAACACTGAATCCTCTCCATGGGTTTTAAACAGATGTCACAGCAGATGTACCACACTGAAAGGAGACTTTCTATTAACTGCAGCAGTAGTTGGGCAGATTATCTTCAATGGTGCTGCATTAAATTGGTAGCAGAGGGTACTGTTAGGAAGGAGGATTCAGACTTCAGACAGGAGAAGGACAGAAGTTGCCAAACATGAGAAAGTTTCTCTGAGTAAGTGTATCAAATATAGCAGCAGCATTTCAAAGGATTGATGAATACTTGACTTTGGGGTGATGTAACAGTCATTGATAGTAGTGATGGAATTTTGGAGAGAACTTCCCAGTGTACAAAATTATTTCTACCTATGTTACCTCATTTGATTATCACCAGAATCCAGGATGTAGGTATGGTGTCCTGGGGCTCAGAGGTCACCCAGGTTCTTACAAGGGATGTGAAATGAAGCCCAAACCAGAACCCAGGCTCCCTGACTCCCAAGCTACTTCTCTTAGCATCACACCACTGCTTCTTCAAGCATATAGTTCAGTCAGTCAATCAACTGGACTGTGCATGTGTTTTTAATCAAACTGGCTGACCTTTTGATTTGTGAGTTTAAAGTCAAAGTGATTAAATCAGTTGTTTCTGAAAATACAGATTAAGATGCTCTTGTTTATTTTTATATCAGTCTCTTGGTTTTGGTCGTATTTATTTTCAAACAGCTACAGTCTGAAATCAATTCTTTGTGCAACACAGGAGATTACCATACATCCATTCTTCTTTTCAACTGTTCATAGTCATCCAGGAGAATCACCACTGGTAGCATTGTCTTCAAATACTGTATGGAGGACAATGCACTATCCTGATACTGATGCTTTTAAATTGTGGGCAAGTTGGAGAAGGAAATGGCAATCTACTCCAGCACTCTTGCCTGGAAAATCCCATGGACGGAGGAGCCTGATAGGCTACAGTCCCTGGGGTCGCAAAGAGTTGGACACGACTGAGCGATTTCACTTCACTTCACTTCACTTTGAAATAAAAGAACGTACAAACTCCTCAGTGATAACATTTCACTGACAGATAGGAAAAACTTGAATATGTCCCTGAGTTTCCTCTCTGACCAACACTTTTATGTCTTTTAAGCATGAACTGATCCCTATTCCATCTCATTCCAGCTGAATATCTTTCCTCATTCAGATCTGGACAACGGAATGTTTGCTCAACAGCCTGCCCACTACTGAGCCCTGCTCCCTGGTGTGTGAAAAGGTCTCATTAAGTTTCTTAGTAAGGCTCAGCATTCAGGGGGTGGCTCAAGTGGGGAAGGCTCCAGAGAATTTACTTTTCTGAGTCCTTGGAGGCATCTCCCTGGGGCATGACTCCCAGACACAGGGGGTGGCTGGTGAGGGTGACAGGGAAATGATCTGACTGTCTGTCAATAGGACTCCCACACACACGTCAGCTCTGGGCTGGGAAAAGCTGCTTCTTCTCTTTCTCCTTCGTAAAGAAAAATTGTCAGTGCTCTCCAGAGATTTCTTTCCCTTTTCCTTGCCTCCCCAAAGACTCTGTGGTGCTTGCAGCCCCTTCTTCTGCCGCCTCCATTTTCTCACCGGAATGATGGCTGCCCTGCCCTCACTGTGCTGTCTCCCGGCTCACCTCTCTCCCCACTCTCCTCTCTTCTACTGGGGATTTGTACCCACCTTTGGAACACTTTCCCTCCTAGGAACCCTCTTGCCAACATGTTCTGTCCTGTTCTCCCACCGTCCTCCTGAGACCAAGCAGGGCCCTGTGGGGGTCCTGGTCACAGAGGCCTTTCTGCTCTCTTCCCCCACTGTTTCTTGTCTGTAGGGAATAGACTCCAGCCTCCATGACCTTCCATGAGTCCCAAAGGAAAGATTTAAAGAACTGCTGTTAATCACAGAAGGGAAGGGATGCTGAGACAAGGGAGGAGCAGCCAAGAAACAATAGTACAGCCTTGGGACAGGGTCCTGGTTCCACCTCAAGTTCAGTTCCGTTCAGTCGCTCAGTTGTGTCCGACTCTTTGCGACCCCATAGAATGCAGCACGCCAGGCCTCCCTGTCCATCACCAACTCCACCGCAAGAGATACACATAAAATCCCCCACAAATGGAAGATGTTAGCATTCCAGAGAAGATCATAATTTGATAATCTCAAGAAGCTCATCAGGAGATCACCTGAGGCAAGATTAAAGGAACCAGAGCAGCTCTTAAAGAAACCACCTGAAGCTACAGAAGCAGAAGATATTAAGAAGAGGTGGCAACAATACACAGAAGAACTATATAAAAAAGATCTTCATGACCCAGACACCACGATGGTGTGATCACTCACCTAGAGCCAGACATCCTGGAATGCGAAGTCAGGGGGGCCTTAGGAAGCATCACTATGAACAAAGCTAGTGGAAGTGATGGAATTCCAGTTGAGCTATTTCAAATCCTAAAAGATGATGCTGTGGAAGTACTGCATTCAATATGCCGGCAAATTTGGAAAACTCAGCAGTGGCCACAGAAATGAAAAGGTCAGTTTTTAGTCCAATCCCAAAGAAAGGCAACGCCAAAGAATGCTCAAACTACTGCACAACTGCACTCATCTCACATGCTAGTAAAGTAATGCTCAAAATTCTCCAAGCCAGGTTTCAACAGTACGTGAACTGTGAACTTCCAGATGTTCAAGCTGGTTTTAGAAAAGGCAGAGGAAACCAGAGATCAAATTATCAACATCCATTGGATCATTGAAAAAGCAAGAGAGTTCCAGAAAAACATCTACTTCTGCTTTATTGACTACGCCAAAGCCTTTGACTGTGTGGATCACAACAAACTGTGGAAATTCTTCAAGAGATGGGAATACCAGACCACCTGACCTGCCTCCTGAGAAATCTGTATGCAGGTCAAAAAGCAACAGTTAGAACCTGACATGAAACAACAGACTGGTTCCAAATTGGGAAAGGAGTACGTCAAAGCTGTATTTTGTCACCCTGCTTATTTAACTTCTATACAGAGTACATCATGAGAAATGCTGGGCTGGAAGAAGCATGAACTGGAATCAAGATTGCCAGGAGAAATATCAATCACCTCAGATATGCAGATGACACCACCCTTATGGCAGAAAGCAAAGAGGAACTAAAGAGCCTCTTGATGAAAGTGAAAGAGGAAAGTGAAAAAGTTGGCTTAAAACTCAATATTGAGAAAACAAAGATCATGGCATCTGGTCCCATCACTTCATGGGAAATAGATGGGGAAACAATGGAAACAGTGAGAGACTTTATTTTGGGGGGCTCCAAAATCACTGCAGATGGTGACTGCAGCCATGAAATTAAAAGACTCTTGCTTCTTGGAAGAAAAGTTATGACAAATATAGACAATATATTAAAAAGCAGAGACATTACTTTGCCGACAAAGGTCCGTCTAATCAAAGCTATGGTTTTTCCAGTGGTCATGTATACAAGTGAGAGTTGGACTCTAAAGAAAGCTGAGTGCCAAAGAATTGATGGTTTTGAACTGTGGTGTTGGAGAAGACTTTTGAGAGTCCCTTGGACTGCAAGAAGATCCAACCAGTCCATCCTAAAAGAAGTCAGTCCTGAATATTCATAGAAAGGACTGATGCTGAAGCTGAAAGTCCAGTACTTTGGCCACCTGATATGAAGAACTGAGTCATTGGAAAAGACCCTGATGCTAAGAAAGATAGAGGCAAGAGGAGAAGGGGAAGACAGAGGATGAGATGGTTGGATGGCATCACCAACTCTATGGACATGAATTTCAGTAAGCTCCAGGAGTTGGTGATGGACAGGGAAGCCTGGTGTGCTGCAGTACATGGGGTCGCAAAGAGTCTGACATGAATGAGCAAATGAACTGAACTGAACAAAATAAAAGAGACTCAATAAAAGATGGTTTTATCTTGCTGATCTTTAAGATACAAACTGATTTCAATAATTGAACTGAGTTCAACCCAGGGAGCAAAATCCAGTTTTGATAGAAGCAGTACTCTATTTTTGGTAAAAAAGGTTCTTCATGCCATCATATACAGATTGTGGCAGTCATTTGTGAGGGATGTCACAGGAAATTTATAATAATAGTCACCAGGTGCTGAAATTTGAGGATGATGATTTTGGACAGGCAAGTGTAAATATAAAGACTTGGATTTCAGTCCTAGCCATGTATTAGTCTTAGAAACACTGTATAACCCCCATCAGTTCATTTTGTAATCTGCAAGATGAAGATTCTATAAAACCCACTGTGCAGGGTTGTTCCTAGCTCAATTAAGATCATGTATGCAAAGCTCATGGCACAGAACTTAGCATGCAGTAAGCACTCAATAAAGGCTGCCCATTACCAAGGTTCCACTTTTCAAATTAGAGCAGATTCAAATGTATTCTTACAAAAATATTGATTTTACTCCCTTGCCATCTGATTTACTTTCCTGCAAGGGGTGTGGGCCTGGATGGTAGTGGAGTCTAAGGGTGAACGGATACGTGTATATGTATGGCTGAGTCCCTTTTCAGTTCACCTAAAATCATCACAACGTTGTTAGTCAGCTACACCCCAATACAAAATAGAAAGTTTTTTTTTTTGTTGTTGTTTTTTTTAATGAAGAAAGAGGTGTGGCTGGATTATCTTGTTGGGAGTTGTGATGCATGAAAGTTTCATCTCCTATGTGGACTGTGATAGGAAATATATCAGGAACCATTGTGGTGGCTTTCACATCAACTATATGACCACTGCCTATCATATTTCTGCCAATTTCCAATGCCTATAGACCACCTGGTTTACAGGGTGGTGTTCATTAATTTATAAGGCAGTTCGTCCTGTGCTAGACTTATTTCACTAGGGTCCAAGGGATATTTTGTGCTATTAGGAAAGACACGAAAAGCCATTTGTTGGATCTCAGGTAGCTTGTATTGGTGAAGGAGGATTTGTTGACCATTTCATGTTATAGGGCCTTTTCCAAACCCTGGAAGTAAATGGTTTATGCTAATATATTTTTCTAACATCTACAGAGGAGTACTTTTTGGCTCTGGGCTGGATGCCAGGGAGCCAGAGGTATGCTGGACATGTCACGGGCTGTGAGAAAGTAGAGGGCCTTGCACACAGCAAATAAATATTGAGGTGACTGGGAAAGAAGTTCTTCATCATAAATGTAGCAGAGAGTTAAGAGTAAGCTACCCTAGGAGGGCAGGGGAAGGAGCATCCACTCTGGGCTGTGACACCTTTGTTGCCCGGAGAAGTCTTTTCTGTCCTCAGGGATCCCTTTGTGCCGTCTCTCCAGGGCTCAGTGAAATCTACCAGGAATACCTGTCGCAAAGTCTCAGGATGGGGCAACCTTGTGACGTGGCCAGTCCTAACCCAACTTCCACTCTTGGGGACTTCTTTTTTTCCCTTATTTTTTAACCTAGGAATTGTGTAATTTCCTGATTTTATTCCAGTCTGCCCAGTGGCTAAGACACAGCTTGAGAAGGACTCTGGTTATAGCGCATCCAGAGCCATCAACAGACACAGCATCAGGAAAGCCAACTCCTGCACAGCAGCCCTGCAGAGAAAAGGAAGGGTCAGGTCTGTGGCCAGAGAGAGGGCAGGGCGAGTGTTATTTGCATAGCACAAGCCTGGCTCCCTGCTCCTTAGCCCTGCTCTGTGTATGGGTGGGTGGGTAGGCATTGCCTGCTTCCTGTTGCTCTTCACTCTCACTGAGGTACCTCCTAGGCCAATCCAGCTAGCTGGTCAGGGGGCACTGAGAGGGCCTGGTCCAGGAGCACAGTGGCTGAGGAGTTTGTCAGATTCTCCATGGACCCTGTGTCAGACTTTAGGAGTGGAAGCACTACATTGTGACTAAATGAACCGTCTCAGTTCCTGCTTCCTCAAAGTGTCATCTGTGCTAGTCCATGTACCTCACTCTGGCAGGCGAATGAGCAAACACCTACCTGCAGGGCCATCTTGAGCAATGAATGAGATGACCCGTGAGGCACCTGGTCTGGGGAAGGTGTACAAACCGTGTTGGTGTCTGAGCCTTGGCCTCTGTGCATTTTATCACACTGGTGTCCCTGGGGCCTGGGGTTGTGCCTCTGAATGTGAAGCGTGATTGCTATGGTGGGGAGGATACTTGGTAGACCACGGTACACAACTGTGTGCTTTATTGACCAGTATTCCTGTGTGCTACTGGGATCCCTGACTCTCACCCTATCCCTGAACTTCATCCCTTCTCTGGGCTTCATTTTGTACCAGACCAGTGCCTCATTCCTCACCTTCAGCTCACTCCTGACAGGGCATCCCCTAATCAGTTTCCTTAAGGTTCTGTGAGGGTTTGGGACCCAGAGACCTCCACAGGGGCAGAGGGAGATGATAGCCACTGAGCTAAAGTGTAGGTGCCCAGTGTCTCCTGGGTCTCCTCTTCTTCGCCTCTGGCTCAGCTGCCTGGGGAGCTGTTCTGGAAGACATCCATCAGAAGCCAAAGGGCACTGGTTCCTGCCCTTCCTATCAGCGCCTCTTCCTGGGGCCTGAGAGGCCTGAAGGGAAACCTTACTGGTTTTCAGGCACGAGCAGAGTGTGCTGTGAGCCCTGGAGGGCAGTGCTGTAGAGTGGAGAGAGCATGGGCCAGGCAGTGGAGGGCCAATCCATTCCCAGGTGTGCCCAAGGCCATTCCACACAAGGCACATGACTGAGACATGGAACCAGATGCAGATGGACCTGCAGCTCTGCCCAGAGGAAGAATGTTCAAAAAAGCCCATCTTGAGGGAAATTGCAGGGCCCCCATCTTTAAGTAAAAAGAAGCGCCTACATTACTGCCTTAGTTTGCAGGACTGAAAGAGAAGGAATCATAGGGTAATAAACACTCGAGTTTAGCTCTGAGTTAGTCATGGTCCAAGATCTTTACCAGCATTTCATTTAAAAAGAAAAATAAAACAAATGCCAACCTCACAGTGAATACTGAATTGTTGTTTAGTTGCTCAGTCATGTCCAACTCTTTGCAACGCCATGGATGGTAGCCTACCAGGTACCTCTGTGCATGGGATTTTCCAGGCAAGAATACTGGAGTGGGTTATCGTTTCCTTCTCCAATGGATCCTTCCTGACCCACGGACTGGACTAAATCTACCGCATTGGCAGGCAGATTCTTTAGTGATAAGCCCCTAAGGGGGCCCTGGATACTGAATTACAAGCTGGATAATACATCAAACAACGTAGCAATGTCTACAGAGGTTAGAGAATGGATCCAAGTGCTACTGCACAGACCCTCTGCACAAGCCCAGGACAAAGACAGAGGAGCAAATGCACGGGCAGCGTTTCTCCAGTTGATATAGGTCAAGGGCACTGTACTTCCTGAACTGCTGGCCTGAGTCAGACAAAGAAAGGGGGGTAGACTGTCATTCAGAAGCAGACATGAAAAGGCTATCCCAAGGGAAAAATTATTTATGGGGTACTCTGAATATGATGACATGGAATTAGCAAGAGACTTGTCTTCTACTGGGAGCCTGTCTCTAGAAAACTACTTTGACCCATAGAAGAGAAAAAATACAACACAAACCTTAAAATTAATACTTATTTATGAGCTTCCCTGGTGGCTCAGGGGTAAAGAATCTGCTTGCCAATGCAGGAGATACAGGTTCGATCCCTGATCTGGGAAGATTCTACGTGATGTGGAGAGACTAAGCCTGTGAGCCACAACTATTGAGCCTGTGCTCTAGAGCCTGGGAGCCACAGTTCCTGCGCCCATGCGCTGAAGAGCCCTTGCTCTGCAAAGAAGCCACTGCAATGAGTGCAACCAGACAGTAATCTGCAGTTGCTGAAACTAGAGGAAAGCCTACGCAGCAACAAAGACCCAGAACAGCCAAAAATAATTAATACTTAAAAAAATTAATACTTACTTAAAGCAAGGAGATGAAGGATTTGGGAAAATATTTTAAGGGTCCCAGCCATGAGTAGGCATGAGTAGGCACAAGATTTGGAGGAGAGTGAACACCAGGGGAACCCCAGGTGTGAGTAACAAGAAGGGCCCTGCTGTCCTTTCTCCTCCCCATTGATCTTTCCCTCCCCTGGCCTTCCCATCTGCCATCTTCAATTTCCCCAACTCCTTCCTAGCTTCCATGAGCCTCCTCAGTCCTGCCTCAATCAAATGAAGACAACATCCCATTAGAAACTGAGTAGTTTATCTGAGAAGAACTCTACCTCAAGCTAGTGGAGGCTGATACTGATAGTGCTTTAGGTAACATTTACATTTCAACAGGAAGTTCTTTAGGGTCTTATCTGAAAAGAGTGAGTTCAGTTCAGTCGCTCAGTTGTGTCTGACTCTTTGCGACCCCATGAATCGCAGCACGCCAGGCCTCCCTGTCCATCACCAACTCCTGGAGTTCACTCAGACTCACATCCATCGAGTCCGTGATGCCATCCAGCCATCTCATCCTCTGTTGTCCCCTTCTCCTCCTGCCCCCAATCCCTCCCAGCATCAGAGTCTTTTCCAATGAGTCAACTCTTCGCATCAGGTGGCCAAAGTACTGGAGTTTCAGCTTCAGCATCAGTCCTTCCAAAGAAATTCCAGGGCTGATCTCCTTCAGAATGGATTGGCTGGATCTCCCTGCAGTCCAAGGGACTCTCAAGAGTCTTCTCCAACACCACAGTTCAAAAGCATCAATTCTTTGGCGCTCAGCCTTCTTCACAGTCCAACTCTCACATCCATACATGACCACAGGAAAAACCATAGCCTTGACTGGACGGACCTTAGTCAGCAAAGTAATGTCTCTGCTTTTGAATATGCTGTCTAGGTTGGTCATAACTTTTCTTCCAAGGAGTAAGCGTCTTTTAATTTCATGGCTGCAGTCACCATCTGCAGTGATTTGGGAGCCCAAAAAAATAAAGTCTGACATTGTTTCAACTGTTTCCCCACCTATCTTCCATGAAGTGGTGAGACCAGATGCCATGATCTTCGTTTTCAGAATGTTGAGCTTTAAGCTAACTTTTTCACTCTCCTCTTTCACTTTCATCAAGAGGCTTTTTAGCTCCTCTTTACTTTCTGCCATAAGGGTGGTGTCATCTGCATATCTGAGGTTATTGATATTTCTCCCGGCAATCTTGATTCCAGCTTGTGCTTCTTCCAGACCAGTGTTTCTCATGATGTACTCTGCACCTAAGTTAAATAAGCAGGGTGATAATATACAGCCTTGATGTACTCCTTTTCCTATTTGGAACCAGTCTGTTGTTCCATGTCCAGTTCTAACTGTTGCTTTCTGACCTGCATACAGATTTCTCAAGAGGCAGGTCAGGTGGTCTGGTATTCCCATCTCTTTCAGAATTTTCCACAGTTTATTGTGATTCACACAGTCAAAGGCTTTGGCATAGTCAGTAAAGCAGAAATTGATGTTTTTCCAGAACTCTCTTGCTTTTTCCATGATCCAGCGGATGTTGGCAATTTGATCTCTGGTTCCTCTGCCTTTTCTAAAACCAGCTTGAACATCTGGAAGTTTACGGTTCACGTATTACTGAAGCCTGGCTTGGAGAATTTTGAGCATTACTTTACTAGCATGTGAGATGAGTGCAATTGTGTGGTAGTTTGAGCATTCTTTGGCATTGCCTTTCTTTGGGATTGGAATGAAAACTGACCTTTTCCAGTTCTGTGGCCACTGCTGAGTGTTCCAAATTTGCTGGCATACTGAGTACAACACTTTTACAGCATCATCTTTCAGGATTTGAAAGAGCTCAACTGGAATCCCATCACCTCCACTAGCTTTGTTTGTAGTGATGCTTTCTAAGGTCCACTTAACTTCAGATTCTAGGATGTCTGGCTCTAGGTGAGTGATCACACCATTATGATGATCTGGGTTGTGAAGATCTTTTTTGTACAGTTGTTCTGTGTATTCTTGCCACCTCTTCTTAATATCTTCTGCTTCCGTTAGGTCCATACCATTTCTGTCCTTTATCAAGCCCATCTTTGCATGAAATGTTCCCTTGGTATCTCTAATTTTCTTGAAGAGATCTCTAGTCTTTCCCATTCTGTTGTTTTCGTCTATTTCTTGCATTGATCGCTAAGGAAGGCTTTCTTATCTCTCCTTGCTATTCTTTGGAGCTCTGCATTCAGATGCTTATATCCTTCCTTTTCTCCTTTGCTTTTCGCTTCTCTTCTTTTCATAGCTTCCCAGACAGCCATTTTGCTTTCTTGCATTTCTTTTCCATGGGGATTGTCAACATTTTTTGCATTTCTTTTCCATAGGGATGGTCAAAAGAGCGAAGGGCATGCTTATTTCACAAGTTCACATGCCATTCAAACGTCTGGTATCTTCACAGGGAGGAAAAAGGCTGGTTAAGTTCCAGATTTCCCGAAAGCACTGCAGGGGAACTGCGGCCTCCTCCCGCTGTCGATCAGGCCTTCATCTAAGATGAGGTTAGGCATTTCTATCGCCTTCCTTGACACTGTTGTCTGCTCGAGAAGCTTTCTGTCACTTTGGGGGGGAAAAGACCAGGTCTGCCTTAAACATAAGAGCAAATGTTTATCGAGCACTCACCATGTTCAATCAGTTTTCTATTCCCTTTATGTTTATTACCTGATCTAATTTTTACAGTCAATAAAGGTGGGTTATTCTGTGCCTATTTTAAAGATGAGGCACTGACTCATTGAGTAATTTGCCTAAGGTCTCAGGGTAAGTAAAAGGCAAAGTTAGGTTTCAAACCCAGCTCTCTGGCCCCTGGGCTCAGACTGTAAACCATGATGTAGATTGTATTCCCAGCAACTAGTATAGAGCCTGGGAATCAATCACTATTTCTGCTTGTCTTTGTATATCCCTGTGATGATTAATTTTATGGGTCAACTTGGCTGGACTGTGGTGCCCAGATACTTGGTGAAACATTATTCTGGATGTTTCCATGAGGACATTTGGATGTGATTTACATTTAAATCAGTGGACTTTGAGTAAAGCAGAATGTTGGCCATAACAGGCCTGTTGGGAGTTGGGGGTCGGGGGGGAGGTTCATTCAATTCAAGGCAGTCCTGAATAGAATAAAAGGCTGATCTTCCTGAAGCCAGAGGGAATTCTCCAGCACTGCTTTTGGGCTTCATCTGCACTGTTGACTGATCCTGGTTTTCTTGATTTTTCAGACTCAAACTGCAAGTCTTTGTTGAGTTTCCATCCTGCTGGCCTCCTCTATCAGATTTTTGGACTTATAAAGCTTCCACAATCACTTAAGCCAATACCTAATAATGCTCTTCTAATACATACACATCTCTGCTTAACTTGATAACTAGTTCCTTCAGGCTAGGTCCCAGGCCCTCTTTTATTCTTCTCAGTTTAAGTTTTGCCCATTTTCTAAGCAAATTCTCCAGTCCTTGGTCTCAGTTGCTATTCCAATAACTTTTATTCATTCCAATAACCTTTATATTCACACTCTAGCTCAGATGTATCTATGGAGCTCCAGACCAATATATCCAACTGTGTATTTGATCTATTTTCTTGGACGGGAGGCACCAGAATGCAGCATGGACAAAGGTAAATTCATGCCTTAGCAACGCTGATTCTCTTTCAGGGTTCCCTATTTCTATGAAATGTGCTTGTAGCTACCTGAAACACCAGGAACCATTGTTAACAGCTGTCTTCTTCTCATTTCTGTACTTAATCATCACCATGTCCTGCCAATGTCACTTCAGACATTTCTTATATTTTATGACTTCTCTCCATCTCCACTAACACCACTATACCCAACCTATGGGTATTTCTTACCTTGACTCTCCTATGGTAACTTTTCAAGTGGTTTACCTATGCATTCCAGCCATAGTGATCTTTCTAAAAGAACAAAGATAATCATATTCTTTGCCACTATGTGTTTGAGACCATTCATTGACTTTCTCTTGCACACGGAAGAAGGCCAAATTCTTAGCATGGCTACGTGGCGGTCCCAAGGCTCTGCACGGTCTCATCCTGCTGCATTTTCCTCCTTGATCTCTCTACTCTGCTCTTCTTACTTTCTCAGTTCCCAAAAAATGCTTCCTCATATCACTGGTCCTTTGCATATACTGTTTTTTTTTTAATGTGGGGCATTATTCCCAATCCCTCAACTCTCATATCAGAAGCCACTACAAAGGGGAAATTATATTCCACATAGTCTCTTTCAGGCAGATTCTTTGTTGTTGTTGTACAATCTTATGAAATTAATCTAAATTAATAAGAATAATAATAGCTAGGATTTATTGAGTGCTGATCAAGTTCCAAGTGTGAAGCACAGTGCTAAAAATATTATAATCATTATATTTAGATCATTATCTAATTAAAAATACAACACAATTGTGAAGTAGATAATACTATTATTTACCTTTATAGATGAAGAACCTGAAAACCCAGGTGAGAAGCTGAATGCACCTTTGGTAGTCTGATGACTTGCTGGATAGGTGGAGTATATATTTGGAGTGAGCTGGGACTAGATCTGTGGTTGATCAGTACTGTTATTGGACTGCCTGGTATGTAGAATATGTCCAGTACCTACTTGCTGATTGAAAGAATGATGAATATTTGAATGAGCAATGAACTAGGACACATTTTAATAAGGAAACTAACGGGTATCCCTTTCATTCTCTACCGTAAGTTAGTTGCCTATGAGATTATTTTCAAAATTCTAGTCGGTTGCTTGCCAATGAGAAAATGGCATTCCCAATACTAGAAATTGTTTAGAGACCCTCCATTCTTCATTTTGATGGCCATCTGCTACATGTCCAAATAAGACTCCCAGTAAGAGGAGATTTTTTGGTTGTTGTTGTTGCTGTTGCTGTCATTTTGGGGCTTCTGAAATGGAGGGAGTCACAAAGATACGTACAAACGTGCACACACTGTATTAGGTATGTCCACACTAGCCAGTATAACAAATAAACTCTAAATTTCCAACCTTAACGCAATAGATGGTTATTTCTTGTTCAACCTAGTGAGGCTGTTCCTGTTTGGCCAGACGGCTTTCTACCCAGTGATCTAGGAGCCCTGACTCTCTCCATCCTTGAGGGCATCAGACTTTTCTCATGCAGATGTCAACAGGGGAGGGCAAGCATGGAGCAACCTACCTCCTAAAAATTCTGGCCCCAAAAGGAAACATGCCACTTCATTTGTTTTCCACTGTGAGAAATTCATCATCTGATCACACCCAACTCTAAGGCAGGCAAGGACATGCTGCTGAGTTATATGCCCAAGAAAAAGAGAGGAAACATATTTGAGTAAGTTGCCAGCCATCTCTGCTCTATTTTTACCCCTTTAATACAAAACAGAGAGATTCTATAGGATTAGTACCCTAGATTATGGAAGATGAAGCTTAATTTTAATGATGGATATCTGGAAAGACCTGCGAAGAAGGGGATTTTGGGTAGATCTTGAAGAATAGGTAACTTTTTAATAGAAGGAAATCCTAAGAGGCATAATTGACTCTGGTACCAAAAATGATGAGGTTTGAAGTCAAGAGGGAGTAGGCAGTGAGAAAAAAAATCTCAGAGTCAAGTAGAAATTACTTTAATCTCTTTTTCCTGAACTCCTCTATAACTAATTAAATAACAAACAGAATTACCCCCTCCACCATGAGTATCTTAGTCCCTAATGTGAAGATATGAAATAATTAGAGGGTGTGCTGTGTAAGAATTTTAATGCCATGGAAAACTTCTATTTTCAAGATGGCACTAATTATACAGGATGAGGTGAAACACAGGAAAGAGGTACAAATAGCAGAGCACAGCTTATTACAACCAGCTCTGTTTAGATATGTAAACATAACAAATAAACCAAGGCTCTTCTAGCTATGTAATAAGTTGAGAGTGATCTATATTTACCTTCTAGAGGACATCTCTGGAGATTACAGAAATGCAGGACATGGCCATTTTATATTTAACCATGGTGATGGTAGGGAGACTTTTGCATTCTAGACTTTTCCTCTCTAGTGGCAGAGATAATAGAAGGGTCTTGGGAGGGAGAAGACTGTCCCTTCTTTGGTCTTCCAGTCACTGGCTGGGTGATCACAACCTTTCTAGGTTACTTCCTCCACGGTATGGAGATAGTAATATTATATATGAAAGCATTTGGCACTGAGACTGGACTATATTAAGGACCTTGTTTTTATTCTAGATCCATTTCCCTTCCCTCCTCTGATTTTTTCTTAAGCAGGATTTCATTCATCTCAATAAAAAATCCTTAAGACTGTAAGGACTGTACAAGAATGACTGTAATATAAGATGGATGTACTTCCTCTAAATCGACCAAACTTCAATAAAGGCAGTGATAATATCAGTGGCTCTATCTGAGCAGTGTCAAGGATAAAGAAATACCTTAGTTGTCAAACCCCAGGAGGGTTGACTCAGCTCATCTTTTCTTCCAAAGAAGACAAACTGCATCTCATGCAATTTGCTTTTTGCTAAGGGGTTCTCGTTTTGGTTTCAAACAAGCTCTTCAGTGCAAAAGACAATCTCTCCTACATATACATTAAATAGGCTATGACAAGGCACCTGAAAATGTGGGCTTTTCCCTAGATTTTGTTGCTGGAATATTAGAAATGGATATGAAAGCTGAGACCTTAAAAACTGTACGATATTACACATTATTCAAATGAAAGTGCTGTGGGCTGCCCATCCCAAGACTCAGCTCAGTTATGAATGGCCTACACACCCAAGTGCATCTCAGCATTGACTGAAAGGGTAGAGGCCCTCAGCTTCAGGGACTGCATTAGGACTGTATTATCATATCAATCACCTACATGCCAAGTTCTTGATAAAAATGATCATAATCCAGAAGCGAGAGATAAAGTATGAGAGTTTGATTTGTGTAAGCAAGTCAAAAGCATTTAGACTCAAGCTACTTGATCTATCTTAAAGCTCTGCCAGGAATATAAATACAAGAACAGCATCAGAACCAGAACAGGCAAGAGTTGAGAGAGTAGAAACTAGATTATTTGCTATTTTTTCCTGATTTACTCTAATCCAGCCATACTGGCTTTCATTCAATTCTGTGAACCAGCCAAGTTCAAGGCCTTCTGTCTTAAAGCGTCTGTAAATCATCCCTCTGCCTCTTCAGAGATGCCATTTGTAATAGGCAGGATTGTTTTCCTTAAGCTGTGCTAACAAATGGCTTCCACATCTCAGTGGCTTAAGACAATACAGTCTGTTGTTTCCTCACGCTACATGCTACATGTCCAGTGTGAGTTGGTTGAAGGAACTCTGTGCCTTGGAGTCACACAAGTTCAAGGCTAAGGGAGCAACCACATCTTGGAACACAACACTTGTTAGACTGCCTCAGGGAAAGGGGTCTATAGAAGCAACGCTTAGATGCTCCGATCTTGAAGTGACACATATTTCTGTGCACAACTGATGAGCCAGACCAGATCCCATGGTCCACGGAGCCGCAGGCAGACTAAGGCGATGCAATCCTATCATATGCCTGGAGAGGGAGGGGAACGGCTCTCTTGACTCTCACACCTTCTGTGACCACTTCATGAAGCAGTTTCTCACTCTCCACTGCCTTAGCATCCTTTTGTTTTCCATAATGCTTACCCCAATGTGTAATTGTATTATTTATTTACTTTCTGTTTTAGTTTTTGATGTTTTACCTCCACTGAACTATAAGATCTCTAAGAGGGGGACCTCCCTGGTGGTCCAGTGGTGGACTCCGTGCTCCCAATGCAGGGGGCCTGGGTTTGATCCTGGTCAGGAAACTAGATCCCACATGCCACAAATAAGAATTTGAATGCCGCAACCAAAGATGTCACAATCCCATAACTAAGACCGGCACAGCTGAATGAATGAATGAATAAATACCTCATACATCCCTACATCCCTAAGAGGAAGGACCATGTCAACAGGCTAATTTCCATGAAACAGTTCTCAAAAGCGGTTAATCAACCTAACGTATTTAAATACTGAATCTAACATTTGTCTTCAATTAGGAGAATCCTCGTGATAATGTCATGTGCCTGTTGCCATCCTTTGTGGCTGTGGACTATCACCTCTCCATCGCCCCTTATCACAGGATACTCCCTCTGTACAATGGTGGGGGCCAAGACAAAGACAAACTGGGTGTTCTTTCAAATGCTGGTAGCAATTGGAAAACTCTCAGCTAAGTCCTTACAGGAATCTTCAAAAGTGGCAAAAATCAACACCTTTAGTACACATTGCTGTAAACCTGGTAAATATTGAAAAGAAGAAAGGAATGTGGTGATTGTGCATTGTGTTGAATTGACTTTTGGCAAATTATCTCGTAGAGAAAGAGTTCAGAGCTCTCACCTTGCCTTCCACTCACAGCTGTGCTTCACTGTGCAACTGAATCAGTATTTAAAAGGCGCTTTGAAATAACTCTTCACTTCAGGTGCCAGGAAACAGTTTGTTTAGAGAGATTAAGTTACTGGCCCACATCATAGAGGTGCTGGTGGGAAAGGTAAAATTATGGTTCAAGTTACCTCTTGCCAGTGTGGTGCTGTGGTCCTTCTTTTTCTGAGTCATACTCCAGGAAGGCTGCAGTCCTTTTTTATAAACTTACATGTTATTTACCACAAAAAGTTAGTGTATAAAGAAATATTCTGAGCATTTATCTTTGCTTTTTATCATTTTAAATGAAAACATTGTTATGATTACCTATTTTAGACACTTTTTATAACTATACCATCATTTCCTATATGCAATACTATTATTTTCAAGCGAAATGAGAAATAATTGAAGCACAATTGCCTGTGGGGACAAGGTTACCTCAGCAAAGAAAATTTAAGAATCAGTTAGCTATGACCTTAGAGAAATGGATTTTTAAATAGGCATTGTCTTAGGTCACCTAAGGCATATCTTTAATTCCCTACAATTTCATCTCGAAAGAGGCCATCACTAAAATCAATCAAAGGTTTCACAGACACTTGTGAATATGAACTTTTAAAAAAGGATACTTTTTTGAGCTATCAATTTTTTCCTCCTGTACAGATATTTATGGCAAGGTTATTTTACAAACCATAATAGCTAAACATTAATAAAAATGAAAATTTTTCTGTACCCATTAGTTCTTAGATGTTGATTTCTGATTGTATAGCATTGCTATTATTTTTCCACAGTGATGGGCTACCTAGCTGAGCAGTGTATCTTCCCACCTGTTGGGCCAACCTTGCTGTGTTCTCCTTACTCCAGGTACATGGGATGGTCTCAGCCGGTCTGATGAGGAGGTCTGCAGTGGCTCGTGCCAGGAGAAGCTGCTGCTTAGCAAACTGAAGTCACCTAGGTTGATAAGAAGAAGAAAGAACACTTTAGAAACAGTGGAAATTAATCAGGCTCAGGGAAGTGAAGGCAGAATGCTATCATATAAAAAGAAAACTTTGTATTTAGGCAAATACCGTATGTAGAATGGCAAGTAAGTAAGCACTGAACAGATGTTGATCAAATAAAAAATAATAGTAAACAAATGATCAAGTAAGCATCAGAGCTGGTCTTCGGATTGCAAACCTATATGCCTATAAGACCAGGCAGGTAGGGTAAGTGAGGGAGCAGACTGGGCTTGAGACAGCAGGGAGAGGTGGAGCCGTGCTCAGCTGGTAAACACACATCCCATCTGAGGCCGCAGCCATGGCTCAGGTCTGCCTGATATCTTCCATTGATGCCATAAGGAAAACCAGCCTCAATAATGCCATGACTTCAGGTTCTCAAGGGAAGACAGAAACACAGAGTTTTATGTGAAACCTTTGGAATTTATATTTTAAAATTCAATTAAACAAAACAAAACTTTGTGCAGGTCAAAGAAGGCTAAAGCCAAAGCCCATCAGAAGCTTAGGATTAGCTCCTGAGTAGCCATGAGATCTAAGATCTAGGGCAACGTCTTTAACTTCTAATGATGAAGAAGGATCCAGAGGGTTGAAGCCATTGTGCAATGACACTCAGCTAATTAGTGGCAGAGCTGGGCTTTCTAGGTATGAGTATTCTCCTTTTTATTTATGACTCATGACCACTCTAAGACTGGCTGAATCTGATCAGACTTTTTTACATAACAGACTAGGAGCCAATCAGAAGTTGCCTTTAGGGTATCTGATCCTTGGGTCTCAATCTGTACTTCTATAAACCTTCGTAATGAGAGGTACAATTTTCTCTTCTCACCATTCACCTTATGGAAGGATTTCTGGGTAAAGTCAAGTGACTAAAATTCAGTGGTCCCTCAGTGTAGCCAGATGTGAAGAGTGTGAGAGAGGTATGGGCACAGGCGCCACTGGGTCCCACTGGATCCATCTACTGGTTCCAGTTTCTGCTAAAAGCCACTGTTTGTATGATACGTGGTATAATGTGATGGTTAAGAGCAAAAGATGGGTTTAAATATTGATTTAGCTGCTTACTGTGATATAAGCTCTCAAAGTTCCATGTGTAAAAACAGTGATAACAACAGTACCTGAATCATAGAATTGTATTGAGGTTTAAATGAATCAGTGCATAGAAAGTGCGTAGAATGGTACTGAGATAAGATACATACTCAGTAAATGTTTGCTACGATTTGTAACAAATGTCAGTATTTACTGAATGCCTACTGTATGTTAATTTACTTCCATTTATTATCTGTAATCATCACCGTTATCACCTTTTCAAAAAAGAAAATCAGGACTCTGGGAGAGTCAGCTTCTTGTATAATGACACCTGGGTAGGAGTGGAGCCAAGTGTTTGAACGTAGGTCTATTGAGCCTAGCTATTTTCTTAATGCGCTACTCTAGCGCCTTCTCACTGTTCCATTGAAGATACTATTCAGATCTTTAAAGAAGAGATAACTAACTCTGCTCAAACATCAAATACTTATCAAGTCAGGTACCAAAGCAAAGGAGTCTCAAAGCAAACAACCAAAACACTGCAATGTGTAGTAACTTTCTGCCTTATGTGAAAATGTATAGTTCTAGATTAGAAGCATTCCACATGACTATGAATAAGACATGAGACCATGTGGTCCATTTTCAGCCTGCATCAGCCCTCATTTTTATCCTTTAAAATGTTAGGGCTCTTAATAGATTATATGCTTATTATTGATAAATCTAGTTCCATGGAGGTAGCTTTTAAGAAACACATATTGAATGTCAATATAGGGAAAATAAGACCTGGAAGATTTCGTTCCAGCCCATTAAAAAAAAATCCTTGCTTTTACAGATTTTTTTATACAGAGTACAATAAGATATAAACATTTATTAAAGTATATGAAACATTAATAGGAAGCATCTTATATAAAATATTGAGTGAAGAAAAGGAAGGAAGCAAGAAATATAGGGAATGAGCAGCTACCAACTGCTAAAAATGTGTCAGATTCTATACCAGGTTATTTATATATACTGTTATTTATATATTAGTATTTAATGAACAAAAATTAATAAAGGTAGGGCCAAAATACATGTGAAAAATGTATATACAGCCAATTCAACTTTTCAGGGGCAGATATTTCAATTTAAACCTTAAGTCTTACTTAGATATAACTCTTTCTAATTTTTTTTAACAGAAAATATTTAAAAAATAATTTTAGCCAAACAAGAGCAGGAAAGGAGGGTATCTTTTAAATTAAAATCAGTTCTGGGAAAATAAAAGCTAGGAAACACACAGACACAAATTTTATCTGCTTTCAGAAAAAGTTAACATTATCCTAAGAGTTGATATCTATCCTCAGCAATAATACAGAAAATAGAAATGCATTACACAAAGTCAGATGAAAAATATAAGCCACATTCTTCAGTCTGATTTCTAAAGCACAATTTCAGTATATAAGTTAGTCATCACAATGTTCCAGAATATAAAATGCATCCACATTCAAATGTTGTTTTTAGAATACAAAACAATATTTCAAAGTCTGATAGAAATGAATTTGTTCATTATCTACTCTTTTGGATAACTTCCATTATTACTATTTCTCCTTGGGCAGATAATTGAAAATTACTATATAAATTGTTGTGTTTTTCTGGGAAAATAGCCTAGATTCAAAATTTGTCACCCACATTTTAATCTAAGTTATAATTTTACCAGGCCTAAAAATTATAGTTACTCTAGTACATTATTTTATTACACCTCATTAATATCTTTTCTTCTTTTTATATTCACATGGCAAAAAGGAATTTTGCCAATGCCATCTATTCCAAAGAGTCCATTCATTTTGTTTTGTCTCCACGTCAAAGTTAGCTATGAAGTATTTTAGTGACAGAATAGTACAAATAAGATAATAAAATATTTGGACATGAGATTTAGTTCCTCCAGTTTTGCTACAGTCCTCTTTATGGCAACAAAGTAATTTACAGTGTGAATTTCTAATGCCAGCATCTGGTCACAATTTGATCCTGGTTTGTGTGTGGTCTGTCTGCAATCAAGGACTTGAAAAGATCCACAGAGCAAAAGAGAAAGCACCATGGAGCTGCTCATTTATTAGCTTATCAAGATATATTCTGTGATTCATGAGGAAACCAAGAAGAGGTAATAGTTGATGGACGAAAGAACAGAGGGTTTTCATTCTCTCCTCTCAACAATAATGAGCCTAATTTTCCATTTCCTTTGTCACAGGTAGAGTCCTTGGGAAACAGACTTTGAGACACTCATGTGGGAAGCTGATCAGAACATGTTCTCAGAAGCAACACCTGTTTTGGGATAAGAGGAGAAGGAGGAAGGGGAGGGAGAGGTTTAACTGTGATATAGTCACAGCAGAAGCCTGAGACCAGCTCACAGGGAGCTCGGGAACCAGGGGGTTAGCCAGCACATGTCCACTGTCCTGGAGCTGGATCCCCTGGGCTTGGGCAGAGCAGGCTTCACACAGCTTTTCCCAATTGCATGGTAAATGTCATCATATTGATACTCTGAAATTGGAGGTATGTGTGTGAGCTAGTTACAACACAGTAACTGGCTAATACAAACAATCAGAGCTCTGTCACTTCCCATTCCCAAATCTTCAACCTCCATTAAGAAAGACTGATGTGCACATCTCAGTATTCTAATCCATGAGATAAGTTCTTAATTGTACATGGTGCTACGTAGAGGGAACGGCGGCTGTATTTGGATGGCAGGGTTCTGGATGGCTAACTTCTCTAGGCTAGGTCTCTGTTCTACACAGAGTATCAGTCTAACCCCAGGATTTCAAGTCTCGCTGCATTGTCAGGGTCTTATTGTTGCCTTCTGGAGAGAGGCAACTAGCTCCCATAGAAACAGAATCATTCCTATGAGATAGAACACGGTGATATGACTGCCAAGGCCCAAGTGACAGAGTTATGAGGAGTAAGTTCTGACAATGATCAAAGAACATCCTAAGTCTAATCCTTAGAAAAAAAAGTCAATGGAAATGATTTTATTTAAAAATACTTGGGAACGTCCCTGGCAGTCCACTGAGTAAGACACCACACTTTCACAGCAGGGGGCACATGTTCAATTCCTAGTCAGGGAACTAAGATCCCGCATGCCTTGCAGTGCAGTAAAAGAAATAAATAAAATAGACAGAATTTAAAAGTACTGCCATTTCTTTACTTGCAATCATGGTCAACCCTACCAGTAGAGAGATAATCACTACACCATGTTTTTGTTTAATGAAGTCACAAAATTTTTCTAAAGCCAGTTTAGCATGTATACCTATATAAGGTGGGAGAAGATTTTAAATATATGAGCCAAACCACACAAAGATTTTCAGCTAAAATCATTCCAGTTTTTTAAAAATGGAATTCCACACAAAATGAACACAATTTCTGTTTGCAAACAACAGTGTTTTTCGGAAATTCAGAGAGTTGGTATGAGAGAATTCACCATTAGCTGGGGTAGCAGAAAAAATTAGAGGAACCATTCTAAACAAAGCCACACATCTATCAAAGTTCTTTCTTCTTTTGAGTCCTTTACTCAACAGAGAAAGACTATAAGGGAAGATTCAGAATTTGACAGATTACACAGAAACTCTTCTCAGCTTTGCTCCTTACATTTTACACCCACACTAATTCTTAGCAATTTGGCAATTGCAAAATACCTCTTAGGCATCGAATTCAGGGAAAAAACAAAACACTAGCCATCAAATGAAGAAGAACTTGTCATGATTTTTGTACATGAGGTTAGAATTAAGGAGACACAGTAAGAAAAGTGTGGATGATCCTGAAATTCAGTGATTAAAAAGTAACTCAGTATTGACTGTATCTATTCCAGCACTGATCACATTTCTGTAACACATTTCTGCATCAAAGCAGTCAGGATGTGAGGTTTCCAACAAATACCCTATGATGACATAAAATCACTGGGTGCAAACTCAGTCTTATCCATCACAGCTCAGTACAGGGCCTACCACATGGTAGGAACTTAGTCTCTCTCAGCAACTTGGACAGAGAAGCCTGGTGGGCTGCAGTTCACGGGGTAGCAAAGAGTCGGACATGACTGAAGTAACTGAGCGCACGCAACACCTTGCTCGAAGGTGAAAGACAGCCCAGCCACATTTGGATTCTCTAATCAGCTACTTAATTCCTCTCCTATAGTACCCATTGTTTCATTCAACAAAACTATGCTGAATGTTTTCTATATTGTGGTATTCTAGGAGAAGCTGAAAATGTAGAGGAACTCATATTCTTCTTGAGACAGATAAAATTCAGACAATAAAGCATAGTAACGGAGCTATTAAAGCACAGAGGAGAGACCTTGAACTGTAACTGCCTTTGTCTTTTGTGTGCTCAAATGCATTTTTCTCTCAAAATAGGTGCTCAGACTATTAATAATTAAGAACAATAACTTCACTTGACTGAAAAATATGAATGCAACTAATGTTTCAATGTTCAAAAAACTAAGATCATGGCATCAGGACCCATCCCTTCATGGCAAATAGATGGGGAAAAAATGGAAACAGTGACAGATTTTCTTGGCCTCCAAAATCATGGCAGATGGTGACTACAGCCATGAAATTAAAAGATACTTGCTCCTTGGAAGAAATGCTATGACAAACCTGGACAGCATATTAAGTAGCAGAGACATCACTCTGCCAACAAAGATCTGTATAGTCAGAGCTATGGTTTTCCCAATAGTCATGTATAGATGTGAGATTTGGACCATAAAGAAGGCTGAGCACTGAAGAATTGATGCTATAGAATTGTGGTGTTGGAGAAGACTGTTGAGAGTCCCTTGAACAGCAAAAAGATTAAACCAGTCAATCCTAAGAGAAATTGACCCTGAATATTCATTGGAATGACTTATGCTGAAGCTGAAGTGCCAATACTTTGGCCACCTGATGCTGGAGAAGATTGAGAGCAAGAGGAGAAAAGAGTGACAGAGGATGAGATGGCTGGATGCTATCACCAACTCAAAAGGCATGAGTTTGAGTAAAATCTGGGAGATAGTGAAGGACAGGGTAGCTTGGCATGCTACAGTCCATGGGATCACAAAGATTCAGACAAGACTTAGCGACTAAACAACAACAACGTTTCTGTTAAATAAACGGGAGACTGTGAGGCTGAAGGAATGTAGTATGGAGCTTTAAAAACAATCCAATCTTTCCCTGATTTTAAGCTGGAATGCATCTGAGTTAGTCTTTCAGTAGTTCAACAATATTTTCATTTTCCTTTTATGTATAATTCACAGACTAGGTCCTAGGGATTTAAAGAGCAATGAATAAAACTCAAGTGGCTTTCCCAAAAATCTGATACGTTATGACCCTTTCAAAAGTTTGATAAAATTTCATGATACTTTTCAAGAATATAAATGCTCTAATTTATGTCTATTTATGAAATGTTAGTTTATATAAATGAGTTACTTCACAAATGATTTTGGTAGAAAATGAATTTATCTTTATAACAGGCAAAACAAAACAATGAGATAGATCCCTGTTTGAATTTGGCTGTCAAACTTTTGAGCTACAATTTTAGGTCTTTGGATTTATGGATAGCAAAAGCTGGTTCTGAAAATTAAGAACCATCCAGGGCATATGTGCAAAGGAATTCTGCAAAGTTTGCATATTGACTGAACCAACTACTGCCTTAGCTGGACTTTTCAGGCCATGCACTGCATATCTTGCAAATACTGTTATAGTAAATCATTCCACATAAGCTCATGGAATTTGAACATGTCTTCTGGTTTTGACACAGACTGTCTACAGCCAGTTAACAACAATGAGCCCTGAATATGACCCATCTGTGGGCAATTGCTTTGCTTTTTTTTCCCTTCTTCTTTTTCTATAGGCGTTTTATTCTAGATCAGTATTTTTAGCAATGGGTATGGCGTCTGCCACTAGAGACAATGGACGAGACAGTAGGCCAGCATCTGTACAAATATTTCACCACCATTAAAAACCAGCAAAACAAAGCCAACAGCTTAAAGTATACGTCCTGCAGACGGTTGAAGCAGCAACAGCATCCTTTAATTCAAAGGGTAGCATCTTGACCTGACTTGCACCTGCAGAATGACCCTCCTCCTCACTTTAGTGGTTCTCCGTCATCCCCGGGCACATGTGGTGCAGACACTCGCAGCCCTATGGACCAGGAAGAGGCACGATGGAGATCCTGCAGCAGCACCTGCAGAGGGCGGGAACGTGGGAGGTGGGAAGTTCCCTTTGCCCTGATTGAATCATACTCAGTGGGGGTTTCTATATTCCAAGATCAATACGACTTAAAGTTGTGACCTGGCAAGCAACAGGCCCAGTATGGGAAAAGTACATCTTTCCCTCTGAAGTATAAAGCTTCACCCTAGGTTTTCACACTGGGTTTTTATTGATGCATACTTAGATGTGAAAGGAAAATGCACATCTGTTACTTCGTGAAAGGAAAATGCACATCTGTTACTTCCAAACTGGGCACATTTTCCTCACTAGACCTTTGAAAGGAATGGGGAGCTAAACTTGACACTGTGAAAGTGTTTTCCACGCCTTGGCTAAGCTGTGAAAGAAATCCACTTAGAAATGTTTTGAATAAACAGGGTATCAGTTAGGACACTTGTTAAAAAAAACCCCACAAGTTCTTTTTGGAAAGGAAAGATGGGGGAAGCCTATTGATTAATGATCTCATAGAAAGACTAAATACAAACATCAGACACTCAAGAAATAGGTTCATAAGAAGTGGCTTTGTAACTGGGCAGGGTCCTATGGGGCATTCCTAGACAGACTTCCACATCCTTTGCTTTAGTTATTCTCTGATGTATCTAGATAATAAGTGTCCACTGCACACTTTCTGAATTGTTTTATGGATGCTAAAACTTCCACCAAGGGGAAGAGATTAACTACTTGATCACCATGAGCATGTGGCCCCCAGACCTACGGGTACGTAAGTATTGATAATGTTAACTCCTGTTACACTACCCTGTTACCTCATCATGAACCAATTAGAATTGTGTCTGAGCTGATCACATAACCTTGGATCCCCCTTCCCTAACCTGGCCTTTACAAATGCTTAAAAAAATTTTTTTTTTAGATTACACATTTAAGCAACATCATATATTTGTCTTTCTCTGTCTGGCTTACTTCGTTTCATATGATAATCTCTAAGACCAACCATGTTGCTGCAGCTGGCATTACTTCATTTTTTTTTATGGCTGAGTAATATTCCATTTTAATCTTTAAAAATGATACAAATGAGCTTATACACAAAACAGAAACAGATCCACAGACATAGAAAACAAACTTATTTTATTCAAAATAGAAGAGGGAAATCAGAAGAAGGGAAATAAACTTAGAGTTTGGGATTAACATATACATACTATTATATATAAAATAGATAACCAACAAAGACCTACTCTATAGTAGAAAGAATTATACATAATATTTTGTAACCTAAAAGGGAGAAGAATCTGAAAAATGGTATGTATATATACAACTGAATCATTTTGTTGTACATCTGAAACTAACATGTTATAAATCAACTATATTTCAATGAGGGGAAAAAAAAAAAGCTTTGCTAAAACCAATAGGTGAGTTTGGGGTTTTTGAGTACTAGCTGTCTCAGACTCCTTGTATGATGCCCTACAGTAAAAGTTGCACTTGACTTCAACACACTTGGTGTTAGTAGACTGGATTTACTGTGTGCAGACAACAGGGCCCAAGTTTGGCTCAGCAATGGTTTCCAACCTGGTATTCTAATACTCTGATTAATGCTGTTATTTTTCAAGTTAAAAGATATACTTTATACAATAACAGCTTTTTATACTTCTTTTCAAAATTATTTTAAATTCTATGTATTGATTTATTTTTGTCTGTGCTGGGCAGTCTTTTCTCTGGTAGTGGTGAAACTAGAGGAACTCTCTGGGTGTGGTGTGTAGGCCTCTCACTGTGGCGGCTCCTCTTGTGGAGCTCCGGGCAAGGGCTCCAGGGGGCGTGGGCTTCAGTAGCTGTGGCGCGTGGGGCTCAGGGATTGGGGCTCACGGCCCCAGAGCGCTGGCTCAGCAGTTGTGGTACCTGGGCTCAGCTTCTCCGTGGCATGTGGAATCTTTCTGGACTAGGGATTCAACCTGTGTCTCCTGGCATTGGTAGGGGAATTCTTTATCACTGAGCTGCCAGGGAAGCCCTATTTTTCAGGTTTTGAGATCTAGACTCTCCTGCTCACTAAGGGTCCTGGAAGCCACTCAACGCCTCACTCCTTTAACAACAATATCACCTGGACTGCTTGCCGTTCTCTGTTGTTGTGACCTTGTCCAAGGTTTATGTAGCCCACCCTGGCACTGAGAATAGGATGAGTGAGCTACATCCTCATGTTTTCTTCCTGTGTTGTTATTTTTTTTGCCTGATTTCTTCCCAGGAGGAAGTTACACATTTTAACCAGATAGATATGAGGAAAAGAAACTGTTTTTCTCCCAAGATAGCAATCAAGGACCTTGGGCAATATGTGCAGAGTTTTCTGGAATTCTATTAAAAATTATCTGATAAACTGCTTTGGGTCTCTGTGTTGTTTCCTTTGTGTGGGGTGAGATGTGAGACTTACTAGGCTTAGCAAGCTTAGCTGGATATTACTTAAACTTTAGGCAGTAAACAAAGATGTGCTCTGTAGTGCACAGATGGCTGGAATGATCAATTTGAGAGCTGAAACTTACAGTAAGAATTACCTGGTTCTACCTACATTCATTAAACTTGGTATAATAGCCCCAAAGATACGGTACCTTAAGTAGTCCATCTGTTCCCTCTGTTAAGACCTTCTTGGTCTAGCTTCTAAAAGCCAATCAGTCTACTTTTCTCTTTGAGCAAAAAATAAAACAGATATTTTGAGAAAAGTCACAAATCATCATCACTGTATGTATACTCTTTGTAGTATTACCTTTTTCCCTGGGAAAAAAATGATAATAAATACAAAAGGTATCTGTGAAATATGCCTCCATTAAAGTAAAAAACAACTCTTTCATCAGGCTAAATGCATACCTATAACGGCTTACTTCTCCATGGAACTGTGATACATGTGACGGAGTGAGAGTGGAAATGGGTCACACAGAATATACTTTATTATTATTATTTTTTTAAGTGTATCCCTTGGGGGAGTTTTGGATAAATGGACTGAATGTTATTTCATTTCCGAGGTCTTTGCTCAGGAAGCCAATGAAGCCAAGTCTGCAGAGCAAAAGACATCTGCTCAAGGTCAAGGAGATGGGTGAGCTGCTGCGAGACCTCACTCCATTCCCCACCAGACAAGGCCCTGCCAGGTCCACAGACTCCAGCTCATTTCCTCTTCTTTGTTACCTGGAAAACTGAAGATATCCGCAATCATGCAGAATCAAACAGCGTATTTTACCAATCAACGGAGCTAAGTACACTGTGAAATCTCTAGGATGAGAGAAGACACCACACATGCCCACACTACACCACCATCACAGCAACAATTTTTATTTTTGTAAAGCAATTATCAACTTATGTATAAATGATTACAGTATCTGAGATCCAAGATCTCTGGAAAAAATCAGATGTTGCAATCAAAACATAATTGAGCTATTTTGGAATAGAAAGCCTACTTGCTCTTCAAAACATATAAATATCTAAAAATTAAACAATGACCCACTTAGAGCAGAACTGCTTCACTGAGATTTTTTAAGGATACATTTTAAGTGAACTTCCCTCCTTGATGAAAAGTTTCTATAGTTTAATACTGGTATTTCCCAACCTGGGATGAATGTGTGTCTCTGGGTGTATGTGTCTCTGGGTGTATGTGTCTCTATGTGTATGTTGGGGGGTGGGTGGATGTGGCCAGCAATGATGAGTTAATTTCCTCAAGTGATCTGATCTGAAAATCCATCTGTGATCATTTACAGCCTAAAAAAATAATGTCCTGTACATGTAGGCACTATTATTTTTTCAAAAGTCACATATGCTTTCATAGGAAAAATGCTAATTCATTTTAAAGTGTTGTCAAATTCATTGTAAACTTTTGTAATTACTATTTTTTAATTTCATGGAATAAAAACATAGCTATTACCTATAGGCAACTGCAACATTTTAAATGTTAAGAAGGAGTTCTTCTCGGGTAGATGTGCTGAGATAATGTATTTCAAGAGTTACTGATAAACATACTTACAATAAGGACTTACTAGAGATATAAAGTAATGGTGATATGATAGATACAATGGATTCTCAATTATGTATGAGTCACATTATAAGAACCACTAAGCCATTTGGTTATATTAAGTCTAAATATTTGAATCTAGCCTCAAAATAAAACACTCAGAAAACAATTAACAGCCATTGCCACTGGGAAAAAGAATGAGCTTGTGAGCAGCTGGTGCAAAGGTCCCTCTTTTTATTCTCTATACATCTATACTGTTCAAATTGTTTACAACAACCATAAATTCAAGTCTTCCTTTTATATTTTAAAAAATAATTAAAAGATATAATTGAATCACTCTGCTATACAGCAGAAAATTAATACAACATTGTAAATCAACTATACTTCAATAAAAAATATAATAAATTTAAAACAAACACAAAGTAATTAAAAGGAAAGCAACCACATAAAATGAGATTAACAGTCTCTTTGAAGACCAGTGAGGTGCTGGCTCCGTCCCCTAAACACCCATTCTCTTGCACCAGGCTTGCATTAGGAACAGAGAATTGCTTCTCATTCCCAGTCACTTTGGAGGCTGCTCCCAAGCTGACAAACATCTTTACCACATGCTGTGCCCTGGGCCGCAGGCTTCACCTGGAGTCTAAGAGCTCCCAGGGAAGACTGTGAGCAAGCTCCATATCACCATGTCCATATGTTTGGGGGTCACAGGACTATAGTATATTCCCACCCAGCTGGGTTTGACTGTGCAGCTGCCTATGGGTGCAGAGAGGAAGACTGAGGCTCGCCTCCTCCGACCAAACACGTGCTGGCACACCCTAGGGAGCATGTGTGAAATCCAGGTCTGTCCCATACCGGGAGGAGATTATAGCTGCCTGATCCACGGTGACTTTTGCCCTTAATAACTCTACGAGAGCTGGTATTCAGTGTTAGGGATGCACGCAAATCATGTGATACTTAATGCGTTTAGATTCAAAAAGCTGTAGCAAATTCTATGCACTTCTTGCTAATACGGTAAGTTAATCTAAAATATTTTCAATTCTGTCCAAAAAAATACTGCCACGCTAAATTACCTCAAGTTAAGTAATGTCATGTTGTATTACGGCATGACATTCAGGTAGCTCATTGTAGCAAATAAAAACATTTATATCCTTTAGGGAGATTTCATGGAAAGCAGATGCACTATATTTTTCCCTAAGGAATTTAGTTCAATTTTAGTAATGCATATGTGAAGTGGGTAAAACACTACAAATAAAAGACTCTGGCTTTTATTTTATGTATAAATTAAACCTTGATATTTTAAGTATAGTACGGGGGAAGTGAATTATTTAAACCTAAGGCTCACATTTTCATTTCTATCTGTCATATCTACATAGATTTTCCTTATTCATTCAATGGGAGGAAAACAAAATGGGGTGATGTTGATTGATTTTTTTTTTTTAATTTAGGACCAATATATACTAACTGGCTTTGTTTTCACACACACACACACAGGCATATACATATATATACACATACTATATACACATATACATATATATATATATATAGGTATGAGAAATATACCCATATTGGAGAAGGAAATGGAAACCCACTCCAGTACTCCTGCCTGGAAAACCCCGTAGACAGAGGAGCCTGGTGGGCTACAGACCAGGGGGTCGCAGAGTCAGGCCCGACTTAGCGACTAAACCACCACCACCATCTATATACCCACACACATAATTTTTATTACTTTACTCTTTCAATTCTTTCTCTCCGTCCCCCAACACCCCCCAACCCATGTATATATTCAGATCCGATTCTGACTATGTAATCTAGCCAAGCATTGTGGATCAGGAATGCCGCCTGTCACTTCAGTGAACAAAGAACGTTGTGGCCATCAAACCTACAGCTATTGCAGCCACCGCTGATGGTGCACCTTGGGGAGAACACAGGAGTGAGTTAAACTGGATATTGGCCCTAGAGAGTTAAGGTGCATATCCAAGGAATACTTTAATTAAGCCCAAGCTCTTATATTTTTCCATACATAGAAAATCACTAAATTCATTAACTTGAGATATTGGTTTTTTCTTTAATTAGCAGTAACCTTTTGATCTTCAACTTTTTTCCCCCCCCCAGAAAGTTTCTATATATCTTGGCTCCTCCCTAATCTCTTCAGAACAGTCCCTCAGAGCTATCTGAGAAGCTGGATCCCAGGCTACAGTCCTCAGTCAAGTCTTCAAATAAAACATAATTCTCAACTTTGAGGTTGTGCATTTTTTCCAGTCTTTGTCAAGTATCCAATGCATAAACTCACTGTTCATATGGTTAATTGGCTGTTTCACCTTTTTTCTCCTTGATGGATTTTTGTCACATAGAAACAACCCTCGATGAATATATTCAGTGAGTGGCTCTTTTGCAACAGTTTTTCATGTATGGTTTCTAAATTCAGGTCCAGAACATGCCTCCTTTACAGAATGGCTTTCTCTAGACTCCATCTCTCAAAGCTAAATGAGCTGAGGGCTGGTAGCTAGTTTAGAGCATAAAAGCTGTGCATCTAAGCTCTTCCTGGTCTAGAAGGACTTGTCAAGATTAGGTCTCCTTCACAGAACTGTCCACCATCAAGCACAAAGACAAGGATCAACAGACTCCTTCCTTTTGGTAACTCAACATAAACTTCTCTTTTTTGAGGGTGAAAAAATAAACTTAAATGTTTTCAGAAAAAATTTCAATACTAAGGAATAATTCCAAAGTCTCAAAGATCTATGGTTAGGTAGGGAAGCTGAGTTGCTGATAATATTTTTAGTGTATTTACTCCTTGCATTTTAGTTTGGAACTTGTATATATACATCTTTATGTTTTGCTGTGTTGTGGAGGAGGATTTAGCAGGAGGGTTGTGAATAAGGTGTAGTGATAATGAGTCATGGGGAAGGAAGGTACAAGTGGCTTTTTTCCCTTCCTAAGCATCTGATGTAATGGTAAGAAAAGACTCCAGAGGTTGTGTGATCATGGGAATAAATAATCTTGAGGCTCCAAATTTTAAAAGGCATCAAACAAGAATGCTTAGCACTGACCACCCTCGAAACTGCTTTAATGTCCCATGCTTTACCTTCTGGACTTCCTGTCTCAATTATTTTATGTCCATGAAATAAAATAATGGGAAAAAATGCAACAGGATGGAAACAAAGTTAATCATGAAATGGTATCATTCCCTCAGCACGAACTTTTTCTCTTCATTCAACGAATGTCTAATGAGAAAAGATTTGTATTAGGCCTATAGGCTTCCCTGGTGGATTAGATGGTAAAGAATCCACCTGCAATGCAGGAGATGTGGGTTCCATCCCTGGGTTGGAAAAATCCCCTGGAGAAGGGAATGGCCACCCTCCAGTATTCTTGCCTGGAGAATTCCATGGTTAGAGGAACATGGTGGAATACAGTCCATGGGGTTGCAAAGAGTTGGATATGACTAACTAACACTATTCTAGGCACTTGGAAACACATTAGTACACAAAACAGATGAAAATCTCTGCTCTGGTGAAACGTAAGTTCTAGGGCAAGAAACTACGCATGCTCACCATGTGTATATACATAATGCATTAATAGAACTTTCACTGAAGTCAAACAGAAATTGTGTTAAAACTAAGAGCCACTGTCTATGGGTCTTGTACACACTTTAGATTTCATAGGGTAATTAAATTGCCCTTTAATATTTGCTTTAAACTCCCTCCTCACTTCTTAATGAGATTACAATCTCTTCATAGTTTGACAAGAGCAGGAACCAGGCACAAGGAATAGAGCCATAAAGAGTCATTTAGAGTGTTCTACAAAGCGAGACTTCTCCAGACTCAAAATTGGGTTTAATGATGTGGATGGAAACAATTGTTCAAACTCTCTCTTTACATTTGCTAGATAATCACTTTTAGCAAAAGTTAGTAAATTAAAAAGAAATCTTCCCAATATATTTGGCAATTTTCCTTTATTTCTGCAAATGATGGTCTGCTTTTGAGAGTTTTGATACATTTCATCATCAGTGAGACAAATGCTAGGATGTTTCATTCATAATGAAAATTATTACAGAATCAAGAGGCTGCATCAAGTGCCATATTAGGGAAAAGATATCTATGGCAATGTAAATGAGAGTGCATTCATTCAAATCATAGAACTGGAAAGCCCACTGAAATGTTTCTTTACATAAGAGTGCCTCTAAATAGATAAAAACTCATGTGGCATTCAAAAAATATTTGTTGAAGCCCGACTATGAGTTGGGCTTTTCTGGTTGCTCAGCTGGTTAGAATACACCTGTAATGTGGGAGACCTGGGTTCAATCCCTGGGTTGGGAAGATCCCCTGGAGAAGGGAAAGGCTACCCACTCCAGTATTCTGGCCTAGAGAAATTCATGGACTGTATAGCCCATGGGGTTGCAAAGAGCAGGACACAACTGAGTGACTTTCACTTCATTACTATGAGTCAGTTATCATATTATGTATTGGGAACAACTAAGCCATAGGTCATATTTTCAAGAAGCCAATTGTAAATAAGGGAGTCAGAAATATAGACAATCTAACTATAAATCAATTTTATAATGATGGCAATATTTAAGGTGATGTAAAAAAATTGCCAAGATTATCCTATTCCATGGCCTCTCGAAAATGCTCCTTCTCTTTTATCAACCATGCTCACTAGAGAAAAAGCTTTATTTTTACTAATTTCTGCTTAATGTCTGGCACAATCCATAAGGTTCTTCTGTTTTACATGTTCTCAAGAGACAAAGATAAAATATCTGGTTACCAAAAAAAAAAAAATCTGATTATAATTTCTTTATAAGACCCTTCATGTATTTTAGAATAAGTTATTTTTTGAAAACTATTTTAATTGTTGAATTTACTTAAATACCATCACTTTCCAGCAAAGGTTTTAGGGGTATAAAGTAAAAGATACAATCATAAGACAAATAAAAAAGAAATAGAAAAATAGACCCATGTTATAAGTAATCAGATAAGTTAACCATAAGAGTTACTGTTATTAATAGTTGGAGGCTTATTTAGATTTGCATTTGAGCTTCCTGGCAGACAGTGCAAAGATGAGAAATGTGACAAGTTAGTTACATAATTTAAATAATGGCAGGAATAATCATGCCAGTTTTTCAGGGGAGATCAAGTTATTTTGACATTAAAATCTAGAATAGCTTTTACATGGAGAGAGAAGATTAAATTATAAAATGGCCACTATCCAACTACTGAAGCATATTTCATACAACCAGACCAATAAAATCCAAGGACAAATATTAAAACAAATTTAGTGATGGCAGTTTCAGAAGGAAGCAGATCATTTTAATATAAACACATGGCTCAGGATATGAATACATGGATAGATCAGTTGCCCTCCATTTTGCCCCAGAGCACTCTTTCATCTGGCATTGGAAATATCTGCATCACCAACAAGTCAAGGTTAATTCTTTGGAAAAAACCTTGGAGAGCTGGCTTCCTATAATGTTGCTTCATGGTGGACGGATGGTCTATAAGCTTTGAAATTTAAAGCAACCAGTGTTAGGATTGTTAGTTTACTGTGAATGATGAGAAAACAAGCCAGCCTGGATCTTTGCTTGTACAGGATGTAGAAGACCTTCCATCTTAACACAGAAATGAGCTGACAGAGATCAGGATTCTCCAGAGACATAATGTGGACTGATTCTAAGATTTGAATAAATATCCCAAATATTAACATAGAGGACAGAAAAAGATGCTTTTATGGAGGAATTATTTTTAAGATGGATATAAGAAATTATTTCAGTTAATTCAGGCAAATAAATGGGCAAGGGAGCCTTAAAAAAGCAAAATGACTCTAAGGAGGACAAAAAGAAAGCAATGCCCGTGCAAAACAGAGTTCTTCAAAGGCTCCCTCCCACCCTAACTAAAATTTTCAAAAGGGAGCATTGGTTTTTTCTTATTTCTGTTCTATAGCACTATAATATCAAACTGCTTCTTTCTTTCCTAATAATTTTGGATCTCTGAATAATCTTTTAATTCTCTTTACCATCTATCTGCTACATAGGTTCTTAGGAAAATGTAAATTACATTTTGCCAGTAGAATTTCAACCCAAATACTCAGAAAAGCGAAGGAGAGCTGCGTTTGATGGTGGAAACCTGGCTCTGCTTATCCCAGTGCTCACTGAGGCTGCCTCTTAACCGGGTTACCCTTCCACTTCCCACATTTATTTGTTCTTGTTCAGAACCCATTGTTTGCAATCAGAGAGCAAGCAAGTACTTGAGGCTCTGAAATCTATTTTACATCAATCCATAGATAATTTCAAAGGTGGAAAAGGAAAGTCATCTCTTTATCTTGATATTCGTAATTGGAGACTGTTTACCTTCCATCTTCCACAGAAGCCATGAGATGAAAGCAAGGTGTGAAACAGCAGAGTCTTTGATCATTTTGACTTTGTGGAATTGGGTGGCCAGGATGAAAGTCCACAGTTGATCACATTAGTGAATTCCCTCTTAAAGTTTTTAAAAGAGAGAAATAAAAAGGATTTGTCCAACAAATAGCATGTTAGAAAAACAGTGGCAATGAAGTTGACCTTTCTGTTATATCAAAGGGGCCTTACTAAGTGCCTTATGGATAAACTTCAAGGTTGAGGAAAATAACTGCTACACAGGAAAGCTTTTTGCTTATTTACTTTTTCTGTTGGCTTATTTAGAGAAGCTCAAAATCTTAAACTACCAATTAAATTGGGTGCCTGCTAAATGAGAAAATTTGCAACATATAGTTTATTAAATGCTCTGGTTAATGTTATACAAGATATAACAAAGGAGCTGGTACTCCTACTAGATTTTTTTTTAATGCAATCGTAAATCAATAGGAAAAAAGTTTTCTTTAACTTTACTAACTAAGGTAATGTATTCTAGCATGTGTGTTTATTTATTAAAAACATCAAATTCAACCAGATTTACCCGAATAAGACATACATTCATTAGGCTCACTGCAAAGTTTTAGTTTATTCAGTGATAATAGAGCTGAAAAAATAATTGAGATGGATGAGTAACAAACATAGGAGAACAAATTTCTGTTTCAAGAAGATTAGAAATATTTCTCAGCAGTTAGAGACAGACCTCCAGAATATGAGGGAGACGAGCATTTGATGCAGCAAGAATTGTATAACATGCCCACTGAGGCGCCATCTTCCTACTGAAATATCTATGGCAGAGAATTTTCAAATTTGGGGAAAATCCCACTTGAAAAAATTGTTTTGAAGTAAAAAGAGAATCAGCTAAGAGGTAAAGTCTAAGGCTGATTTCTTCATCTTTCCCCTAGTGGGATGAGAGTGAAGAAATCGTACTTAAAGGAGGAAAGAAATTCAAGGAATTGAGAGACAGAGAGACAGTTTGTAGCCTATAAAGTACTAACATTTGAAAAAAAGATGAGTGAATATCCATCATTCAGATGTCTGTTAACTTGATGCCATGCAGGTCAAACATCAGGTTCGGAGTTAAATTTTTCATTTCTAAAAATAAATGATAGAGGATATATACTTTATCCTTGGAGTCTTCAAAACATTGATCACTTAGGTTATTTATACTGGGGAAATTTTACTTACCACCTTACTTTTATAGTTTGTCTTTTCCCTATACATCTTGCCTCTATAACTAGATTGGAAGAAAAGCCAAATTAATCATCTCCTTAGCAGCAGACTAGGTTAGTTTGTACCTGGTCCCCATTCTTTTTGGACTTTTCCTTAGTAAAAGAATTTTGCTCCCTTCTGTACCCTTCACATACTAGAAGCTAGAAAGGCAGATTGGAGCTTCAAATGAGTCACTGATCTAAGCTGCTCCATGGTGGCCTCATTTCCTCTGTCAGTGATTGGGTTAGGCAGGCACATCTGATTTAATCCTGACTGCGAGACTTGAAAGAAGATCTGCTGAGGCCTTCTGGGAATGGGTGCCTTCACCCTGAGAAGGAGGCATTCTGAGTATACATCCTCTCTTTTATGCGTCACCTGTTGATGTGTCTATAAGTAATGCCTGCAACTACGAGCAAGGAGAATGGAAGGAAGGAACGAATGGAAATCATAGTTCCAATAGATGTGGATGAATTGACCAATCCTGGGCTTACCTGACTTCCACGCACGTGTGGTTATCAGAGATAATAAATTCCCTGAAAGCACCTTAACTGATCAGTTTCTAGTCCCTTCAACTACACTAGTGAGTATGCAGCTTCCACTTCTTTTTCTTCCTCATCCTCCAACTCTACCTACCTACTTATTCTCATCTATTCATCATCAATCTATAATTCTGTCCTCCTGTCTTAGTTTCGTTTCTGAAAGTCTTTCTTTTGGGCTCTTAAAATAATTTCTAATTGATCTCCCTGTCTGTAGCACCGGTCTCTGACTACATCCAGCAGACTGCAACCATCTTGCCTTTTCTAGAAGGGAAATTAAATCACATTACTCCTTCACTTAAATTCTTTAATAGTGTCTTATTATTTGGAGATAAGAAAGCCTTCCTCAGCAAGCAATGTAAAGAAATAGAGGAAAACAATAGAACGGGAAAGACTGGAGATCTCTTCAAGAAAATTAGAGACACTAGGGGAACAAACGTATCATGCAAAAATGAGCATAATAAAGGACAGAAATGGTATGAACCTAACAGAACCAGAAGATATTAAGAAGAGGTGGCAAGAATACACAGAAAAATTATACAAAAAAGGTCTTCATGACCCAGATAACGATGGTGTGATCACTCACCTAGAGCCAGACATCCTGGGATGCAGAGTCAAGTGGGCCTTAGGAAGCATCACTATGAACAAAGTTAGTGGAGGTGATGGAATTCCAGTGGAGCTATTTCAAATCCTGAAAGATGATGCTGTGAAAGTGTTGTACTCAATATGCCAGCAAATCTGGAAAACTCAGCAGGGGCCACAGGACTAGAAAAGGTCAATTTTCATTCCAATCCCAAAGAAAGGCAATGATAAAGAATGTTCAAGCTACTGCACAATTGTACCCATCTCACACACTAGCAAACTAATGATCAAAATTCTCCAAGCCAGGCTTCAACAGTACGTGAACTGTGAACTTCCAGATGTTCAAGTTGGATTTAGAAAAGGCAGAGGAACCAGAGATCAAATTGTCAACATCCGTTGGATCATTGAAAAAGCAAGAGAGTTCCAGAAAAACATCTACTTTTGCTTTATTGACTATGCCAAATCCTTCGACTGTGTGGATCACAACAAACTGGAAAATTCTGAAAGAGATGGGAATACCAGACTACCTGACCTGCCTCCTGAGAAATCTGTATGCAGGTTGAGAAGCAACAGTTAGAACTGGACATGGAGCAACAGAGTGGTTCCAAGTAGGAAAAGGAGTACGTCAAGGCTGTATATGGTCACCCTGCTGATTTAACTTAAATGCAGAGTACATCATGAGAAATGATGGGCTGGATGAAGCACAAGCTGGAATCAAGATTGCTGGGAGAAATATCAATAACCTCAGATATGCAGATGACACCACCCTTATGGCAGAAAGAAAAGAACTAAAGAGCCTCTTGATGAAAGTAAAAGAGGAGCGTGAAAAAGTTGGCTTTAAACTTAACATTCAGAAAACAAAGTTCATGGCATCTGGTCCCATCACTTCACGGCAAATAGAGGGGGATGCAATGGAAACAGTGACAGACTTTATTTTGGGGGGCTCCAAAATCAGATGGTGACTGCAACCATGAAATTAAAAGACACTTACTCCTTGGAAGAAACAGACTACCTAGACAGCATATTAAAAAGCAGAGACATTACTCTGCCAATAAAGGTCCGTCTACTCAAGGCTATGGTTTTTTCAGTAGTCATGTATGGATGTGAGAGTTGGTCTATAAAGAAAGCTGAGCCCCAAAGAATTGATGCTTTTGAACTCTGGTGTTGAACTCTGAGAGTCCCTTGGACTGCAAGAGAGATCCAAGCAGTCTATCCTAAAGGAAATCAGGCCTGAATATTCATTGGAAGGACTGATGTTGAAGTTGAAACGCCAATACTTTGGCCACCTGATGCGAAGAACTGACTCATTGGAAAAGACCTTGATGCTGGGAAAGACTGAAGGTGGGAGGAGAAGGGGATAGCAGAAGATGAGATGGTTGGATGGCATCACTGACGTGAAGGAGATGAGTTTGAGTAAGCTCCCGGAGTTGTGATGGACAGGGAAGCCTGGCATGCTGCAGTCCATGGGGTTCCAAAGAGTCAGACATGACTGAATGACTGAACTGAACTGATTACTGCGAATGGTGAATATAAGACCAAACTATTTTCATGTTTACAGGGTATTCTATAATCTGGTTCCTCCCAAGTTTTCTATCCTGGAATACTCTTTATTAGGTATTGTTTAGCTGGCTCCTATTCATCCTTGAAGACCCAGTTTAAAAGCAAGAAGTCCACTCTGCAGTATTGCTGATCCATCATGGTTAGCGATCACTCCCTCTCTGTGCCACCTCAGTATCTGGTACGCAACTTCATCAGTACTTTCATTACTATGTTTTTTGTAATGTTTATAAACCTATCTTCTTCAATAAACCACAAACTCCTGAAGCCAGAGACCATGCCTCATTTACTTCTGAATCTTTAGAGCTCAATCCAGTGATTTGCTCATACTAGCTGTTTAAGAAATATATTGTGATTGATTCTAGAGGGAGGTCTGCAGTGCAAAGGTGGGACATTTTAATTCAAGAGAGCTTAACTTTCAGCCTGATAAATGTATACAGCACCTCTTCTATCTTTACCTTGAACTGATAACGCCTACATCATGATATGAGGGAGATCAATGTCATAAGCACCAGGATCCTGCCAATGAGATTAGAATAAATTATTATTATTTTTGATTTGCATTTTTTTTGGAAAATGATTCAGGAGTTCTTGATAAACACTCTCTCAGAAGTAAAAAAAAAAAAGCTTTAAATAATGATCTAAGTATGAACTGTTCAATAGATCAATACATAAAGAAATAGTTACTGCATGTGTAAGATCCAGTGATCCAAAGGTGAAAACAATGATTTTTATCCCCATTCACAAGGAAAAATACAAATTTGGCTTAGGGTATATCATATTGTTCACAGAAATAGGGCAGCCTTGATCCATGCTCACTTCATGTGGAGACAATTTATGGCTTTCTCCACAAAACATATGAAATGGATTTATTACACGACCCTCTGGGCATATGTGCCTTATATTAAAGGGCTGATCAAATGATCATATTGACAGCAAAGTGAACCAAGGAATAAAATTCTACAGCACAAATTCCTCATGACCATTCTTCAGAGACTACTCAAGTAGTCCCAGTTCAAGCAGAAGTCAGTATATACTGAAACCAGATTTTAAATTTAGAAGACTTCTCTGATTTTGGAATCTGCCTAATTTTGACCTAGAAAAGCCTACAGGTTAAAGCATGGTCCCTAGAGGAAGTTCACCCAGGTAGGAATCCTACTACTCACTGGCTTTGTACCCTTGATAGAGTTCCTTGATAGAGTTCCTTTATCAGGTATTGTTTAGCTGGCTCCTATTCATCCTTGAAGACCCAGTTTAAAAGCAAGAAGTCCTCTCTGCAGTATTGCTGATCCATCATGGTTAGCGATCACTCCCTCTCTGTGCCACCTGAGCTTTCATTTCCCCAAGTGTAAGTGGGGGTGATGGTAATGCCTATCTATAGAATTGTCAAGAGGATTTGAATGTGTTAATGTTTGTAAAACACACTTAGAACACTGCCTGGCACATAGGAAGTATTATGCAAGGGGATAAACAAGAATTTGTATTCATCTCCTGACATAGCTCCAGCGGACAATCTAAAGTGGAGATCTTTGCATTTATGCTACATTTACACAAAAGGGCAACTAGGAAAAAATAAGGTAGCTAGGAAAAAGGGGAGGCACTTTACTTAAGAATTTAGTTAGGTCAGTAGAAATAGTAATCTCAAAGCTCTGGCTAGGCATTTTTGTAATTAAGGGGAAGGTAGAAAAACCGCTATTTTAAACATCTCCTTATAGAATAAGGGTTTGCACAATCTGACAGGAAAAGGAAGAACACAGGGCTGACAGAAGGAGCTAACCAGGATTTGCTCAAGAATGTGGACACCGACCCCATTCTGGGGAGGGGTTGAGAGAGAAGGGGTCTTTCTACTGGAGATATACTTTTCCTCCTCTGTATCAGTTTTAAACCCTTGCCTCTGAAGTTGTCCTTGAGAAGTGTGTGGTTGTATGGGTCAGGAAGCAATGGGAATGGCGGGTAGGGATGGGTAGTTCAACAGCGGTGATTTAAGAATAGGAAAGCTTCAAGGTGGGAGGGGGGAGGTGGGATGAATGGGGAGATTGGGATTGACATATATATACTATTGATACTATGTATAAAATAGAGAACTAATGAGAACCCACTGTATAGCTCAGGGAACTCAGTGCCCTGTGGTGACCTACATAAGAATGATTCAAAAAGAGAGAGGATATATGTATATGGATAGTTTATTCATTTTGCTGTGCAGTAGAAACTAACACAACATTGTAAAGCAACTATACTCCAATAACAATTAAAAAAAAAAACATAAAAAAAGGAAAGCTTGCCCACAGCTTATCCAAGTGGTGACATCTTAAATGGAACAAGACTCACAGTGCTCATCCTGGCCTCATAGTACCAATGGGCAGAGGCATTCAAGTTCACTCCTATTGGCCTAGTTGACCCCAAGTGGGGTGTTAGTCTAGACTGAACATCTCAGCTTATGAGAAATAGTTTTTCAGGATAAAAAAGGTGCTAAAATCTCAGCTGAGACCAACTCACTGGGTAGAATTAGATTTCCCAATCGGTAGGTTAAAATGGTCTTAGCAGATGTGCAAAAGGAGTGGGAGTCAAACCTGAGTGCCAGGGAGCAAGCCTGGGACTGAGTGTGCCTTCAAGGGGATACCCCTAAAAGGACTAAAGACTTCTAGTGATTTATTGTACTAGGTGATAGTCTGATGAAGTATAGAGTTAAAAAGAAATCCCCATCTCTTTCGGAATTCTCTTTAGTTATTGCTAACTCCAGAGAAGTCTGAACCACTTGTCCATCCTTGCGTGGTGGTGGTTGTACAGAAAACAGAGGAGGAACGCAAAGGGAAATGGGCCCCACCTTCACCCTTCTGTTCGCATCTGTGTAGATTGTAGCTGTGTAGATTCGATACCATCTGTGTCTATAATTTCCACACTGTAACCACGTGGCACAGAGTGATTCTTGATTCATGGTGAAGCTGGGAATTACAGGAGCAACCGGGAATTTAGAGAAGCAGAGGTGGAAAGCTCTGGAGGGATTCACAATGACATTCCCCTTCCTCAATGCATACTACAAGAAAGGTTCTTTTTGATGTTGCGGTAATATGTTTTATTACCCAATAATAAAATAGCTGTTTTCTTTGAAAAAAACTTTTCAATAGTAATGGTTATTATTACCATCACCATCATTATTATTTGGACTCTATCATTACTGAGCACTTAACGTGGCAGGTACTGTGCCAAAGGCTTTATTTACACCCTTCCATTTTATCCTTAAAATATTATGCCCATTTTGTTGGTGATAAAATCAAGGCCAGAGAGGTTAAGAAACACAATAGCATTGCAAAGTTAGTGAAAGAGTCAGGATTAAAACCCAGATCAGTTTCTGACTTGAACAAGGGTAGTAAGAATGTAGCCAACATAGAAAATGAACACATTAACTACCAAATCATCATTTCTTTAAAGAGAATCAAATAATGCTGTAGAGCTTCATTACCATTTCCCCACATTTAGTTAATTTGACCTTATAACCTCACTGTAAGGCAAGTGATGTATAACTCCTGTGTAGCAGATGAGGAGCCCAAGACATTGTGTGTGAACAACTAACCTAAGGTGAAACTGACAGGTAGGCTTCGTGGCTGAAAGTCATCCTCTTCCCACTAGTATGCACTAATAGGAATGATCTAGATTCAACAGATCTTTTATGATGTCGAAGCCCATCCAAATTCAGAGTAAGAGGCAGACCTGCCATTTGCATCTGTGTTGATTTAATAGCTATAGTGATTCAGAAAAGCTGACTAGTGGGAATGATTGGAAATGAGCAGGGGAAATTGCTTTCAATGTATCACTCATGAATCAATGGTTCTTGCTGATTTGAACAGTTAGAAAAAAGTTTACTGATATGAAATTGGAAAAGCAGTTGTAGAGAAGCCCTGAGGCTGAACAGAGCTTTGTCAGCCTTCGCAGAGGGCTTTCATCTTCTCATTTGACTTCATGAACAGTGAGCACAATGAAAACGGATGCTACCTCCTAAATGAGAACTCAGCAGCAAGAGGGAATCTGAGGTTTGGCCCCTGTCTTTACATGATTCCTTTACACGATAAGGAAATCTTGACATGAACAATTCTAAATCTGTTAAATGCTCAGCACTTCTGTTAAATGCTCAGTGAAGCATGACATTCAAGGGTTTTATGCATTTCTTCTAATTAGCTAGTTGATTTACTCCAGCAACAGGAAAGAAAATATTTCTAATATGATATAGACCAGTGCACTGTGGTGTCGATCAATGAAAATTATACTGTGTTCTCGTAGCTTCTTATCTACAACACAGTGAAGAACCTGACTGAAATGGCATGTGAACTCTTTCTAGGTGACCAAAGAGAAGTTCTGTCCCGGGAGAGCTGTGTCACTATCAGCTGAAATCTGTAAACAAGGACCAAGGAAAATAAAAGCTGCTCGGGAATGATAACCTGGTACGCAAAGCCCTTTTGGGAATCTGCCTCTTTGTTGCTTATCACGGGCTGTGCGGCTAGTGGTTTTCATTCTGTTCTGCACCGCTGAGACCATGACCACTTCCCCCAGATCCTTCACGTCTGCTACGAACAGATTTGGTCCTCTGGCTCAGATTCTCCCTTTATTATTCAGCTATGGAAATTTTCGACCTTGACTTATACCAAATGGCGATCATTACCTAAAACAAAGTACTTACTTTTGGGTGAAAGTGAAAGTGTTAGTCACTTAGTTCAGTTCAGTTCAGTCGCTCAGTCATGTCCGACTCTTTGCGACCCCATGAATCACAGCACACCAGGCCTCCCTCTCCATCACCAACTCCCGGAACTCACTCAGATTCATGTCCATTGAGTCAGTGATGCCATCCAGCCATCTCATCCTCTGTCGTCCCCTTCTCCTCTTGCCCCCAATCCCTCCCACCATCACAGTCTTTTCCAATGAGTCAACTCTTCTCATGAGGTGGCCAAAGTACTGGAGTTTCAGCTTTAGCATCATTCCTTCCAAAGAAATCCCAGGGCTGATCTCCTTCAGAATGGACTAATTGGATCTCCTTGCAGTCCAAGGGACTCTCAAGAGTCTTCTCCAACACCACAGTTCAAAAGCATCAATTCTTCAGTGCTCAGCTTTCTTCACTTAAGTCATGTCTAACTCTTTGTGACCCCACGGACTGTAGCCCACCAGGCTCCTCTGTCCATGGAATTCTCCAGGCAAGAATACTGGAGTGGGTTGCCATTTCCTTCTTCAGGGTATCTTCCCAACCCAGGGATAGAAGCCAGGGCTCCTGCATTGCAGACAGCTTCTTTTACTGTCTAAGCCACCAGGATAACACTAATTATATATTATTTTAATGCGCGAACTTCCTCAGGGCCACAGATTTATGTTGACCATGTGGTATAAGTCAGAAGTGCACAGGAAATGAATGGGCAGACTAATACATGTTGATGGTTCAATGCTTCTTATACCATGGTAATAAATATTGTCTTTAAATACTGCATTTTAAAACAGCTGAAAAAAAAAAAACAACAACCGTAAACTGCCATAAAAACACTAAGTGCTCATTCACTCAAAGCACTAGTTAGATATAAGAGGGTGATCACTTCTGTTATCACTATTCACATGTGGTTTTCACACAGTCATACTATTAATAACACTGTGTCCTACTGTGCTTGAAATGCTCTGTAATCTCCTTTTTATATGACATCATTGTACATAGGCTTTCTAAATATTTACACAGTCCAGGGAGCCATAATTTTCATTGTCAGAGATTTATCACTGTATTAACTTTCCAAATTTTGTCTCACCACTCTTAATTGTTGAGCATTCGGGTTGTTTCCAGTTGTGTGCTTTTACAAATAAGGTAGTTATACACATCTTTGAACAAGTAGGCTTAAAAGCTACTTTCTTTAGATAATTCCCCAGGGTGGGGATACCAGCTCAAAGGTCATGATCATTTCATTTAGCTCTTGCAGCTCCAAAGGCTCTCTAAAAATAACATGCTAATTAGCATGGCACCTGGGCAACTAAATCCTATTTTCACCTTCATGAATGTTTATACTGTCATGAAAAAAAGGATATAGCTTCAGAGCTCTCCAAAAACAACAGGCTATGAACATTGTCTGCAGCTATGCATGCCCATAGGACTCCTCAGAGGCACATATTAATACATCACCTTGTGGTTGGCCATCAATCTGTGGGCCCAGTGTCAGGGGCCACCACGTATGACAATTACTGAGCCTCATGTGCTCCATGCATTTGAGCTGGGCTGCTGGAATTCAGTACTTGGGCATCTTGGGGAACAGAGTCAGGGAGCAACGGAGTTTAAGAAGGAAACTGGCTAGATAAGGTGGCTTGGATTACTCTCAGCTAGGAATTCCTCATGTCATCTTTTTCATGCCGATTTACATCTACCATTGCTGGTTACTCCTAAGACCAACCCTCTCCTGTTGCCACTGCTAATGGTCATGCTTATTTCTGCTCTATGTAGTCATCAGCCCCAGCTTCTGCCAGAGGTTACTAGCCTGGAAAAATTGCTTTTAAATCTAATGAGATGGGTGGTGTCCTTAAGTCAGAGGAAGTTAATGACCACAGAAACTTTGCTGAATTTCATTTCCTCTGACTGCAGGACTTGGCATTTGAAACCAAGATTAGCTAGAAGGGCACATTGTCTCTTTGATCTCTCTTCCTGCCCTCGCCAGTCTCTGGGCAGCCATCGGGGTGGGATCAGACAGTTTCTTCTCCATCCCCACCCCATGCTAAGCAGTCACTTCACCCTTCCTGATTATTTGCTCTTAAAGGCATCAGCTCTGTTGGGGATAAGAAGATAAATTCCCAACTAGCTTCACGGTAAGAAAATGTGTGGAAAATGATTAAACGTTCTTCTTCCAGATTCCAGAAAAATAACTCCCACTCTGATGGTGGAGGCATCACATAATGACTCAGAGGCAGGCGTTAGGGGGAGGTGGGAAGAGAGTATAATGGCTCTCACACCTCACTTGGCGCCAGGAAATAACAATTGCATGGACTCTCAGCTTTTACCATCTTCTCTCTCACCATCATCAGATGCAGTTGACACAAAGATAAAGAGAGAAATGTCCCCTGGTGGACCACTAACATTTGGGATTTTTTTCCTCTGTTGAGTTCAATGATTAAACCTCATTGAAAAAGGTATTACATTTTTTGGACCCTCTTTATTCTTTCTAATCACTTTTCTTTTTCTTTCAAACTTGTTTAGTATGAGATGGGGAGGAGGGTGGGTATAACAGAAGGTAGAAATGGTAAACTGGAAACTCTACCATATTCCCCCATGAGTGCTGACCTACAACACACAGCCTGCTCCTGTTTCACATTCTCTGCCATCCGCTATAAATTACATGTCCTACCAGACTCAGCCCATACCTTAGGGAGAACTCGCCAGTAATCAGTCACACAGTCAAAAGCTCTGTCTACTATTTAACCTAAAATGTTTCTTCCTTTAATGTATTCTTATTATTCTCTCTTTATGGTTACTGTTAAGATAATTTCATGATTTTGTAAACAGAGCTTTTAAAGGGACTTGGATAGATACCATAATTAGATTCACCTATTTAGGAAGGCTTCACAGACAATTTAAGTTTTTAGAAATATATTTAGAAAAATACTTGCATAATTTTCTACTGAAAATCTTTAAGTGCATGCTCTGTTAAAATAACTTTCCCTCCAGGAGTGGGGATGGTGTATAAGTACTTATTTTATTTACGGAATAATTAAGACAACACCCTACATTCATTTGGATGAGCAGATCCTTTCACAGTGCTGTTGTATCATCTAACATCGCAATTCTTTGATTCTGAATGTGTGTGCATCTTTATTTTCTTAATTGTTCTGAAATTCACATAAGAGACTACTAACCATTTTTAATGGAACAATGCAGTGTCATTTAGTATATTCACCATGTTGTACACCACCACCTCTACTGACTTTGAAAATCTTTTCATCATCCCAAAAGGAAACCTTTTACTGTTCTCCTGTCTCTTCAGCCCTTGGAACCGCCAAGGGTTTTCTTGTTTCTCTGGATTTATCTGTTCTAGAAATTACATATAAATGGAATCAAACAATATGTGGCCATCTAAGTCAGGCTTCTTTCACTCAGCATAATGATGTCAAGGTTGGTCCACGTTGTAGCATGGATCACTACTCCATTCCCACGTATTTTCTTTTTTAATAATCATTTTATTTATTGATTTTTGGCTATGCTGGGTCTTTGCTGATGTGCAGGCTTCTCTCCATCTGTGGCCAGCAGGGCCTGTTCTCTGGTTGCAGGGCGTGGGCTCCTCATTGTGCTGGCCTCTCCCGTGGCACAGCATGGGCTCTAGGGCATGCGGGCTGCAGTAGCTGCAGTTCCTGGGCCCTGGAGCACAGGCTCAGTAGTTGTGGCACATGTGGCTAGTTGCCCTGTAGCACGTGGGGTCCTCCCGGACCAGATATCAAACCCATGTTTCCTGCCTTGGCAGGTGAACTCTTCACCACAGAGCCACTAGGGAAGCCACTCGTGTGCTTTTCACAGCATTTTCAGACGCGAATGCTTTCAAGCTGATGTTGGCTTGAAAAATAAATGCAAAGGTAAGCAATCCATGGGGTCATATTCATAATCAAGTTCTAGAAAACCAAAGTGTTACAGAACACACAGGTTTCCCCAAGAGCTACAGGATACCTCCCTCCATCACACGGCATCTCATTTATTGAGCCACTCTGCTGTTACTAAAAGAAATGAAGAGCCTATACTCTTTTAGAAATCTTCAACTCTGAAATGCTTTCTTTTTTATTTGAAAGAAGTTTCTTCCATCATCCTCAGTTGTGTCATTTACATACAAGGGCACAGTTTTTAAAAAAATAATTTTTAATTGAAGGATAATTACAATGTTGTGTGTCTACTGAATTACATATGGCAGAAACCAACACAGCAGCTTTTGTGGTTAACTCTGAAAAGCCCTGGTGCATCCTGTCAATGACCATAAAAGTGACACCTCCACTCTAACCCAGGCTGCCTGTCAGGTACAATAACACCTGTGGAGCTCAAATAGAATTGAAGTCCATCACTGAAACTTCAGCATGGATCACTTTTCTGGTTTCAGAAAAGTGGCATTTTGTAGTGGCAGGAAACAATTCCAGGGGACAACTAAGCCTCCAAAGTACAGCAATTTAGTCAATAAGTCAGGCTTTATCAATGAAGTGTGCATCTGTAAGAATATGTCAAGATATACTAACAAAAAGATGTCAAAGAGTCCCTGGGAGCTTTATGGGCATAGAACTGTTGTTGGAATTGACTATTTACTTGAAAGTATTTGACAATGGACAGCCACATAGAGATGTCATCAAGATAGATGTCTCCTCTTTGTTAGTGAGTTCTTACAATTTTAGTGAGCCTTTCAGAGTACAGAATACGCTCTTTAGAACATGACTACTAAAGTTGATTGTTAAAAGCAGTGCTCTCAACTTTTTGTACACACAGGAAAAGATTTTAGCACAGCACGTTAGGGTCAAAGCTCATCGTGACTGGAGATGACTGGAACAGAGGTCCTGGTCACTCTGGATCTCATGAGTCACTCCTTGGACTCAGAGATCAAGATTTCAGCACACCAGCTTGGAGGCACTTGTATGTAATGTGATATTACCCATAAACATTTTTCATTCGAGATTCTTTTAGTCACAGGAAGTCTGTGTTAGGAAAAGCTGCTTTGAAAACTAGCTTCCCTTTCTTGAGGTACTGTCTTAAATACTGTGGGTATATGGCAAAGATAACAAATGAACTCTTGTGTGATGTTTTCCTGAGTCACTTTGCAACTTGTCTGAGATTTGTGATCCACACAGTGAGATAGACCTTGGTAGTTAGCAAGCAAATAATTTTCCTAACATTTGCATTGACATTTTGATATACATTTTAAAAAGCTGAATGTTTTACGATGTGTGATATTAAGTGGAAGGGATTACATATGTGGTAAATTCTTTTAATAGTTTCCATAATTCTCTGAACAGATGGATCAAACTCTCTCATCCAGTGATTACCCTGAAATTAATAACAGTTATGAGTTTGAGTGGCACTGTGAGAACAATACAATATGTGATGCTCTGGTTCTTACTGTTCTTTTTGATGGTTGTTTTCATAAACAGACATTCATACTTGGCCCTGCCTGCTGGGCACTAAACTACAGAGTCCCTGGACACATGAAATGACCAGTACCTACAAAGTAGAAGAGGTTTTAACAGCTTCTCTGAGCATGCAAACCAAGGGACTTGTATTTCAACAATGGTCCATGTAGTAGCTCTGATCAATAAATACTAAACAAAGGAAAAATGCACATTGATCAGGACTACCTGCATCAGAAAAACAGGAAATCACTGTGAATATATTCTGTGCAAGCTGAGGAGCCTTTCCACAGTAGAAAGAAAATGGAACTCTCATAGCAGGTAACTTAAATAAATCTGTTGGTCTTAAAATATTTACCAGCCTGAAATAGTTCTACTACCTTCCTGAGTCTGCCATTCTCTTCTCACCATGCAGATCATTAAAGTCAGATAATCTACATATGGCAAGCAATTCCAAAAGGCTCCAAATGTCTTTCTTCTGCTATGTAGCTTGTTTAAAAAGATTGAAAAAATGTGTGGAGAGGAAAAAAAAAAAACCTGAACATGATGTTCAAATACTTCACTTATGTCTGACATCTAGTAACATTCAATGAATGAATGAAAAAAAAAAAGATGCATTTCTGCTGGGTAAATCTCTCTCAATGTTCCTCTGGATTCTCAGGTGAGAGTATACCTGCACAGATCTAGCCTCCTCCCAATTCTGTGACCAAAATCCTTTCATTAGATGTCACTGTTAATTGGTAAGTGTCTATAAGGAGATAAACAAAGATGGGTATAAGAATCAGCCCAAGTACCCTCACTTTCCAAGGAGGTAGCACAGACTTGCTCTGCTGGGCCCGCCCCTCAGTCTAGCAGAAAGGGATAAGTTAGATAAAATGATTTAACATTTTAATCAATCCCTAGAGAATTTCACTCAAAAGGATTTGCCACCCCACCCATTTGATACTCCTTTATAAGTTCTTTTCCTTATGTGATCCATAAGAAACCATAAGATTCTGCTTATTAGAAGGACACAGATTACTTTTAATGCCGAAGTTCTCTTCAAATCCTAAGACAAGGAGAGAAAAGACAAAATACTGAAGTAGCTGTTGGGTCTCTATTTTACCGGCTAATGGAAGAAGGATATAGACTCTTTTCCTTGTATTCAGTATAAATACAACTTAGTTCTGTGTTTCCACACAATTTATGTATTGATAAGGAAGAATGTTCAAGCACTTCAATCTTAGAGCAAAAAAAAAAAAAAAAAAGACAGTAAGACAAAAAGTATAGTGTGGGTCATAGGGAAGTAAGACAATGGACACAGAGGAGTTGATAGAAGGGAGAAGCAGAGAAAGGAAAAGGAGGAAAAATACAGAGGAGACAAGTAGAGAGAAGTAAAGTAGAATACAAGCAAGTAAAGCAAGTAAATGGTGAACTGATTTAAAGAGGAACACCTGTTTCGTTTATGCTTCAACTACGAATATTCATCCACTGAATGCCTACATTTTGGGGGGTCCCTGTTCAGTTCAGTTCAGTCACTCAGTCATGTCCGACTCTTTGCGACCCCATGAATCGCAGCATGCCAGGCCTCCCTGTCCATCACCAACTCCCAGAGTTCACTCAGACTCACGTCCATCAGGTCAGTGATGCCATCCAGCCATCTCATCCTTGGTCATCCCCTTCTTCTCCTGCCCCCCAATCCTTCCCAGAATCAGAGTCTTTTCCAATGAGTCAACTCTTCGCACGAGGTGGCCAAAGCACCTGAACTGAACTGAACTGAACTGAACTGAACTAAGATGCACAATGGCAAGAGGAATTGAAAAAGTTCTCCTAAATGTTACTCCTAATTGTCTTAAGATTTAAATCATGTTTGTCACTGTAGACTCTCAGATATTTAGAAAGTAGAAATTTAAGTTATATAGTGTCCCATTTCACAGACCAGGAAACCAAGGCAGGGAGCTCATGAAAAGTAATTCTTGTGTTTGTCAGGGAGTATGTTGGATACAGAAAAGCACTGCTGGTTAATCCACACGCAGGCTCTGACCCAATTTCCACCAAGCTTATCCAGTGCCTCTGATGGGGTCAGTGATGCACTGGCTCATTCGCCTGTGTTCTCTAATCTACTGCTCGGAAAGCCGAGTGTCATCAGTTCTGTCATTCACACTTCAGAGGAGACAGGTTTAGTAAGGTAATTTTCACAGGTTCACCTGTGAGAAACTCTGTCAGGGTTGGGATGTGGACAGGGTCTTCTAATTCTAAGATTATGGCTTTTCCTCTATACTGTGTTAATTTCCACGAATGGATGGTTGGGGCAAAAAGGGGTGGGATTTTCCCCACAAAACACCCCTTCACATGGTTTTCATGTCCAGAATCCCCCATCATTCACATCTATGTTCTCGTCATGTTAATGACATAAACTCGAATAAATGGGAGCGATAACATCTAGGTCTAGAGGTGCTGAGGGTAACTACAGAGGTCAGAAACATCTCTTTGGAGGTGGGAAGCGTCTGAGATACCTCTAATTGTGTTTGTGTGTGTCCAGAGTTACATAGCCATCTCTTTGTACAGCTGCTTAATACGTTTTCTGATGTTCTTTCTGTACTCTGGTTTCTTTCATTTGATTACAGATACCTAAAGGATACGGACTCTGTTGATGGTTTCTCTTGGGTCTTTTAACAGTACCCAGAGCAAAGCTGTTTAAGTTTCCTAAGATTCCTGTGAATACTACTAAATCATAAAAAAAATCCAGTGTTGCATGATCTAATTTATAGTCTAAATATCAGGGAACTTGGGGAATGCTCGAAATAGACTATTTAAAAATTCCTTTGGTAAAACAGTGCTTGAACCAGAGGGGAGGAGACCTTAAAAATTAGAATTCTGCTTAACACTGTGCCTTAGACCCTTCCTTTGAATTGATTCTCCTCCTACTTTTGTGTTTTGGTAATCTTATATTCCATGTTGCTCGTTTATAGAATGCTGGAGTCTCAGGCATGCATGTAAGCTCAGTCATGTCTGACTCTGTGACCCCGCTAGGCTCCTGTGTCTATGGGATTCTCCAGGCAAGAATACTGGAATGGGTTGCCATTTCCTCCTCCAGGGGTGTCTCATGAGCTAATTAAAAATAAACGTTTTCTAAGTATGTATGTTATAAGTTGATGGTAGGAAATCTAGAAATTATAGAAAAGTAAAAGAAAGAGAAGAATATCATCCATAGCTCAGGGATAATCACTATATCCCTGCTTTTGGGTGCTCTAACTTTGAGTTTAGTTTCCATATGTATGTGCATATATAATCCCTCTTTCTTCAACCGTGTGTATGTGTCTCTTTCTCTCTATGTGTGTGTACTTTAAAAAATGAACTGGAATTATACTCTTTACAGTTTATACTTTTATGTAACATTATATCATGAGCATTTTTTTTTTGTAAACATATCTTTTACTGGGTAGAAAATATGCCATAATTTGTACATAGTATAATTTAACTAATTTCATACTGCAAATGTTTAACAGGTTTAAATTTTTTGTCTCAAGTAACAGCATAAAGAATTTCTTTATTTTCAAATCTTTATCTGTGCCTATATTTATCTCCCTTCTTACAGAGTTTCAGAACTCACATTACTGGTTATAAAGGCAGAAACATTTTAGGTTTTCTGGGAAGGTTAAATTTCCTACTAGAAATTACACATGGGAATGGTTATCTAAAGGAACCTCATCAGCATTAAACTGTATCATTTAAAAATTAGTGCTTCTGCTCTGAGAGGCAAATGATAATATCTTATTACTACTTTAATTTGCAGTTTTTGATTGTTAGTGAGTTTGAGTTTTAATAAATTTATTAATGTAATTAAAGAAACCTACTTCATTAGCTTAAGTTCAGTCTTAAGAATAAACACAGAGAGCTACAGAAGCAAATATCCAAAGGCCAATGATTTCTTCAGTTTCATATAGAAAAATAAAATTCTGAGAATGTACAACAGCAAGGAAAATTGTTCTTCATTTTTTTCAGTAATATTCTTATTTTAATATGGGCTATAGGTGCTTGCTGGGATCAAGGTATAAAAAAGGTAGGGGACTTTGGCTCTTTAATCCATGTTTATTGTAATGCTAACAAACATTCAAATGATTATAAGAATGATTGTTAGAAAGTTTGAACATACTAGCTCACATAGATTACTGTAATATGGGATTCTTTTCTTCAATTATTTTTTGTTTTACAATGTTGTGTTGGTTTCTACTACACAACATGCTGCTGCTGCTGCTGCTAAGTCGCTTCAGTCGTGTCCGACTCTGTGCGACCCCAGAGACGGCAGCCCACCAGGCTCCGCCGTCCCTGGGATTCTCCAGGCAAGAACACTGGAGTGGGTTGCCATTGCCTTCTCCAATGCATGAAAGTGAAAAGTGAAAGTGAAGTTGCTCAGTCGTGTCCAACTCTCAGTGACCCCATGGACTGCAGCCTACCAGGCTCCTCCATCCATGGGATTTTCCAGGCAAGAACACTGGAGTGGGGTGCCATTGCCTTCTCTGCTACACAACATGAATCAGCCATAATTATGCATATATCCCCTCCCTCCTGAGCCTCCCTCCCTGCCCCCATCCTACCCCTCTAGGCCATCACACAGCACCAGGCTGGGTTCCCTGTATTATACAGCAACTTCTCACCAACTATCCATTTTACACACGACAGTGTGTATATGTTATGCTACTCTCTCCATCGGTCCCATTCGCTCCCTCTCCCACTGAGTCCACAAGTCCATTCTCTATGTCACCAGCTCCATTCCTCCCCTGCAAATAGATTCATCAATACTATGCTTCTAGATTCCATATATGTGTGTTAACGTATTTGTTTTTCTCTTTCTGACTTACTTCTCTCTGTATAACAGCTCTAGGTCCATCCACCTCACTAGAACTGACTCAAATTCGTTCTTTCTTGTGGCTTCCATTGTATATATGCAACACACCTTCTTTATCCATTCGTCTGTCGATGGACATCTAGGTTGCTTCCATGTCCTGGCTATTGTAAATAATGCTGCAATGAACATTGGGTACAAGTGTCTTGGAATGTGGTTTTATCAGGGTATATGCCCAGTAGTGGGGTTGCTGGTTCATTTGGTAGATTTATTCCTAGTTTTTAAAGGAATCTCCATGAGAAATTACTTTTACAGTGATTTTATTATTACCTGCTTAACAGTCACATGGTGGTTCAACAAAAGAACAACTGAACACTAGGTTATGACAAAAGGTCCTATAAGTCTAGGCATAAACAATAGTCTTTCAATAGTTCAAAAAACAGGACACTATTTCAATTTCAGTCCGAAGCATGGATCTTTCAACTGAGTATTCAGAATAGTTAGCTATGGGTTTGGACCTTTTTAGGTCAGAAGAATAAATCTCCTTCAAGTTACTAGATTGGTAAGAATAAATGACCACTTGGACTTGGGTATGGTTTCCCCAAGTTGTTTTACTTTGGAATCAGCTAACAAGTATGCAAAAGAGTGGTAAGAGATAAAAAAATAAATAAAACAAACACATGATTGGATATGGTTCCCACTGCCTTTGAAATTCTTTCTAGAAATACTGAAGTATAGTAGTTTAGCAGCCTATGAGGAGTGATGAATCTGCTAAAGGAGCCTAGAATTTTGTAACCTTTGCTTAGGAAAGTTCATGCAGAATTGGAGAGTCTGACCACCACCATATAGGCAACATCTTGTTTTTCTGCAGTTAATTTCTTCTTCCATTTTTCACTTATCATTTGGCCTAAATAAGGATCCAAAGCTAACATGCATCTGCTGCATGTGACTTCCATTATTTCATGCATCTTCTTATGCAATTCTTTGTAGAGGTGATCTAGTTTATGGTAAATCATTTTAAAGTGCCAGTTATAGAAACATATCCATGAACTATAAATTTAATATCATGAAAATGCGCAGTAAATTAGGGCAAGGTAAACTTGATACTAATGTGCCGGGAGCCAGCGTGAGGAATCCCGCCCATGGCAAAGGTCATGAGGAAGGAAGCCTGACAAAACGCAAAGGCGTGATCTGGCTTCAGGGGTTCCCCCCTGGGTTTTCCTGAACATCTACCCCCCAAAACCAGAGTCTGCCTGCCTTACTGTACTGTGCTTTCCACTCTTCTGACATTCTCTGGAAAAAGTTAACTCAGGGCTTCAGTTAACAGTCTCCTGCATATGAAAAGAATGTTTCAGCTCAAACCCCTTTGATGGCTCTCTAACCTGCCTAACAGTTGGGGACTTTTACAACTTGTGAATTGTTTACAGCCCCCCAACTGCAAGAGGCACAAAGCTTAAAGCATCTTAAAGATACAGAGCCTTTTCTAAAAAGCTAAAAATTATACTGGTGATGGGTTTCACTGTTGAGTCAATGACTGCTGCCAGGCCTCCATATTCTTTATCTTTTAGACACCTGAAGGATATTAATCAATGTAATTGGGATATAGAAATAAGAATATAGTAGTTTTGATGTTAGCAACACTAGATTTTTGAGTTAATTAACTTTCTCTTTGTTATAAATCACTGTACTTCTTTCATTGTTATAAATTGTTGTATCTTTGATATGTAAGAATGTAACTTTATTTAGTGCTTTCTGAGAGTGGCACCAGACTTTGGGAAGAACAACACAAATAAGTCTTCTGGTTGACAAACCCTTATCAAAAAAGGGCCATAAAATGTTAATTGGCCTTCTGGCCAGAAGATGATGTAAATCACCTAAGACTTGTATATACAACTAGGTGTGCAGAGAGAAAGCCTGGTCTCGATAAGAGTCAGGGCTGCTGACACTGCATAATTTTATATTATCCATTGATCTCTATGCACAAAAAAAGGTATAAAAGGCCTTTCTGGACAATAGAGGAGGGGCCAGTCACTGGAAAGACTGGTTTCCCCCATGTCCTCTTTACTCTAATTTCTGGCTGAATTGCCATCTGGAGCGGGGAGGCTCACCACATCTACCTACTTGCCCTGGCTCTTAAGTCCCATGAGAGAGGGAGCCCGAGGCGGGGCACCCTCCACTATTCAAGCGCACGCTGGTGGCCTAACATAGATGGTGCAAACTTCTTGTCCTGAGGTTTTATTGGCTTTCCCTGTAAACTAAGTTATCCAGCCTCTTTTCTCCACTAAATTTTCCTACTACACTATTTCTTCCTAATCTCTCTTTATATTTCTAATTAAATAAATAAGTTTTCCTCGCCTACACCATCTCCCCTTCGAATTCCCTGGATCCACTGGGGCAGGACCCTGGCACTAATATTTTCCTTATAAATAAATAAATAAATAAATAAATATATATATACACACACATACATATATGTACCATACATATGTATGTAAATATTATATGGTTGAATTATGCCTTCAAATATAATATTACATATATATATATATATATAAAATTAAAAGTTGCTTCTAAATTACCTGATTCTAGAATCCATTCTAAGTGGGCAAAAAATTGTTCTATGAGCTAAAATTTGTACATAGATAAATTCACTAATTGATTTATTCATCCTAAAAACACTTATTGAGTTAAAATTTGCCAACTGCCCCATTCATTCATTCATACCTCAACACAACGAACATTAATTCATTCTCTCTTCAAATTAATGCACTATGTCACAGTGAACAGGCTATTGTCCTTTCAATAAGAAGCTCAGAGAAATTTTTGCTAAAACTGATGTGGTTTTTTTTTTTTTTTTTTGGCTGGGAAAATTCTGCATTTAAGAAACTAGGAAACATTTGGACAGTTCTATTAAGTGATAATTATCTCTTGACAGGTATCAATATAATTTAATCAGCATCACTGCATATGGTTAGATGAACTTGAGAAGAGTAACATATTTGGTAAGTTACATATTTGCAAGTGCTAAAAAGTTTAGGAGATTAATGAGGAAACATAAAACTAGAGTGACCTTTAATCTTGTAATTACAAATGGAAATGCATCTGTAGCTAATCAAAAGGTCTTGTGCTGCATATCTAAAAGTAAGGTACCTTACTGATTCACTGCGTCTCCAAAATTGAGACTCTGTCTTAGAGAGCATTTCTACTTCCACAAGTTGTAAGCCATTCAGGGTTACATGATAATGGATAGCAGTTAAACACAGGGCTTTCTAGTTACATAGACTTGAGTTCAAATTCTGAGTTAGCCATTTAATAGTGTGACCTAGGGTAGATATTTAACCTAAGCCTGCAATTTCCTTGTTCATAAAATAATAACAGTCACTTTCCATGGTTATTATAACAACTAAATGAGATAATGTATAAAAAGCTTCAGTGACACTTCCTGGCATTGAACAAATGCTTAATACATAGCGCTATTATAACACAAAATATCATTATGACTTTCTTCTCAGGTCAGCTTTCAAAAATAACCAATTTTAAGAGCACGTCAAGATACTGCATTGTTCAGGGCTTCTAAACGAACACATCTAGGGGCTTACTTTGTAGCTTGTCAATCAAGCAATATGATTCTGATTATCCAGTTTATCAATCTAAAGTCTGGGACTAGAAACTATGCCAGCCTTTTTGGTTCCCTCAGTCAAATATTAATGAGCTATTATTTTACATAGAAAAATCATTTTTGTCTAACAAAGAGTTGAGAAATTAACAAAAGGTAGAGTAACTTCCATGCACTAAGTTATTGGTAAAGCTCTGGCAAGCAAATCCTAAGCAGAACCATCTTTCTCCCATTTTTATTTAACTATTGGTTAAATTTTTGATTTCCAGGTTCTGATTGAAACTGCCTGGCCAAATTCCAAATATGAGTGAGACAGGGACTCTCCAATGAATGCTATACTCCTGGGCTTTCCCTCTGACTTCTTGTTGTTTAGCTGCTAAGTTATGTCCAACATTTTCCCAATCCTGTGGACTGTAGCCTGCCAGGCTCCTCTGTCCATGAGATTTTCCAGGCAAGGATAAGTAGAGTGGGTTGCCATTTCCTTCTCCAGGAGATTTTCCTGACCCAGGGGTGGAAACTGTATCTCCTTGCGTTTATAGGCAGGTCCTTTGCCACTGAGCCACCTGGGAAGCCCTTTTCTCTGATTACTCCTCATTTTAACCTGGCCTCTTTTCATTCCTTCAATTTGTGTACAGTAAGAGGTGTTCTAAGAAGAAATGTCTAAGAGGTGTTTCTAAGAAGAAAATCTGTTGAAGGTGGCCATGTGAAACCACTTTAGTCATCTTTGCTACAAATTCATGCATACATGAAAAAATATATTCAAATGACAGCTAAGGAGTATATTTATTCATAGCATGTTGGCAATACCAGTTAGTCAGAACCCGAGCTATTTGACTGTAAAAAACAGACATATTTAGGATTGGATGGGAAAAGGAAAAAGGGAGAAAATAAGTCTTTATGGTGTTTCCAGTATAAAGAGGTACTACAAAGACACTTCCACAAGTTATCACATTTAGTTCTCACAAAGATCTTGGAATGTGTTAATAGTCCATATTTTTAGGTCAGTAAACAAAGGACTGAAATAAAATGCTTTCCCAAAATCATAAAGCCAACAAGGCGTGGAGCTATAATTTGAACACAGAGCTGATTGCAAAACCTATCCTTCTTGCACTACCCAATGCAGAAAAAAGCTTGCTCTCCAAAAGTATTTATCAGTTCTTAATAAATGTTTACTGGACACCTAGCTGCTGTCAAGGATGGGGCTGGGGTGAGGCACAGTGAAGGCCCTGGGAGATTGAGCTTTTGACTTAAGGAACAAAAAATCTAATTGGGCATTTATAAATTTCTCTGACATCCTAAATTTACTCAGAATTCAGAGTACTTGATGGCCTAATTAAAAGGGGCCCTGATATAAAAAGATACACTTTTAGCATAAAATGTAAGATAAAATCTTTGTGACTCTGGCTTAGGCAAAGATACTAGACTTAGTACTAATAACATGATCCTTGAAAGAGGAAAGTTGGTAAATCGGATTTTATCAGGATAAAAATTTTGCTCTGAGAAAGACACTAAGAGAATGAAAAGACCAGCCACACATAGAAGGAGAATATTTTCAAACCACAACGCTAACAAAAAACTGATATCCAGACTATATAAAGAATTCTCAAAACTCAGCAAAGAACAACCCATTAGAAATGAAGAAAAGATTTGAATGGACATTTGGCCAAAGAGGATATACAAGTGGAAAATAAGTGCATGAAAAAATACACAATCTCATTAGTCTTTCAGTTCAGTTCAGTTCAGTCTCTCAGTCGTGTCCGACTCTTTGCGACCCCATGAATCACAGCACGCCAGGCCTCCCTATCATCACCAATTCCCGGAGTTCAGTCAAACACGTCCATCAAGTCGGTGATGCCATCCAGCCATCTCATCCTCTGTCGTCTTCTTCTCCTTCTGCCCCCAATCCCTCCCTGCATCAGGGTCTTTTCCAATGAGCCAACTCTTCGCATGAAGTGGCCAAAGTATTGGAGTTTCAGCTTTAGCATCAGTCCTTCCAATGAATACCCAGGGCTGATCTCCTTTAGGATGGACTGGTTGGATCTCCTTGCAGTCCAAGGGACTCTCAAGAGTCTTCTCCAACACCACAGTTCAAAAGCATCAACTAAGTGCTCAGCTTTCTTCACAGTCCAACTCTCACATCCATGCATGACCACTGGAAAAACCATAGCCTTGACTAGACAGGCCTTTGTTGGCAAAGTAATGTGTCTGCTTTTTAATATGCTGTCTAGGTTGGTCATGACTTTCCTTCCAAGGAGTAAGTGTCTTTTAATTTCATGGCTGCAATCACCATCTGCAGTGATTTTGGAGCCCCAAAAAATAAAGTCTGACACTGTCTCCCCATCTATTTCCCATGAAGTGATGGGACCAGATGCCATGATCTTAGTTTTCTGAATGTTGAGCTTTAAGCCAACTTTTTCACTCTCCTCTTTCACTTTCATCAAGAGGCTTTTTAGTTCCTCTTCACTTTCTGCCATAAGGGTGGTATCATCTGCATATCTGAGAAGATTGATATTTCTCCTGGCAATCTTGATTCCAGCTTGTGTTTCTTCCAGTCCAGCATTTCTCATGATGTACTCTGCATATAAGTTAAATAAGCAGGGTGACAATATACAGCCTTGATGTACTCCTTTTCCTATTTGGAACCAGTCTGTTGTTCCATGTCCAGTTCTAACTGTTGCCTCCTGACCTGCATATAGGTTTCTCAAGAGAAAAACTGCCTATTTCCCATCTCTTTAAGAATTTTCCACAGTTTATTGTGATCCACACAGTCAAACTTTGGTGTAGTCAATAAAGCAAAAGTAGACGTTTTTCTGGAACTCTCTTGCTTTTTTCGAAGATCCAGCGGATGTTGGCAATTTGATCTCTGGTTCCTCTGCCTTTTCTAAAACCAGCTTGTACATCTGGAAGTTCACGGTGCATGTATTGCTGAAGCCTGGCTTGGAGAATTTTGAGCATTACTTTACTAGTGTGTGAGATGAGCGCAATTCTGTGGTAGTTTGAGCATTCTTTGGCATTGCCTTTCTTTGGGATTTGAATGAAAACTGACCTTTTCCAGTCCTGTGGCCACTGCTGAGTTTGTCTTTAGAGAAATGCAAATGAAACCTACAATGAGATATTATTGAATCCCTATTAGAGTGGCTAAAACAAAAACTAAACAAACAAGGAAACAAAGAAAGAAGGAAAGGAAAGTGAAGTCGCTCAGTCGTGTCTGACTCTGCGACCCCATGGACTGTAGCCTACCAACCAGGCTTCTCTGTCCATGGGATTTTCCAGGCCATAGTACTGGAGTGGGTTGCCATTTCCTTCTCCAGTGGATCTTTCTGACCCAGGGATCGAACCCAGGTCTCCCGCATTGTAGACAGATGTTTTACTGTCTGATCCATCAGGGAACAATAAGCAAAGAAAGAAAGAAACCCTGACAATAGCACGCGTGGAGGAGGATGTAGACCAACTGGAACAGTCATGCCCTGCTGGTGGAAATGTCAAATGGTAGTCATTCTGCAAAACAGTTTAGCAGTTTCCCACAAAGTTAAACATATACTTATCATATGACCAGCAAATTCTACTTCTAGGTATTCAGATGAAATGAAAATTCATGTTAACACAAAACCCTGAATGCATTGTTCGTATCTGCCCAAGCCTGGTAACAAGCCAGGTCCCTCAAGTCCCTCAGCTGAGGAATAGATTAACTATGGTATATCCATATAGTAGGATACTGCTGCTGCTGCTAAGTTGCTTCAGTCGTGTCCGACTCTGTGCTACCCCACAGACGGCAGCCTACTAGGCTCCTCTGTCTCTGGGATTCTCCAGGCAAGAACACTGGAGTGGGTTGCCAATTCTACTCAGCAATAAAAAGAAACAAACTATTGATACGTGCAAGAGCATTTACCTGCCTGCCTGCCTATGTATTTACCATATGTACTGCATTTGGATGAATCTCCAATGCATTGTGCTAAGGCAAAGAAGATAGACTCAAAAGGCTACTGTAGGATTCCATTCATACCATATTATAGAAATAACAAAATTATATATAGAGAAAATAGTTCTGTTCTCTGTTATGGATGGGGAAAGAGTTTCATTACAAAGGGGCAGCAATGGATTTTGACGGGTATAATGATGGAACTATTTTGTATGTTAATCGTGGTGGTGCATTTGTCAAAATTCATAAGAAATACATGCCACAGAGTGAATCTTATTGTATACAACTTTTTAAAAGATGAAAATTAAAATTCAAAATAGTGGAAAAAGAAGATTTAGGAAATTCGGCAACAGGCTCTACTCTTCCCTAGTTAGCTTGGGAGGAAAGCAGAAAGCATCCGCAGGGACTGGGGTCTCACTCTAGGCTTATTTCTCACAGTCTGTCATATCTGTCGTCTCCAGAGCTGTGCAGACCAAAGTGACAGTTTACAAGTTCTGGAAGTTCAGAGGTTTCTTTTGTGTCTAGTGGGGTTGGCCTGGGATGTTAGAGCTGCTAGACTGCCTGTCCATGGGCACCGGGTACCATCAGGAGAACTTAACTAATTCAATGCAATTTCAAATACAATCTTTTTTTGCTGCCACTTAGCTCTTTAAAGATAGATTTAATAGAAAAAGTTCTTATAATAGCTAATCCTTTAAAGGTGAGAAAATTAGGCAATTTTGGAAGTATATTACCTTTCTAAGCTGACTAGGATCCTGTTAAGCAATAATTTTCTAAATGGAATAGCAAATGTAACAAGACTCTAATTTATGATTAAGACATTCGTAAAAGCAAATAGGATCCAAAGGCACCTGGGCTATTGTTAGAAATCTCCCCACACTCCCTACCAAGTGCTACCAAACTTTGCAATTTCCAAATGTCTTTCATGTACTCCAGGTAACTTTAAGTGCATTTTAAAAGTAGGGAGATTTGAGGTGTCTGAGAGAGTCGCTGGTGACACCACCAAGGAAAAGATGAATTTATGAACTTATCAGAGGCAAATATCTAGTATACACACTGGGAATAACCTTTATTTTTCCAAGTGTCAGTCTGAGTAGCTAACATTTTAATTTATGGTCTGATATCTTTGAGAATAAATGTGTTCCTGTCATCAAAATAACTGCCTCTCCTATGAGTGGAATTTGTAATTGCACCATCATTCCACATCCTCTATCCTAGAGAGGATATGTCACACAAGTTAGCAGGCTTTCCTCAGAAGGCAATGTTGTAAACACTGAGAGTAGAAATCTTTTCACCCACCAGTTTTCAGACCATGATGGTTAATTTCATTTAAGGAAAACAAAACACCACCAGCCAGAAGCAAAGGTTCCTAATCCTACCATTCAGAGTAAAGATTTTAGTTTCTGGGAACCACGGAGTGAATAAATTACTACAATGTTTAGAAACTTCTTCATATATTTAACAAATGCCTTTCTCATTAGAACTGTAAAAGATTAATAAAACTTTCTCATATAATTCTCCTTTTGAAAAGATTCTAACTTTACCCCATTTAGCTGGAGAAGGGAATGGCTGCCCACTGCAGTATTCTTGCCTGGAGAATTCCATGGATAGAGGAGCCTGGCGGGCTATAGTCCACCAGGGTTGCAAAGAGTTGGACAGGACTGAGTAAGTAACACTTTCATTTTCACCTCATTAAGGCCAAGTGTAACTGAATTGCTCATTTTTCTCCTTAACCTGGCAAGCTGGCAAATACCCAGAGACAGTCATATGACTACATTCTTGCTTGCTTTCTCTGGTCTTTGTAAGGCTCAGACTACCCAGGCTTCCCTGGGGGACACCCAAGCAGCCAGTCTTCTGGTGTGGATCAAGATTCAGTGTATAAAGCCATTACTTATTTTCATATCTTCATGTTCTAATAAATCTGGGGCTGAAGGAAAGCAATATGTGGAGTCTTTCCTTATTTGTATGTATTATTTGCTCTACTATGTGTTGGGCCCTTTAACTAATTTGGCATGAATCAAGGAATAATTATTTTTCTTTTTTTTTTCTCAAAAGTATGTTTATCTAGGAATAAAATTATAAAACTCATTAAACTCTCAAAGTGTGTTCATTTTACATATTTATAAAAGCATACTCAAGATGCATAAATAAAAATGAGTGTTTTTTGTATTCATGCCAACCTGATTTAGACCTTTATAAAATAATAACAGGGTAAGGTTATTTCTGAGACTAACCCATTCATGTCTTTGGGTTTCAGTATGCATCTGTATGCCTGCGCCTGGGTATGCACTTCCTTAACTGTGTAGGCAACTGCCACACACTTAATGTAGATTATAGCGCTATTTGGAGCTCTTACACCTGAAGAAAGAAAACTTTTATACTGTTAATAATTCTAGTGAAAAGTATAAACTATACTATAGAATTGAGAAGGAAAATGAGAAGCCAACTTTGAAATATTGTACTCTATTTAGGATTAATTTATAAATATGATAATGGTGATTAATGCTGGTACCCTACTGATTCTTAGGAATTCAGTGACTAAATAGACCAGAGGAGTATTGTGAAGGAAAGGAGCACTGGATATTTAATGTAGACTACAGGGCTACCTGGAGCTCTGACACCTAAAAAAAGGAAAGTTTTCTATTGAAGCAAGTCTTGCTATTGAAATGAGGTAACTGTATGCATAAATACAAGGTGTCTCTTCCCATAATACTCAAAAATGGAGTGTGTTATATTCCATAACTTTTAAGCTAGAGTGATTTCATTTTCAAAAGCATCTCCTCTACTTCCACTCTTGGCTGCATTCTATCCCAAACCTTGGATCTTCAGGAAAACTCATCAGGACGAGGATCCTTTGTCTTCAAGGATGTGCATGCAGCTTCCATTTTCCTTTGTTCCTCTTAAGACTATTTAGTACTTTTCTTTAGGGGCTCATAAGGAATCCAGTGATCAAAAGACTTTCTTTCTCTAAACATAGGATTTTCACCCCTGAATAGTTCTCAAAATACTAGAGTTCTCAAAATGCCTGTGTTGGACACAGACCACTGAGAAGGAGGGGCAGACCATAATTTGCTTTCTCTCTTGTCTCAACAGATGCTTTCTGCTTTGTTTAAAACATGCAGTTGTTATGTTCATTCCAAGTGTTTATTTACTTTTTTATTGATAAGCTTATTAAACCAAGTTTTTCCTTTTTGCCCTTCCAATCAGTAATAATAGAAAAAGGCAAATAAAAGTGGAAAGAAAATATTAGTTTCCCCAATCTTTACTTTCTTGAATATTTTCAGCATTTATTTTATTTCAAGATAAGAGTCTGCTGACTTATCCACTTATGGCGTTTTCATAACACCTAGTATCATTCTGTAAACCTAGGTACTTGGTAAACGTTTGTTGTTTTTAATTGTTTTAACCACAAATGCAGCTTAATTATTATGAAACCTAGAGGTGACTCTTAGAATATATAGTAGTAGTTTCTATGAAGAAAATAATGTATTTTATTAACAGATTTCATTTCACTACATGGCTGATGAGTTTTTATTCACCCTGTGGGCAAGAATGATAGCAATTGTTTTAAAGTCACAACTCCAAGAGTTCTTTTTGTGCTCGAAAGCAAGCATTTCTTGGCAAAAGATGAGTTCTTACAGAAGAAAGAATTTTGCCTTTGGGATCTTATTGGTTTTCTCACTGTTTCAACTTTAAGCTAGCTAAATTGAGCCACTTCTGAAATCCTTCACACAGAATGTTCAACCTAAATTCCTCTCTTGCCTCTCAGGTAAAATTTGGTGGAGTTCATTCTTCACAAAGGAGCCTGGATACATCTCAAACTCTGTATGTGAAGGGGCATCAGCCCAATTAGCACATAAACCATTAAGCAAGAAATAGCTGTCTTAAATTTTACCTTTCACTAGATAGTTTTTCAGTTCAGATTTCCTTTAGAGTCACAAAGCCATTTCTTTCTTTAGAAATGTCTCAAGATTCCTAGGGCATTTGATTGACCTGAGAGGCAGGAGAAGTGGTCTGCCTCAGAGGAAAAAGATCCATTTCCATTTCTTTGAAAATTTTTGAAGTTACAATCTCAGCATTGTCACGAGGATGTACATTTTCTTTCAAAAGATAATTGCAACTACAAAGGAATGGAGAAGAAGAAGGAGTAGTTCTCTTTTGGAAATGCCTTATTCATGACCTAGTAATGAGAATTTCATTGATACTGTTTTAATGGATTTATATGAAAATATTTTAAGTCACAATTTTCACTTAAATACCAGTTGACACATTATTGTGCTAAGAACTATGGGGGAAAAAATGAACTATTTTGAATCTAGAACAAAGGGGGTGACAACTACTGAGTGGGGATTACTGAGGTGTTTGCTTTTTAATTACCTGCTAACCTGTGCCTTTCTTTACGTACATATATATTTTTTAAACTATTAATAGTAAAAAGGAAACATTGAATCGGATAATTCCCCTGTCACCTGGGCTTCTCCACGCCCTCAAAATTCCTAGTTGATACACTAACATGTTGATTCACTAACAGGTATTGTGTACCTGCTGTGTGCTAGACATCGCGGTGGTGAGTCAACAATGGACAAGGGGCAGATTGCTTAGAACTTGGTATTCAACAGACGTGCGAGCCCATGAGTTCCGACCCCATTCTTAAATCTGTGTAGAATAAATGTCTTGGTCGAACGCATTTGTAGGAATCAGAGACTTTTTAACCTGTGATGTTGGGTGTAGAGAGAATCAATTTCTTATCTTTATTTACAGATGTTGAACTTCCTTGTTTGGAAAAGACTTTAACCTCTGAACAAAGAGCCAAAAAGATGCTTGTGAAATAACAGAGGTTTGTTTCGCTTACCCTAGCTAGTTACAAATCTATGAAGCACTTGTTCATGGCCTTGGGTTACCATACTAGATCTCTTTCAAACATCTCTTCTTTCTGTTGCTTCTACTTCCCCTTGAACATCCAGTGGACAATGGAAAAAAACACCCTGATTTATAGTATTACCATACAACACCATGAGAATGAATAAATTTAAATTAATACATACACAGAGAAAAGGAAGACACAGTGAATCCACTGACTTGAAATGCATTCTTCCTAGCAACACACGTTCAACCTGTAACTGTATTTCTTTGATAAATGTGTTCCTTTAAAAAAAAAAAAAAAACATATGCTGTTTCCCCAAGGCAGAAGGACCTAATAATGACAATAGGAACACTGTTCTGAAGGAAATGGTGCTTTGTATCAATCCAGCATCATATGAAAATCTATCTTTTGCTGCAGAAGAAAAAAACTGCTACTGAACTTTTAACTTGAACTTTTTTTTTTTAAATTACAGAGAGGGTGCTGAAAACAGGCTAAATGACCACTAGATGACCACTGTTTCACTATTCTGTGTTATTCTCTGTTACATTTTCATCTGGAAAAGTTATCTAGAGCCTTGGAACAATGTTGCTGAGGAATGCACAACCAACCAGAGGTTGTTCTCAGGGAACTCAAGGTCAAATCGGCACACATAACATTGAACTATAAAGCACTCTTGGCAGTCCAGGTTCGAATATACTGCATCCCAAACCCTTTCTCCAGTGCATGGAATGAACTGTTCATACAGCGTTCACACAGTTAAATACAGTGTATTATGAAAGTCAAATGGTGACATCTTCCTCTCTTTTTTCCTTCTGTAGAACATTAAATGATCATATGAGATTTTTTAAGCATCCCAATTTACAGATGGTAAGACATAAGGGTAGAAATAAGGTAGCTTAAGAAACTCCTGGAGAAGTCAGAGGCTTAAGTGTCACCTGCTATTCTTTAGATTGGTTTACTTCTAAGAGGCTTACTACATGTATGAGGCAAAATTAACCTGCTAATAGAAGATAATTTACAAATGTCTGAAAAGGAAGATGACAAGAGCTGAAAAAAATTCAGCAGTTTATTTTAATCTCGGAAAAAAGGGTGACTGTGGCATCATGGGCCTGATTTTTAGCAGGCCCTTCCTGGCCCTTTAATGCACAGCAAGGTCCTGATTGCCTCTGTGTTCATCATGTTTCAGGTAGTAGGCTGGCATGATGATTACTACCGTGAGACCCAGCTTCTGGCATCGGTGCCAACAATTCGCCTTCCCGTACCCAGGGTCCTTATCCTCTCAGGGATTCACAAAAGTGCCACTGTCATCATAATTCTGGGCATGTTAATATGATAAATTGTGACCTCTAGACCAAACATAGTTCTCTTCATTTATTATGAAAGAGGATCTTTCACTTTCATCAGAAGCTTAAATAAGCGTAAGTCTCCCCTCTCTAGTCTAGGACTCACACAGCAAAAACAAATCTTTGAGGCTATTAATTTTGTGTTTAATTTTTCATGTGACAAACTAAGGATGGCTATAGCCTTAACTGAACTCTCGAGTCCTTCTCGAATGACCTTCTTGGCTGTTAATTAGACTTTCAAACTAGTACCCTGGGTTCAGACTCCAGTGATGAGAGAAAAAGTTGAGCGAAATACATCCAAGAGCACAGTCATGTATTTTTCATACTGTGCTTTCCCAGGAGCAGTTCAACTTAAGTAAACAAACCCTCAAAATGGTGCTTCAGCTATCATAACATCCTAATAGCCCTAGATGGACACAAAATCAATGCAGATCTATAGACATTTTGAGTCCTCCCTTTATAACAGGATACGCACTTTGTAAGATAACAGAGTCGCTTATTACAGATGGGGCTGCAGACGTCCTGAGCATGTTGGCATGCTTCAGTGTTCCCCCATGTGGATGCCTCTTGTTTCCTGTCAGGTTGGAGAGAAATGCCAGCAGCTCAGGACAGCACGGTGGAAAAAAAAGCCCTTTGGTCCTGGGATTCAGCCTTGACCCTGCCAACTACTGGCTTGCTCCAACCAACCAGCTCTCAGTAGGGGCTTCTTTGACCTCCATTTTCTCCTTTTTTTCCTTTCTATGATACTTTATGGATGCTTCCATTTTAACATTTGCATGACATTAGAAAAACATGGACTTCCCTGGCAGCTCAGTGGTAAAGAATTCACCGGCCAAGCAGGAGACCCAGGTTCGACCCTGGATCAGGAAGATCCCCTGGAGAAGGAAATGGCAGCTCCAGTATACTTGCCTGGGAAATCCCATGGACAGAGGGGCCCAGCGGGCTACAGTCCATGAGGAGGCAAAAGAGTGGGACATGACTTAACAACCACACAACAAGAAAAACAGATGACTATCCTTCAGTAAGATTTCCCTGTGTTCCAAACGAAGTGATTTATGTACAAATTTATATATTAGAACTTCATGCAGGTAAGTAATACTATCCTCATATTCCAGTTTTTCACAAAGCACCAGGCTGTGTGCTGGGCATTCTTTCCTCCCTATATATTCCCAGTACAAGGCTGTACATTACAAATGAGGAAACAGAGGAAACTGCAACCCAGGAAATTTAAGGTCACTCAGCTAGTAAACAGACAACGTGTGATCTGCACTGGTATCCAAAGCCCATACTCTAGCCATCGTCATACTCTCTACCGCTCTTAGAGACTTACATATCTGTCTTTTGCTACTAGTGTGTGTGCTCTTTGAGAATGGGGACAACATTTGAGTCACTCATTCTCTGTGTGCCTTACACAATTGTGGAATTTAGCAGTTATATACAGGCTTGCGCTCATCTTTTCAAAAAAGCTATTACTTTCTCTTCCTAAAGCAAAAAGCCCAGCCTCCAGAGTCAGTTGGCCATTAAGGAAACATTTCAGGAGGGCATCTTTCCTGGAGGAAAAATGCTGCAAGGCTGAGAGCCTACCACACCTACTGCTTCTCTCTGTACAGAGTAGCCACCCACAGACGCACTGGGCCCAGGTGGACATGTTTGTCTCAGGCAATACAATTTTCCTCCAACTCAGCTGACTAGGTCAGAGTTCTAGGCCTGGCCATCTCTAGACTGGCTTGTGGCACCAGAGGTAACTTGCTTGAGAGCCTGTGTAGTAATTAAACTAATCAAATCCTTTTTCTCAGAGATTAGATGTGAGGCATACAGTGAGGCGGGGGGCTGGAGTCACTGACTGGCCCAGCAGAGTTGCTGATGTGCCCCCCATGTCAGGCCTACAAGGCAGTTGAACCCACCTCCTCAGCTTCCTCCCGTCTTTTGCATCTCTACTGCTGAGAGCATCTCAGAATATCTCAGAGCCAGTTGCTGAGGCAGGGTGGAGGAGGGGACAAGGGTTTAAAAACTGATGAAAACGCATGATCCCAAGCTTTAAGGAGCTATGATCTAATGAGGCAGACAGAGATGTTCATAGGTGATTATAATCCAAGACTAGATATGCTTGGCTGGACTGGACTCTGCATCCAGGCTCTCTAGAAGGGGGTCCTGGGATATCACTACCCACATTCATTACAGGCCTACTTGACAGCTGAGAATGGAGGGAAAGAAGAGGAAGGGAAAAGGGTGGAATCTGGGAAGATGGAAAAGAGAAAACCCATTATAATTCTGCTCCCATTTGAATTCATATATTTCAGTAATTGCTTGCAGTGCTTATTAATATCATGTTTAATAAAAACTCTTAGTATGTTTTGAGTGAGTTTGGTGCTGAGGGACAATTAGTAGATGAGTTACAGGATTGCATCGGGAAGTGGGGACCGAGGATGACTTCTTCAAGCCTGAGCTGGGACATCTGCTCCTCTCCTTCATCTGAGGGGAGTGAAATCACACCCTGAATTATGAGCTGGCTTTATAATGCACCCTGGGTGACCCAGTGCTGGACCTGCCCCACAGTTAGAAAGTAAATAGGGAACCAAATCAAATCAACCAGACTGACCTTTGTACACGTACAAGGCCTAGGTAAGGGGACTCTTTTTCAGATTATGATGGAGAAGGCCATATCCTTCCAGAAACTTAACTGATCATTCTTTTCTAGTCTGTGACCAAGCTACCTAAACAGAAACTTGAGTTTGCTGGAGGGCAGCTTTGACAAACAGTGGCTCTTGCTCCTCTAGTCTCCCAGGGTGTTGGGGGTGCTCAGCTGGCCCGTAGTATAATGGTTTTGACTGGATGGGTAGACTAGGGTTTTATTTCACACAGCTCATTATTATACTGAACTGAATGGCCACAAAAGCAAATTATGTCCTTCAGCCTAATAACAGCTGACTCTGTGAATGCTTATGGAGTGCCAGGCCCCTTAAAGCCACGCCACCTTCTTTATCATTTCCTCTGCGGTTGTGAACTATGCCTATTATTTAGTCTGATATTGCAGATGAGGAGAGAGATACTTCAGGAAATAACTAACTTGACCCAAACAATATGGTGGTTAGTGGTGAAGACATGGGATTTGAACCCACTCCTTTGAACATAAGAAGTCCTTCTATTTTTTGCCCCAATATTCTGCTTCCCAACATCAAATGAAGTATTTCATGTGCTTACAAAGAGAATGGGAGTGAAAACAATACATGTCACGGTTCTGGAATAAATGCCAGGAAATTGGTCAGCCCTTCTGACTGATTTCTGTTCAAGCACCAAGATTTTCTTGGATATCTACATGGTTTCTTTCTCTTCTCACTTCTGGAATTCTCTTGTAGTGATTTTTTTTTTTTTTTCCATCTCTACAGAAATTTTCTAGTTACAACAGTGGAGAGGAGTGATGTAAAATAATTTCTTACGCTGCCCCAGCTTAGCTATTCACTAGTTTAGTTCACAAGTAAAGCAATGCATATTTCAAATGCCATCCCCTGAGTAGCCACAGTCTGCAGCTTTAGCCTGCTGAGCCAAAATTAATTAGAGATGAATATCATAATAGAACGGTATTGATCATAGCATATTACTAAGAAGTGTTGATCTGTGTTAATTAACATGATTCACCATCAGCACTTGGTATATTTACAGATAGTCAGACAGGTATTTTGTCTGCATAGACCGATATATTTTTGAGTGGTGGCAGAACTCACCTCAGAAATGATCCATATATTCAATTGCTTGTACCTTTTGTCTCTACCCACACCCTGCCCACCACACACACACACACAAAAATACAAACACCACCGGCCTCACTGCTTCCATATTGGCTACTTGAAAACATGTATAGCCTTTGAAAATATGAATATTTGGAAGAAACAGAAATGTTGGCATAAATGTAGGAAGCATCCTGGGGAACAGACTAAGGGTGGAGTCCTGGGCAAATTCAACCTGCCTATAATCTCCCTTTCTCCACAATGATCTGAGTATTTCTCTTTTATTTTTGTGCAGGCTAATATGCTACACTGCCTGCCGTTTCAACAATCAGAAATTCATTAAAAAATAAACAGCCTCTTTTAAAAGACAAATTATCTCTTTGAAAGTTAGGGGGCTGTTGGTCATTTATCTACTTAATCAAATTTGCCCAAATTTTTTTTTATCCCATTTATTTCAGACAAATTGAGTTTAAGAATGTGAGTTTTGACTGAGCACTGGGGAGGGAGGAAGTATATTTTCTAGCCCAGGCTCATCCTTGATTCCAGGAAAGGGAAAAAATTCTTTGTCTTCCTTCCTCCTTCAGAGGGCTTTATGGGGACATTCAACTTGCAGAACTCAACTGGATAATTTTTTCCATTCCTTATCTTAGACATGTTTAGGATTAAAGAGCCTTCTGTGGACTGGCTTGAGCAGTTAACCACTGTGTGTGTGACACACGGTTTCCAGAGGGAACCATGCTCTGAAAATCGAACATCTAAGCTGCAAACCGATCTTTGGGACAGAACTGTCTGAAATTGGGGACTGTGTGTGCATGGCTTCAGGCTGTCTCTCCCTCCTCCACCCCACAATACACTCATCAGACACTGACTGTTCAAGCATGGAAATGCATTTCAAACAGACGGCTCAAATGCAGAGCATGGCTCTGTACACAAAGCTAGAAACATCTGGATGAACTGTAGACTAAGCATGCTACTCCAGATGTCTTAAAATAATTAGTAGGGCAGGCTATACATTTCTATGATTGACATTTTTTTTTTTTTTTTTTTGGTATTGAGCAGCCCTAGTCTTTGTAACTGCAATGTTCCTTACTAAAACCCACATTTATTCCAGAGAGGCAGGGCACATTGAACTCAGTGGGTGCATTAGAGACAGGGGGGAGATTAGTTCTGGGTTCTCTTGTAAGATGCAGACTTGGTGTAGATCAGGAAAAGGGGAACGAGGTGAATGGCCTGTCTGTATAAATTCCTTTTTATCCTTTCCCTCCCTTTTGGCACTCTACTCTGAACCGGAGGCTTGATCTCAGTTTGATTCCAGCTATTTTAAGCCTCTTAACTTTCTGTCCTCTTTATAATGTGTGTCCTCTGAAGCCTGATTCAAAAGCAGGATGTACTCTATTGCAGTTTTTCTCAAAATGAGATCAAGAGCCTCAAGCAGAGAAACACATTGGTTGTTTAGTGTGAATGCTGATTTCTAGGTCCCACTTGATCTTCCGACTCAAAGTCTCTGGAAGACCTGTCCTGGGAATCTGTCTTTTAAATAAACTCTCTGAGTAAGTCTAGTGCAGGCTTAAGAGAACTACTGCATGATAGCCTTGTTCTGATTGCTTCAACCAATGAAACTTTCATTTCAACTGTATTAACCTAGGGAATTTAGATATCAAAGCAATGAAAGAAAAGTTATAAATCAAAATATCAGGGTGCTTCTAAAAATGTAATGCAAGCAAGTTAGGAACTTGATCATTCATCACAGATACTCGCTTTAGAATCTATTTTGAAGTATGTCGGGCATTCTTCTCTCTGAAATCTGATTTCCATCTAAGATCAATAAGGGAATATTTATATTGCCGATATGGTGACCATTTATTATTTGATTTTTAGAAAATCCTTGCCTCTAAGCAATTGACATTCAAAACAAATCATTCCTTCATTAGCCATAATAATGCTTTATTGCCTTTGTTCTGAAGTATTCATTTTATTTCCATTATCCCTACTACATAAAGCAGGCACAAAACCAGCAGAGCCCAGTTTATCACAGGCAAATTGAACAGAGAGACTAAGTGAATATGATTTGCTGGGTTTCCCTCTCAGATTAGCAACCAGAAGAGTTCATCTCCTCTAAGAGCCCCCAGTTGGTCTGTGGGAAGCAGTTTGAATGAAGAAGGTCTGCAATATAGAGCTACAACTCTTCCAAAATCATTGTTCAGCTGATTTATTGCAGTAGAACCAATTACCAAGTGAGTTGTTTGGCGTCGAGGCAAACCACTTGGTGAGGAAGGAGCTTTTCCATGTTTTCATGGGAAGAGCAAAGGGAGGATTACAGAAACAGTGGGGACAGAGTGCATTTCAAAACCTCAAGAGAGCTGGCTCTGAGGAGGTTCTGAAATACAGATAGACACAGATACTCCTAGAGATGGGAAAAGCTTACCAGAACATTTCTGGTGTCCAAACTCAACTGTCTACATGGAGAATGGGAAGTTAAATGAGTGGCATACAAACCAGGAACCTCACAGCCAGAGCCGAGATTTCACATCAGCAGCTTGTGTGGTCGGGTTTCCTCTGCTGGTGGTGGCTCTCCTAGCCTCAGAGGGCTGTAGGTCAGTGCCTGGAACACACTGAGGGACAGGCTCAGGGTATTCCTCAACTCTGGACAACTGTGAGTGCCCTCTGCTATCACTGTAGTTTTCAGTTTTTTTTTCCTCCTGATTTAAAATGAGTGCTATTCTTTCTTATGTGAATGTAAATTTCATAAACAGCTGGCCATATGGTGGAAACTCAATAAATCAACTTCAAAATAAAATGAGTGCCACTCACATTCCTAAGTTTCAAATTCAAGTACTTAGTTGCATTTGGATTCCATGAAATGGCTCTTGTCTATAATGCAATAGGATCTCCACTGATGCTGATGGGCTGCCTGGCACAAGGTTCTTTTCCAGAATCAGCCTTGGGCCCACAGTTAGGTAGGTTTCCTAATACTTATCCTGAGAGTCAGGGGTGCTGAGGACAGTCAGTCTGCTTGCCTTCAATGACCTCCTCTCTCCTGGCTCCCTCAGGAAGCATCTCAGTTCTGTTTATCTCAAATTAAGCTCTTCTACTTCCATTGATCACAGCAGCTCCCTGAGCGTGAGTGCCATCAGGCCTGCTGCTTCCAGCTCTTGTGGGGCCCTAAGATGAAGTCTGTTTGGTATTCGACTTAGAGCTTTGTTCACCTAGAAGATATGAATTTCTCTGAACTGGAGTGCACTTACCCTTTCAGGCAAATCTTATCTTAGAGTGAAGCCACTAATTGTGAAATTAAAGGGTGGTTATTATTCTCCACCAGTGGCAAAACCCACACTTTATTAAAGAAGAAACCGAATATTGCTTAATGGGAAATTTACAATAAAACTACCCAAATGGTACATATGGGTTGACTCGTGACTATAAAAGCAATGTGCTTTATAGATTTACATTGCCTTTATATAATCAACACCAGGCATTCTTCTTTCGTTTGTAAGTACATCAAATTTTTTTGTCACAAATTGTAGAACTATTTTATGAGTGTTTAAATATACACATAAAGGTTAAAAACATTGTTCTCTGTATTTTAAAAATGCCTACAATACAATAACTCATCTTAAAATGTCTACTGAACAAATACTTATTATGCTCTTCTTTGTTTCCATTCTTTATCTTGAAAATGCTTCCATTTTCAAGTTAAACTCTCACTGCATCTTTAAAAATCTTTTTACAATGTAAAAGTTCTTTATGTGTCAGGAAAAAAAGGGTTAGACAATATGACTTTCAGTAGCTAAGACTCTCATGGAACAATGCAGTGTTAGGCATAAGTGTCTGATTTTTCTGTGGAGGTATAAATGAGACTTTATAAAGACAGAGTTCATTTTTGGCCCTCGCAGTTTTTGTCCTATGTAAGCATAACACATGCAACCCTAATTCTGTCAGCTGCTGCCTGGTTCCTGGGTCTTGATCATCTCCTTCCCTAGTCTTTGCTGTGCTATCTGTAGACATCTACCCAACCTGTAGGTCAGAAACTCGTCATATGTTTCAGTGGTACCTTAATTAAGTCTTGTGATATTCCAGGAATTAGGTTGTTCAGGGGGGAAAACTTGAGTGTCTAAGTTAACTTCTGAAAACACAAGTTTCCATTTTTTGAACATCTCATTAACTACTCTCTGCTTCCTCCCACGCCCTCGCTTCCATCAGCTCCCCCAACACAGAGAGCTTCTCACAGTCCAGAATGGTGCCTACCAAGCAGTCCACTGTTCTTACTAGAATTTACTCTCCTTTCTGAATTGTCCACAAGGTTAGGGCCCCATTATTATTATTATTGTCTGGTCACACGGTGTAGCATGTGGCATCTTAGTTCCCCAACCATGGATCGAACCCATGCCCCCTGCATTGAAAGCACAGAGTCTTAACCACTGGACTGCCAGAGAAGTCCCAGGGCCCCAATATCTTGGTAATTTCTACTTCCTTAAGGCTTGGATGGATTCTGATTCAGAACAGACATACTAGCAAGTTCCTGGTCCAAACTTCTCCTACAACCAGACTCCCTCCTCTATTCTTATTTCAATGCACTCCACCCCACATTATCAGTACCCGAGAAAACACTGGGTGGATTTGACTGTCTGCTGCCTCTGCCTGGTCTCACCTGGTCCTTTTTTGGTCGTTTACTCAAGCACTTGTTGCCTTGCAAGCATCTTGCAAGCCTAGAGAAAGGGTTTGCTGGTATAAAGATACCATTTTAAATAACTCATCAGTGTCTAAAAGAACCCCAACACTTTTCCCACATGAATGTGTAAAGAAAGTTTCTGTGATCACTATTTTTTTAGTAATGTGCCAAAACATGATCCCAGGAAGCTGATTTACACTAGGGCAATCCTTGTTTTGAATCCCTGGTGGCTCAGACGGTTGAGCGTCTGTCCGCAATGCGGGAGACCCGGGTTCGATTCCTGGGTCAGGAAGATCCCCTGGAAAAGGAAATGGCAATCCACTCCAGCACTCTTGCCTGGAAAATCCCATGAACAGAGGAGCCTGATAGGCTACAGTCCATGGGGTTGCAAAGAGTCGGACACGACTGAGCAACTTCACTTCACTTCACTTTATTTGAACACTACCATGATATCAGCCCTGGGATTTCTTTGGAAGGAATGATGCTAAAGCTGAAACTCCAGTACTTTGGCCACCTCATGCGAAGAGTTGACTCATTGGAAAAGACTCTGATGCTGGGAGGGATTGGGGGCAGGAGGAGAATGGGATGACAGAGGATGAGATGGCTGGATGGCATCACTGACTCGATGGACATGAGTCTGAGTGAACTCCGGGAGTTGGTGATGGACAGGGAGGTCTGGCGTGCTGTGATTCATGGGGTCGCAAAGAGCTGGACATGACTGAGCGACTGAACTGAACTGAACTGAATGATATCTGCTCATTCAGTTACGTGTGGTTTATATCTGTTTTTGTGCTACACTGGCAGACTTGAGTAGTCATGACAGAAACTGTGCAGCTCCCAAAGCCATTAATAATTACTATCTGACCCTATATATAAAAAGCTTACCAAACTCCACCTTATACTCATCCATAATAACTTCATCTGTTTGTTTGTATCCTAAATAGACTCCTACCTGAAGGACTATTACCTAGGTACCAAGATGTCTACTTTGTTGAACTCCAAATTATTTTCACCAAAAGGGTCAAAACCTATTTCAAATTTGTGACATCTAACTAAAGACATTGACACACGTGGGGAGAAAACCTGCAAAGCTAACCAGCTCAAAGACTCCTAGTGGAAATTAAAAAATGCAGCCTAGGATGGAGGCAAACTTGAGAGAAATTATTGACAATAATTGAAGTCCAATAGGAATTCAGAAATACCAACCCCACTCCTCAGTCAGTGTTCTCTTTGGAGCTCATTTATTCTGACCACACCCTACTGCAAGAAAAATTCAGCCTCACTGGAGTGGAGAGAAAATGGACATTGATTTTCTCCCATTAAATAAAATATTACATAGGCACGCTTATAAATGGTTGTATCACCAAGGCTTGCAAATAGAGAAGATAATTGTTTTCTTAACCTCATTTGCTAAACTGAACCTGATAGAAAGAAAGTAAAATTTCTCATGTAAGTCAAATGACTAGATATGCTGACATTTTGTTTCACAAAGTCGTCCTACAAGGTTACACAAATAGCTACTACATTTCAAATGGCAGAAGGAAGGGGTTTTACACCCCACTGTGCCAAGATTCACTTTTTTTCTCTGCACTGATTAAAATAAAGGAGCCATCATTGTCAATAGGCAGAGTCTGCTACATTGCTTTTATCAAATGCAAGGAGGTGTAAATGCAAACTGTAAAGTACAAGTAAAAGATCCTGACTCACTGTCTGACAGTAAAACTATTAAACATAATCAAAGACTCAGATGAACTCACATTGCCTTTCAACACATTGCTAAAGAATCCTTTTCACTGTAAAATTAGCATAAAATGTCACAGTTCTGACACTGCTGTTGAAGAAACTTGGTTTAAGGCATTCAAAACAACTTTAAGACTTCAAATGAAGAGTTACTCACCAGAGAATAAGTCACATTGCATTTGGCCTGGACAAAAGGCTCCTCAAATTGTAATCAGTAACTGATTAAAAGTTGATCTCTCAGGGTGTTAAAATCCAAAATTTTAGGGCACTTGTTGATTAAAATATATAGTTTGTTGAATGAATGCAGGCTCATACATGCTAACAACAAAATCAATGTTTGTTGTTGCTTATGAAATATGAAGACAATGATTTATTCTCAGGAAGTCAGTTGGACCATGAGGTAAGGTACATGGGTGCTATATTGAGAAGTGAAAATCCTGCCCATGGTGTAGGATTCCATCATCAGAAGTGAAAGGAACAGATGGGAAGGAGGATGGGACTTGCAGGTGCAAGAGAACAGATAGGACAATCCCGAAGTTTCCTGAATGTCACCTGAAAAGAGCTTTCCTATTTTCTGCTCATCAGTCCTTTAAAGACATGTGTCTTCAAGGTCAGTGTTACAGTACATTAAGCTACGAAAAGGCTGTGATCCAAAGGATTTTTATGATTAATAATGTGAGTTCTGTGAAAAGCTTAATCTTGACTATTTACATGTTGAAGCTAGACTTCTAAGAACAGCTCTTGGTCAGCCTCACAAAAATACATACAACTTAGCTCTGTCTGGCTTGGGGGTGTTTTATACATGTCCTCTGGACTCTACATTCTTTTTTTTTTTTTTTAATGTTTCATCAGAGAAGATTTATTTTTGCCTCTGAGAGTACTGCTGGGTGTTTTAACAGGTCAGGATAACCTTATTTTAATCAGAGGTGAAGTTGATTTGAAGCTCGGTTTTACTTTATGAAGAACTTACCTCTCTAGGTTCTTTTAAAAAAAAATTTTTTTTTTTTTAAATTTAAGGATAGTGGCTTTACCCCTCTGGACTCTAGGTTCTGAAGCATCAGCTACTTTCACTTGCCTCTCCATGTATTCTTAGCATAGAAACTGGAACACAGTTGTTGCTTAATAAATGCATGAGGCACTGAAGACAGCAAGAACGATTCTAATCACTTATTTTTAAGTAGTGTGAGATCACAACGATAGAGATGCTGGTCTGTCCAAGGAAGACTGGCTTTGGCTGGCAATATTCACTCAGCCCCAGTTCAGTAAGTTTGCCCTCAGGCTTTTCTCCCATGCACTTCAAAAAAGTAAGCCACAAACATGGTCACTTATCGTGGACCCAGTGTGACTAACTGAGAATTCTGGCCTCATATCCTGATTTCTGTGCTTTCCTCTGGCTCCTTCAAATTTGTGGTCCAGTAAGTTCCTCCTTCCGAAATTCTGCATCATAGTTGTCCAACTTGCCCACAGTTGTCCACTTTTCACCTTCCCTTAGTTGTGGTGCTTTCTGCTGCCTCAGCTTAAGAAGACCCTGTTCTAACCTCTAACACTTGGGCGTCTCCCAAACCCTAATCATACTCTACTATACCAAGGAGGAATTCTGATCTCAGAAAAAGCTTCAGGGAAATACTTTTTATTTTTGTTTCCTTCCCTAAAAGCCTTATGGCTCTTTGAGAATTTCTAGCAAAGGTGGGAGTGGGTGCTCTTTTCCTCTATGATAAATTCGCAGAATTTCAACCCTCATCTCAGCGGATAACTGAAGGCTTGCCTTGGGTGATCTGCGTGAAAGTACTTCTCACCCCCCAACTGCCAATCTTTAGAGCAAAGGCTGAACAGGTTCTTTATAACTTAAAGGGGTACCGAGTATTATTTAACACCCTCTGTATACTACGTTGTGCTTCCTCTGCTCTTCCTAAAGAAATCACATCATGGTACTCTGCTGCTAAGTCGCTTCAGTCGTGTTTGACTCTGTGCGACCCCGTAGATGGCAGCCCACCAGGCTCCGCCGTCCCTGGGATTCTCCAGGCAAGAACACTGGAGTGGGTTGCCATTTCCTTCTCCAATGCAGGAAAGTGAAAAGTGAAAGGGAAGTCGCTCAGTCGTGTCCGACTCTTCGCGACCCCATGGACTGCAGCCTACCAGGCTCCTCCGTCCATGGGATTTTCCAGGCAAGAGTACTGGAGTGGGGTGCCATTGCCTTCTCCGTCATGGCACTATATTTATTGCTTAATTTTCTTTTTTATAACACTTTGATAGCTACTTGGGAGCAGCTTTTTTGTTTTTCTTATTCATTGTATTCCCCAGAATATTAGCAATAAAACGTGTACACAAAAGGACACTAGGAATGCTTACTAAATGTAGGAAGAGAAAAAGTAAGCATTTACAGCCATATCAAATCTAGTTTGGTAAAACAAATATTAAACTATTAGACTGAAATGAGACTTTTGACCAGTTTTTGTGTCTAGTTTTAATAGTCATTATCAGAATTATGTATGTGTTATAAAATCCTGTAAATGCAATAAATAACCTCTTTCTACCCCCCGCCCCCACTTCTTTATGCTTTGATCATCTACAATTTATTTTCTACTGATGCTTCCCACTCCATGACTCTTGCCTCTTGTGATCCCAAATGAAATTACACAAGAAACTATGTCCCTTGCTCTAAGTTTCTAAGGTGTTTGTGTGGATGTTTTTATTTCATTCATTTAAAAAATATTCATACTTAGGAGTAAGAATGGGCAAAAATGGAAGTCAGAGGAGCCTCTCTTCAACCTCTTCAGCCTCTGGTTGTTTCTCTCTGCTTGCAATGATCTTCTACTGTTTTTTAGATGTTCGGTGACCTCCTCTAGTTCTGACTCTCTCTCAGACTCTAGTTCTCCTTACAAAATCTGCTCTCAGCCCAGTTTTGTTGGAAATATTCCAATCTATGAATTAGTCATATGATGTTAATGGATCACAGCAGCTTATGGCATTTTCTGGCTCACAGGGATTTGCATCTTGATAAGGGGCAGTGCCCTAACCCCGAGGATCAAATTGCTAATGGCAGAATTGAAGTCTTTGGGAATGGCATCAAGGGTCAGAAAGCCTTCCAACCCTTTCGTATTGGCTGCCGGCTCTAAAAGTGCAGAGAACGTCTACTCCCACAATGCCATCTCCCTTTATTACCATAAATAATGAAGAAGTTATTTTCTATATAAGTCCAAATGCTGACAGTGACACTGTTGAACTCATTATAAAGGGGAAAAATGTCCACATAGTGATTCCAAATAATTTTGGATTTGGTGGAGGGGAAATGAGAAGCAAGGAAAGCAGGAAGGAAGAGGGAAAGACTGGAAAGGAGGACTGGCAACACAGGGAATGAAAGAAAAATCTCTTTAATTTGAATGCTATTATATTATCAGATATACAGCAGGCATGCCACTTCTGAAATTGACTGTGTGTGCTAATTTTTTCATACAATAAGAAAAGAGATTGATTTACAGTCTGTGGGGAAAGAGGACTTAAAAGACACTACAAATTTAGGGGCTACTAAATTTAATGTGTAAAAACTGAACAACAAATTTCTTAATTGAAGCTCCATATCTTAAATTAGTATGTAACAGGGAATACTAATTTTGGAACACCAATGCCTCAGTGCTACCTACAAGCTATTATTAATCGAAGTGTATGACCAAGATGTCACTGCTAAGAATAGTGGGAAAGCAGTTCTATAGTCACATATTTTTGAAGAAAGTCAATAGGAAATGGATTTGTTCAACTGCAGGAGAATTTAGCTGCATTCATTGAACTCATGACTCTTTTTGATCTTTTTGGAAAACAATAAATCACACACTCACAGATACAGTGCTGGCCTTGCATTAGGTCATGCATATCCTCTTAGAGACATGGTCAAAAGGCTTGAGAGGGCTTGGAAAATGATCCCATATCAAATAAATCAATACAGTGAGTTTGCAAATGCATGTTACTGCACTGACTGTTAAGTTTCTTAGTGAAACTCTGAAACTTAATAAAGGTCTCATTTTGTCTTTTAAAAAGAAAAATTAACACAACAATTGGAAAGATGAGTTAAAATTTCTTTTAAAGTGAAAATTTCAGTTAATTGTATATCATGAATTTTATAGATAGTCAATCAAACAGAACAATAAAGATAATGTTCATTAATGTGAGCTACTTAAGAAAGGAATTAATCTGTCCCCTCTATCTTTGAAATGACTCTGCCACTTACTAAATCATCTTTTACTCTACTTCTCTATCTCAAGCAACTGATGAGATTTAGCAGATAAGATACAGATTAAGACTGTGATGGGCCAGGGGTGGCGGCCAGGAGGATCAACCCCACATCCAAGGAACAGTGGCTGCCTGGGCGCAGGAGGGCCTAGAGGAGCCATCCCATGTTGAAGGTCAGGAAGGGCGGTGGTGAGGAGACACCCCTTATCCAAGGTAAGGAGCAGTGGCTGCGCTTTGCTGGAGCAGCTGTGAAGAGATATCCCACGCCCAAGGTAAGAGAAACCCAAGTAAGATGGTAGGTGTTGCAAGAGGGCATCAGAGGGCAGGCACACTGAAACCATACTCACAGAAAACTAGTCAATCAAATCACACTAGGACCACAGCCTTATCTAACTCAATGAAACTAAGCCATGCCCGTGGGGTAACCCAAGACGGGCGGGTCATGGTGGAGATGTCTGACAGAACGTGGTCCACTGGAGAAGGGAATGGCAAACTACTTCAGTATTCTTGCCTTGAGAACCCCATGAACAGTATGAGAAGGCAAAATGATAGGATACTGAAACAGGAACTCCCCAGGTCAGTAGGTGCCCAATATGCTACTGGAGATCAGTGGAGAAATAACTCCAGAAAGAATGAAGGGATGAAGCCAAAGCAAAAACAATACCCAGCTGTGGATGTGACTGGGGAGAGAAGCAAGGTCCAATGTTGCTGTAAAGAGCAACATTGCATAGGAACCTGGAATGTCAGGTCCATGAATCAAGGCAAATTGGAAGTGGTCAAACAGGAGATGGCAAGAGTGAACGTCGACATTCTAGGAATCAGCAAACTAAAATGGACTGAAATGGGCGAATTTAACTCAGATGACCATTATATCTTTTTTTTCAAATTTGGAAAACTCAGCAGTGGCCACAGGACTGGAAAAGGTCAGTTTTCATTCCAATGCCAAAGAAAGGCAATGCCAAAGAATGCTCAAACTACCGCACAATTGCACTCATCTCACGCTAGTAAAGTAATGCTCAAAATTCTCCAAGCCAGGCTTCAGCAATACGTGAACTGTGAACTCCCTGATGTTCAAGATGGTTTTAGAAAAGGCAGAGGAACCAGAGATCAAATTGCCAACATCTGCTGGATCATGGAAAAGGCAAGAGAGTTCCAGAGAAACATCTATTTCTGCTTGATTGACTATGCCAAAGCCTTTGACTGTGTGGATCACAACAAACTGTGGAAAATTCTGAAAGAGATAGGAATACCAGACCACCTAACCTGCCTCTTGAGAAATCTGCATGCAGGTCAGGAAGCAACAGATAGAACTGGACATGGAACAACAGACTGGTTCCAAATAGGAAAAGGAGTAGGTCAAGGCTGTATATTGTCACCCTGCTTATTTAACTTATATGCAGAGTACATCATGAGAAACTCTGGACTGGAAGAAACACAAGCTGGAATCAAGATTGCCGGGAGAAATATCAATAATCTCAGATACACAGATGACACCACCCTTATGGCAGAAAGTGAAGAGGAGCTAAAAAGCCTCTTGATGAAGTGAAAGAGGAGAGTGAAAAAGTTGGCTTAAAGCTCAACATTCAGAAAACGAAGATCATGGCATCCAGTCCCATCACTTCATGGGAAATAGATGGGGAAACAGTGGAAACAGTGTCAGACTTTATTTTTTTGGGCTCCAAAACCACTGCAGATGGTGATTGCAGCCATGAAATTAAAAGACGCTTACTCCTTGGAAGAAAAGTTATGGCCAACCTAGATAGTATATTCAAAAGCAGAAACACTACTTTGCGGACTAAGGTCCATCTCGTCAAGGCTATGGTTTTTCCTGTGGTCATGTATGGGTGTGAGAGTTGGACTGTGAAGAAGGCTGAGCACCGAAGAATTGATGCTTTTGAACTGTGTTGTTGGAGAAGACTCTTGAGAGTCCCTTGGACTGCAAGGAGATCCAACCTGTCCATTCTGAAGGAGATCAGCGCTGGGATTTCTTTGGAGGGAATGATGCTAAAGCTGAAGGTCCAGTACTTTGGCCACCTGATGTGAAGAGTTGACTCATTGGAAAAGACTCTGATGCTGGGAGGGATTCGGGGCAGGAGAAGAAGGGGACGACTGAGGATGAGATGGCTGGATGGCATCACGGACTCGATGGACGTGAGTCTGAGTGAACTCCAGGAGATGGTGATGGACAGGGAGGCCTGGCATGCTGCGATTCATGGGGTCACAAAGAGTCGGACATGACTGAGCGACTAAACTGAACTGAACACAGACATAGGAAGAAGTAAGTTATTAGAGGAAAAAAGACATAGAGGGTAATATGAGAACATATATATGCACAATTATTGTCCATTATGAGAGACTAGAATAATAGAGGGGAAAATATTTAAATCACTAATTAATAAACAGAAAACTCAAGAAAATAGCTGGGAATCCAGAACAGGAATTTCTCACATCCTACAATAACAGCACAGCCCACAGTAAAAAGGGAAACCCTCTCTTCTTGCTGGGCAGGAAGTCAGCTAATGAGAGCCCCTCACAACTCAGCCAATGAAAAGCCACACTATACTTCAAACTTTCAACTCCTTCAATGGACTTTTTGTTTACCATGGTCCTCCCAACTTCCTCTCCCCTCCTCTAAAACAGTTCTCCTCTCCTTGCCGTGTGGGGACTCACACGTGGCTAGTCAAGGTTGCATACTCCAAACTGCAATATTCTGCTGATCCCAAATAAACCATTTCTGCATTTCCACAGGAGAAATAACTGGCAGTCTATCTGTTTTAGGTCAACACAGTACAATCTGTATCCATTAGGTAGGAAATAGCCAAGCCCTAATGCTGAAGTCAACTGTCTTTCATACTCAATGGATAAAAAGTACTATAAAAGCTATTTTGGAGCAACCATTCATCAGACAGTGAGGTACAGAGCACTGATCAAGTGAGCTCTTGATAGGAACTAGATCACAGCAAGAATGCGAGATGCACAGAACAGGACTGATGGATTAAATTACCTTAGTAGAAACTTCCAGAGTCCTTTCTGAGTCTATTCTCTTTGCCTCACCTGGCTGAGAGATATCAATTTCTCAGTAAGGACAATTGGAAGTATATATCAGCTCTCCACTCTTTAGCATTAATATTTTGTGGGCATATAATTTTCCTTATGGTACTCATATAGCTTCAGTAAGTTCCTGAGTTGCCTTCACACAATACTGAAATACTCCCTGTTGCCAACCTTGTAATAATTTGATACCTCTCCTCCATTATTGCAATCAAGATTTCTGGTTGCCATATAATCAGAGAACAGATTTATTTAGAAGTCTTATTTCTGAAAGAGTGAACTTCAGGCTACAAAGATGATTTAGTGTGATTTAAGAGGTAGTCATTTAACAGTGATGCCCCAGGTCTAGAGGCCTGAGGCAGTGGGTATGGTCCATCCTGACAGGGAGAAATATTCTATCACTGCATTAGCATTATATAAAATTGACCATGTGTGGTCATAATTAAAAAAAAACACATTTAGTCAATTTTATAGTTTTTAAAATTCTCTTTAAACTCTGAACCCCCTTGTTGCCTATGATGGACATTCTCAGTATATCACCACCCGACCTGGGTATTTACTTTCTGTTTCTCTTACCAGATTGCAACTTCTTTGAGGGCATGAAAGAGATATAAATTACCTTTGGATAATAGAGCCTAAAATTTAATGGATTCTTAGTATAGGTTTGTTGAAGAAAGGAATTTCACTTATTATGATGTGTTTGGTGACATGTAACCAAACATCCAGTTTACACTGATATTAACAACACTGAAGATACACTGACTCACAAGAGAAATTTGGTTCACTGACCCAACAATGTTCTCAAATACCCACTCTCTTTTTCCTCTCCACTCTGCTTTCTGGGGTATCACACCACCCATACAGACACAAACTGGCCTCCAGTAACTCTAAAGACTACAAAAGTCTTCCTCCATGACTGGAGAAACCTAGGAGTAATTCTAGAAACATCCTCATAAGAGCAAGGAGGCTTGATTTCCAAATCTTGCTCTCCATTCTCATTGTTCTGGCCTGGGTCACGTGCTTACCCCTGAATCAATGGCTCCTAGAGCCAGGGAAGAAGTGAGCTCCTCCCAGAAACTGGAAGGAAGGCTGGAGTGTGTAACAGGGGAAGTGGGCATGGAGGTTGAGAGGGCCTCACACTGCCTGTCCAAGGGATAAAGTATAATTGGTTGTATAGTGGTGGTGGAGGGGATGGCTTCCCTGGTGGCTCGGAGCTTAAAGCGTCCACCTCCAATGCTGGAGACCCGGGTTCGATCCCTGGGTCGGGAAAATCCCCTGGAGAAGGAAATGGCAATCCACTCCAGTATTCTTGCCTGGAGAATCCCATGGACGGAGAAGCCTAGTAGGTTACAGTCCACGGGGTCGCAAAGAGTCGGACACGACTGAGCGACTTCACCTTACCTTACCTTAGTGGGGGATGAATGCAGGCTTTCACTTGGAAAAGAGCTTATGATATTGGGCAAAATCTAAAAACAATCAGCTGCATATGAACCATTCCTAAACAAATTTTTATTATTTACATATTTGATTATTTGTATTGCTAGTATTTTATTTTCAGAGTATTTGCATGAAACTGATCTTATCTATCGCTTGTTATCGTTCAGAGGGTTAGCCAGGTAAGATATTTCTACTCTGTACCCTTCTTATTCTAACTTATCATATGGGCTATTCTTGTAAAGTATTTGCAAAGTATCAGAAAAAATAATAAAGCTATTCATTAGCATGCTATAGTAATATTGTTTTACCTGCCACATTTGACTTTGACTAAAAGGAAGTCCACCAGAGTTTTATTGAAGATTATTTTGCATCCAAGTGACAAAAGTAATTTTCATATATTGAGGTATGGGAAAGACATTCTGGCTCATATATGAGTTATCTTTAATTTATGCTAGCTAAAACAGCCTATTTGTGGACTTTCAAACATACACTGTACATCTGCCTTAGTTATTAAAGAAAAGGACACACTGACCAGAAGTAAAGAAAATCCATATTAAAAATAAAGATTAAATGCCTCCCTCCCTGGAACACCCATGCTGGTTCTTCTCCAGTGGTAAGACTCCCTTTCCAGGTGCCAAGACCACACTGACTCACTGGTAAGTACTGGTCTGTTTTTGTTGAAACCCTGAAGAAATATATCCATGACTTGTTTAATGTTCTTTGTTCTGACAAGATATAAAACCATGTTGAAAACCATGCTTCCCTGGTGCAGTTTCTCAGAGTAATCTGGGAAGCTGTCTTCCAGACTACAGTCCTCAGTTTGGCTCAAATAAAACTCTTCTCTACTTTTACTGTAGATAGTTTAATATTTTTGTTGACAAAAGTTAAGAATTCCAAAGAAGCCAAAGACGTCTCCCTACAAAGTGTTTTCATTGGTGTTCAAGAGCAGTATGTACTAACATTTCTGGAAAAAAATTAGGTCAAAGAACTCAGGAAATTCCACATTTATACATTAAAATACATGTTCCACTTTCAAGCATAAAGTTAGGAAGACTGTACCTAACATCCATCTTTACTGTTGGCAAAAAGTGGATCCCTGAGAGAAGCTATTAAATGTGTCCCATTTACCCTAATCTGACTAGCCCAAAATACATTGGTTTATAAGGTATCCCAATGGAATCACTTCTAATACAACGTGGACTATAATAAACAGGCTGTTTCACTGTTCATTCATTCCTTCAGTTCACAAATATTTATTGAACTCTTACTAACGGGTTAATTTTTGGAATGACAAGGAGCTTATAGTCTAGTTATATGGAGGCTGATAATAAACACAAATATACAATGTGAAGTGGAGAAAAGTACTTAACATATTCTGTATATGAAGAAAATATGGTAGGTTAGAACCAGAAGGGAGAAAATGCTAAATACCTGGAAAGGATGTGATTGAAGGGAACACAAATCATGTCCCTACATTATTCTTAACATGGGAAATAAAGCCATCTGGACCACAATCCTTTCAGCAGTTTCTTTCAGGAAGAATTCTTAGCTTTGCACTATGGACCAATGTTTTCTAATTCCTGTCTCTGCCATCTGACCCCATGCTTTCTTTCTTTGGATCAAGGAAGCTACTACTTCTTATGGATAAATCTTTGATTTTTTATCTTAGGGAATCATTTAAATTTTCATCACTATACCAAGCTGTCCTGTAAGTTACATCACAACTATATGTGAATCATAAATTTAGAAATTACAGTTGTTTAGATAAAGTTGGTAACAACTTAATTTGAAAATCTCCCCATTTGCTAGGATGCAATTTAGAATCAGAGCTATTTTATCCTTCATTGCACACCCCTAATTGTTATAGCTTAGGCAGCTGAAAGAAAAGAAAAATATCAATCCAACTTTGAGTAAGAGGACAGGGGGAATAAAATCTGGACTGGAATTAACCATCAAGAAACTTAAAAATATAGGATAGGTTGAGCTTAGGGAGACACACTATTTCACATCTAAGCATAAAGGAAGGGCTGCTTATAATACTGTCTTAATAGTTAATACATTTCAATCCAAGAGCTATCAAGGGAAACATGGAAAAAGAGTGAATGTCAGAAAATGGAAGATGTCAAGGATACACAGAGTTCAAAGGCAACTGTCTCTTGGTTTCAAATATAGATAAGAGTTGGTCCCACAATGGAAAATACACAGACAACAAGGCAATCAGAAGGGAGAGTTTGACTTTTCTCCGAAACTTCTAGCTATTCTGAAAGGCTAAGAAATCTTGAGTTATATGAAATCTCTCTTTTCAGAGTTTTGAATTATAACTGTTTGTCTAGACAGGGATTCTTAAGTATTTTTTTGTGTATTCATATTATGTGTGTTTCACATAGAAGATATTAGGGGTATTTGAGGCTGAAAGAAAAAAAAAAAGTGCATCACTGTACTAACTTCTTTTCTAGGGAAATATCACTTGAGAAAAGCCAAAGATGAAACTGACTCTAGCTTCAGGGATTTGCAGAGTAAGTCCAGTCATACTCTTTGTGTTCATCATGATGTCTGAGTTTACTGCATTTTAAAAATGAATTTGATCTTATCACCTAATTTGAATTTTTCACTCATTAACCCATATCCACATATATTTAACCAAGGAATCACGCAATATTTGTCTTTTTGTGATTGGTTTATTTCTCTTAGCCTAATGTCCTCAAGGTTCATTTATGCTGTAGCATATGTTAAGATTTCATTCGTTTTTAATGCTGAATAATATACCATTATATATTCACCATGTTTTGTTTATCCATTCATCTGTTGATGGATATTTAGGTTGCTTTCACCGTTGACTATAGTGAATAATTTCACAGATTTTCTTACCACCTGGTATATGTCATTTTAGAACTCAAGTTCAAGAGCTGAAAGCTGATGCTACTGTATCATCAATTCTTCTCTTTAGTCTTCCCTTTCTACTGAAGGCTTCTTGAGGTGAGCACAGGAAACATGGGATCCCACGCTCAGGAATATTAGCTCAATGATTTAGGGGTTTGTAATCACGAAGCCTTTGTGTGTTACTTCACAACCTCTCTAGTCTAGGAAAGACAACTCGTTTAATCAATCACCCTATATTTAAATTGCCTTTCCAAAATTCCTGATGAGTATTTTTCTGGTAACTGCAATGATGGATGAAGTCTGAAGCATAACTGCCATCATTCGACTGCTTTAGCAGAGAATTCTTTTTCGAGCTAAGCTGGCATGCAACTTGGATTGGCTCTACTCTGCTATGTAATGAGTGTTTGTGTCTCCCCTCAATCCCAAATTCATATGCTGAAACTCTAATGAGATGGCATTCAGAGATGGGGCTTTTGGGAGGTGATTAGGTCTTGAGGGTAGAATTCTCATGGTGGGAAAAGAGAGCTGGCCCTCTCTGCTCTCTGCCATGTGAAGATACAGGGAGAAGATGACCAACGGTAAACCAAGAAGAGTGTCTTCACCAGACATCAGATCTGCTGGCATCTTGATCTTGGACTTCCCAGCCTCCAATACCATGAGAAATAAATACTTGTTCCTTAAGTCCCCTAGTCTATGGTGCTATGTTGTAACTTCCTGAATGAACACATACTTTTTGGATTCATGAAGAACATATCATAGAATCACAGAATGTCAAACAACCTGGAAACAGTCTCTTCCAGGCACCTCTGAATTATAGGCTCATTTCACTTCCTTGAGGGAAACTCTTCAAATCTCTGGAGATTGGACAATATTATGTCTTCCCTTCTTCTGGCTAAACACTGCTGGCTCCTAAGATCCCTTTTCAACGGAAGGGGTTGTGCGCCCTTTGCCCTTCAAGTTGTTCTTTTCTAAGCCCACTCCAAGTGACCTGTATTTTGTTTAAACTGTAAGATCCAGAACTGGAAAATATACAGCTCTTTATGCTAACAATGATCTATTGATCTACACCTTTTGAATATGATCATTTGACCAGCTATGAATACTGATGAAGAGCTCGAGCTCTGGGCTCAGGAAGACTTAGATTTAAAGCCAAGCTCTTTTTAGTTATGTGATACAGGGAAATTAATCTCATTAAGCCATTGCTTCCTCATCCATTTAACAGAGATTACCTAGTATGTATCTCACATAGAATGCAAGGTAAAGTACTTAGCACAATGCCTGGCACACAGTAAATTCTGAATTAATCTAAGTTTCTATAAGCCCATACTTTCCCATCTATTCAAATTGCCATTATAACAGGCAAGGAGATCTAAATAAAGGGGAAAATAATTATTGGAATAATAGATCTTTTCATTTGCATTACTTATAATGATACTTTTATCAAAGCAAAGAGTTGCTTATCATTAGTTGCTTCAGCCCTGTAAAAAAGATTTGTTAGAATGAGTTACTTGGTTTTGTTCAGTTGGAATCGTAAAATCTGAAATTTATTCTAGCTGAATTCATGCACTTTGAATTTATTAATCCAGTTCAACAGCAATCTGCTAATTTCTTCTGAGCAGTACAGCTTAACTGAGTTTTAGACTCCTCTCTCCTCATACCATCAATACTACCTTGAACCTCCAATGCCTTTTGAAGAAGGAGTCCTACATGTATTGCAATGATGACAAGGGTTGACAAATATTTTACAGACATGCTGAATTATCTTTTGAGATAATCCTTTTAGCACTTGGCTACACTGTCATGCTATTCACATCTTGAATGATACAGAATTTTGTCTTAAACATGGCACTAAAATATATTTTGGGGGTTGAATTTTCATATCATGTGTCTCAAAAGACATGGCTGGATATGAAAAGCATGTGGATGACATGAAGGTAGTCAGTTGGCTATGGGTCAAATTCTGGAGCTTTTACCCATGGATTCTGTGACTTGGACAAAGTATTCTCCTTATGCTCCTCTTTGTTCTCTCATAACTAAAATGGAAGTAATGGTACTAGCTACTTCAGAGAGCTGCTGTAAATGAAAGACTATATACGAAATACTTACGGCTTCTCTGGTAGTCCAGTGGTTAAGACTTCTCCTTGCAAATTAGGGAACGCTGGTTTGATCCCTGGTAAGGGAACTAAGATCCCACATGCCACAAAGTGACTAAACTCTTGTGCTGCAGCTACTGAGCCTGAGCCACAACTAATGAGCCCACACTCTGGAGACCAAGAGCTGCAACCACTGAGCCCATGTGCCCCAACTACTGAAGCCTGCACACCCTAGAGCCTGTGCTTGCAACAAGAGAAGCCACTGCAATAAGCAGCCCTGGAACTGCACCTGGACAGTAGCCTCCACTGGCCACAACTAGAGAGAGCCTGCACACAGCAACGAAGACCCAGCACAGCCAAAAAAATAACCATCTTATTCCTACATTTTCCTACTTTTTCAAAAGGCATAGCTTGTAAATAGTTCATAGGATAATTGTAAGATGAAATGGGATAATACAACGGAAGCACTTGGGAGAGAGTAGAAGCTCAGTGAATGGTCATTACTTTTTCCCCCTCCTGTCCTCAACTGTTTTTTTCACCCTTCACTAATACATACCTTTATCTATCCACACCTGTAGGAATATATGTAGGAGAGATGTGTTTATTTTTGCACAACTAGCTTTGAGCCAGTGAAAATGCTTCTGAAATATTATGCTGTGCTGCATGCTCAGTCGCTACAGTCATGTCTGACTCTTTGAGACCCAGTGGACCACAGCCCTCCAGGCTCCTCTGTCCATAGGACTCTCCAGGCAAGAATAGTGGAATGGGCTGCCATGCCCTCCTCCAGGAAATATTATGCTACATATTATCGAATATAAGCAGTCCCTGCTAAGATAGCAAGGGTAGAGACAGATCGAAATTCACACTCTCATTTCTCTTGCTCTGTGGTTGGCCCTTTGATATGTTTAGCTGCTACTGGGCCAGAGGTCTCTAGACAGTCTACTGGAATTTCATTTGCTAAATGCTGGAGATAGCAGAGACCAAGGAAATATATTAAAAGAGGCATGGCTCCTAGAATTTATTGGCAAATCCAAAGTAACAAAAAAGCAAAATTTGATATAACCAAGGGCTCTTCATAGTCCTGTTTTCTACCTTTGCCACATGCTGTCTAGCTAACCTAAGCTACTTTTCAGTGTAGTTTTGGAAATCAGAGGGGGGATTTAATGCCTTGCTTGAGCATGCTTTGGTTTGGCTCAGGCTGATTTATATTTAAGACTGTATTCCTTTCTTCAAAGAACACTGTTAGAATGAGTGTTTAAAAACATAAAACCTTGTGCAAACTCAGTCACTTGAAGAGAGAGTGAGATGATGGCAGCATATGCAGAAATGGGAGAGAAATAAAACATTTCACATATTAAGCACAGAAGAGGCAGAAAAGTAGCCACTGTTGATGAGGTATCTGAAAATACTTAAAAAAATCAAGCAGAGAAAGATGGATGGAAACACACACACACACACACAATGGGAAGAATCAAAGATGCAGACACAACACAATAAAAAGAAATCAACTCACTTTGAGTATATTGTCTGTTTTCTTCTTTTTTATTATCTGCTTGATTTAATAGCAAAGAGGTCCAGCAGTGAAACTGGAGGAAATGGCTTGTTAAAGAAGGAGATTTTAAAAGAGAGCCTTTCATAATTCATATTCCATTCTCTAAGATCCGTATTTGAATGCTTCTAAAGAGGAATCACTGTGGTTGTTAAGGCGGCCTGTGTTACTTTCCATGACCTCAGGAATAAATGGATTGTGCCTTCCAGACCAAGGACTCATATGGTTCATGGAACTCTCACTCAAATAATTAGTTTTTTGCTGATGTCTGAGTAATCTCTGAAGTTTTCCCATACATACAGGCCATGATGACAGCAACTGAAAAGTTGCTTTGCCTCAGAGCAATAATGGCCTGGAAACTGGGTTAACTTGATGTTACAGTCACAGCCACAAGCAAATAAACTTGTAAACTAGTAGAAAATGAGATCAAAGACCACTGTTCCTTTTTTTCCTTTCATCCCTGTTTGGGTAAGTAATGACTGGGCCAACATATGTTTGCTTTTTTTTACTGACTGGGCTCCAAAAAATATTTACAGGGGAGTTTATTCTGTAGAACAGCCCCTGGATTCATGTTTCTGAATCTTTGTAGTCAACAATAATTTTTGTAGACCCATGAATATGACTCTCAGACGTCAACAAGCCAATGAGTGAAATGCCTGTCTGTACACAAGAGGAAGTGATGTTGCTTAAGAACTGGCACAGCCTGGGCTCTTTTGATTCCCTCTATGACCTTGAACTTGCACTGCCTGCCTTTTACTTTCCTGGACTGGCGAGCTGGGTAATACAACTTACGTTAAACCAGGAAATGGCAATATGCCAGGTGCCCTTAAGTGAATTTAGTCCAATAACATCACCATGTCAGTGGCCTCTGCCCAGCACACTGGGGGAGAAGAGGGCAGGACAGAGTCTCCCGGATCCTTTCAGTCACCACAGAAGCTCCCCTCACACCCAGCAGACAGATGGTGTAGCACACCATTAGCTGTTTCTGTGGGAACCTGAGCCAAAGATTAATGGGTTCTAAAGATTGTTGAGCTCAAGAGTAGCATGCTGTTCCTTCGTTCTCATATTTTTCACTAGCAACTAGCTTTGCACTCTTGGCAAATCATTTGAAATCTCTCTGTGCCTCTGCTGTTAGTCTGTACAATGAAGTTAGTATGTCTTACAGGACTGTGGCAACCAAACTGTATTGGATTGAAAGTGTTTTGGAAACTTAGGAACTATTTAAGCAAATAAGACACTAAGAGGTAGGTTACTATGAAGGTTAAGAGCACACTGCAGCCAAAATTCCTGGATGAGAAACAGGCAGGGTGTCATCCATGTAAGTGAATGTGTAGGTGCCCCATTCACAGACCCTGCTAATGAGAAACTCAGGTTTTCTTCCCACTCTTGCCCAACAACTCTCTTAAAGCTGCCCTCATCGGGGTCACAGATAAGCCTCCTCATGGCTAAATTCAGCAGACCCTTCCCAATCATTTACCAACTGTGTGCCTTCTCTTTCAATTACTCTCTTCTGGTATAAAATGGGAATAAATAGTTTCTAATAATAGTGGGTGCATATCTTTATACATTTGTCCAAACCCATAGAATGCACATCAGGAGTGAACCCTAATGTAAACCAAGGATTTTGGGTGATAACTTTGTATCACTGTAAGTTCATCAACTGTAGCAAATGTACCGCTCTGGTGGGCGATACTGATAGTGGGCGATACTGATAGTGGGAGAGGCTGTGCATGTGCAGGGGCAGGGGGTATGTGGGAAATCTCTGCACTTTCTGGTCAATTTTGCCATGAATCTAACACTGTCTAAAAAATAAAGTCTACTAAAAAGTAAAAGAAAAACAGTATCTGTCTCACAGGGTGTTATGAGGATTAAAAATCTATATTAAAAAGTATATATTATACCCAACCAGCTTATATTATTCAACCAGCTTATATCTAACCAGTCCACCCTAAAGGAAATCAGTCTGAATATTCACTGGAAGACTGATTTTGAAGCTGAAGCTCCAATACTTTGGCCACCTGACGCGAAGAACTGACTCATCTGAAAAGACCCTGCTGCTGGGAATGGCTGAAGGGAGGAGGAGACGGGATGATAGAGGATGAGATGGTTGAACGGCATCACCAACTCAATGGACATGAGTTTGAATGAGCTCCAGGAGTTGGTAATGGACATGGAAGCCTGGTGTGCTGCGGTCCATGGGGTCGCCAAGAGTCGGACACAACTGACCGACTGAACTGAATATTATACCCAACATAAACATTCAAAAAAGGTCAGCAGAGTTTTCATGAATCTCTCAAAGAATATTCTTTTCTTCCTCTTTTTCCTTTCATTTAATTATCTTCAGTGTAGGGCTATTAATTAATCATCTTCAAGGATGACAGAGAGATCATTATGTTAACTGAGTTCCAATGCTACATGAATAACAGCAATATGCTGTGCTGAGCTTAGTTGCTCAGTCGTGTCAGACTCTTTGCGACCCCACAAACCGTAGCCTGCCAGTCCATGAGATTCTCCAGGCAAGAATCCTGGAGTGGGTTGTCACGCCCTCCTTCAGGGGATCTTCCCAACCCAGGGATTGAACCCAGGTCTCCCACACTGCAGGCAGATTCTTTACCATCTGAGCCACCAGGGAAACCCGGGTAAGAGCAATGCCTTCTATTAAAGAACATTAGGTTTTGTTCATGTAAAGTAAATAATGAATGAACTGATTCATTTGCCTTCCCCCTTTTCTATCTGTTTCTCCCTGCTTCATTCAATTATGGGTGTCCCACCAAACTGACCACGTTTTAGTTCTACACGGAAACATTAGGGCTTTATAAAGGAAGCGGCTGTTTTGCTAAAGTTACAGCCACACTGTTATCAGATTCAGCAGTTTTCACGACGGCAGCTTATTTCCAGGTGAAGCTAAATCCTTGCCAATGGCAGATCTTCCTATGTGTCAGCTTCACTGCTGTGGGAAGGCTCGCCAGGACTTAATTCAAGCCACCTGCTGAAGGCTGAACACTAAGTGTCTGGAGTGAGCGCTATGAATCCAAACAGAGTCCATGTCAATTATGTCAGTATTACTCACAACTCTCACTGTTTTATTATTATTATTATTTTTAATATTGTGTGACAAAATGAAGGAGATTTGACACAAAGTTTTACCATGACATTTTATAATATCAATAAACCTCATCCACATGAGCAATTTACAATTTTATGCCTCACTGTATTCTACTTTTGGCTACATGGGCTGTGTGGTCTGAATTTACATAAATATTCAGATCATAAAACATCTGTTCCAATTAAAGGCATTTTGCATTTGTCTTATCACAATGGTATCAGGTCTGACGTTGAACTTAAAGAGTTTTTTTTCTTGGCCTTATAAGAAGAGCATTATGTAAGCTGCAATTCTATGTATAAAAACACTGCCCTTCCTGGTGAGCACAGTGAGACTGAACAAGTGTTTTTACCAAATCCTTGCAGGTCAAAAGGAAAAATGAAAGTTTACTGAGTAAGTTTTAAGGGCTGAGGAATGGGGAAAACAAAAATCTTGGGGAAAGACAATTGACAGTCAGGGCTAAGGGGCGTGGGAACAAATTCACTTAAGCGTAGAGAGGCAACCAACAACCACCCTTCTGACTCTGAGGCATTATTCAGCCCATGATTTTCTATAAGCAGAAAAGAAAGCAGAACAGAAAGAGAGAGAGGCCTCAAGATGGAAGCTTTTGGTTTCAAGTAATGTTTTGTAAATGGGGGATGTCTGCAGTCAAACAGACTGATTTTCCTCAGAGAGGGTGTCCTCAATTATCCCTGGAAAATAGTCATAGGAATTCCAACTATTTTAAGGAGGAGCATTAGGCAGAGATACAATGTTGCAAAACAAAAGATGATGGAGTTACCAACTCATTCTCAACAACAGCAATGACAGGAAGCTAAAAGTGAGTAATCCTGACTCCATATGGTGAGAGGATCCTTCAAATGCAAGAAAGAAGGGAAAGTGCCTGATTAACCTTGGATGTGCTGATCTTGGGGGTACTAAGGAGATGGAACTTGTAAATAATGAATGTGCAAAGAAAGTCTGATACACACGGCAGGTGTTCAGTACGTAGTTCAGAAATAAACAAATGAAGCTTGTGTGTAGCATCAGTAGAACAATACTAGTTCCCACTTATTGACTCCTAATTAGCTGTCAATTTTTGTTAACTTATTTAGTCATTTGACAGGTGAAAAAAACAAAACAAAACAACAGCTTTCAGAGAGATTAAATAGTCACCCAATTTAATACAGCTAGTTGCCTGTGCAGCTAAAACTCTAACCTAAGCTTGATTACAGAACCAGACATCTTAATCCTTATGGTTTAGTGAAGACTCTGCTCACAGGAGCCATTTTTTCCTGGGTTCAAGTTCCCAGCCTACTACTTACTAGCTTGAGTGACTTACACAATCTCTTACAACTCATTTGCTTGTCTACAAAATGAGGATAATCCTGGTTGCTATGGTCTGTTTGCATTCTTCTTCCAAATTCATATGCTGAAGCTCTAACCCTTAAATGTAATAGTAGTTTTGAAATGTAAGGTTTGGGAGGTGGTTGGGTAATAGGGTCATTAAGGTGAAGCCCCAGTGATGGGACTACTGTCCTCATAAGAAGAAGAAGGGACCTCTTTCTGCCATGTAAGAATACAGGGAGAAGGCAGCTCTCTTTGAACCAGGAAGAGGGTTCGCATCAAGAACTCAGTCTTTCTGGCACATCTGTGATCTTGGAATTCCTCCAGAATTGTAGGGATAAAATGTTTAAACTATCTCCTTGGTCTGCAGGATTCTGTTAGAGAAGCCTGAGCTAAAACCCTAGTGCTTCCTTTCATGAGTTTGTGTGAGTATTAATTGAAATAGTATTTGAAAAGTTCTGAGTGTATGGTAAGTGTATGGTAACTACTCTGTAAATGTGAACTATTCATATCTTTAAAAGCATCAGCTACTGCTTCTGTATGATTTTCATGTGAACAAGAGCAAAATGACCCATTTTTGACCAAAACTAACATTTGGAACATCTTTCTAGATGCTGAGATTTATTCTCTTGTTGTTCAGACCCTCAGTCGTATCCAACTCTGTGACTCTATGGACTGCAGCATGCAAGGCTTCCCTGTCCTTTACTGTCTCTCAGAGCTTGCTCAAATTCATGTCCATTGAGTCGGTGAAGTCATCTAACCACCTCATCCTCTGTCATCCCCCTTCTCCTCCTGCCTTCAATCTTTCTCAGCATTTGGTCTTTTCCAATGAGTCTGCTCTTAATATCTGATGCCCAAAGTACTGGAGCTTCAGCTTCAGCATCAGTCTTTCTAATGAATATCCAGGACTGATTTCCCTTAGGATGGACTGGTTTGATCTCCTTGCAGTCCAAGGGACTCTCAAGAGTCTTCTCCAACACCACAGTTCAAAAGCATCAATTCTTCGGCGCTCAGCCTTCTCTATGGTCTCTCACATTCATACATGATTACTGGAAAAACATAGCTTGGACTATATGGACCTTTGTAGTCTCTTACATGTTAAATAATAACAATTATGTTTTCTATGTATGATGTCTCATGTGGAAACCCATGGACAGATACTAGGTGGGCAGTGCTCTGTGATATGAAGGACATGACATTTGGAGCCAGAAGACCTGCTTCAATTTCAGCTTGAGTGGTTGCGTACCCTTCGACAAACCAGTTATATCTTTAAGCCTCACTCTCTGCCTTGGTAATAGAGTTCGGAATAATACTCCCTGTCAGACGATGATAGGTTTTAAAGTATTTCATAAACTGTAAAGCACTGTGCAAATATTGGTTATTATGTTAACACCATGAGAATGTTTGAAAAAAGAGAGAAAACAACACGTTGCTATTGAAATCTGAAGAGCTTTTTAATTTGGGAATTGTTGCCAACACCATTAAGAACTGAGACACACTCTACTAAATTTAGCTTAAAACAAACCAAAAAATGAAATGTGATTCAACCCCGAAAAAGATGTATCTCATTATACATGAAGAAAGGACTCTGAAATAGAGTCAGAGAAACCTAGAGAGCAACATTGTGGATACACAACCCAGAAGTTATAGTAAATCAGAAGACAAGAGTTGAGTTTTTCCAATGTCATGCAGCATTGAAAAGGGGAGTTCTATTTTAGGCTTTTATCAAGAGACAACGGACTCCTTTCTTCTTTTTGGAGCCTGAACAATGCGGGTCAGATACAAGAGCCAGAATGCCTCACACACACCATACATGCACAGGAGTCTGTCTTTGAAGAAGAAGTTGGTCTAATTAGAGACCTCAGTGGGGACACTCGGCCACCACCCACAGCTTCGTCAAGTCAGTGGATACTCCTCCGCTCTTCTCATGCTTTTTTTCCTCAAAGGGATTTTTGCCTGCTTCACCTCTGTACATGACTTTTTTGGATCAGCTTGAATCTGTTCTGAATCTAAGTATACAGGAACAGACTGGACGAAGAGACCATTGAGAATACATGGAGGAATATGGTGACTGATCAAAATGAATCGTAGTATTTGGTAAAGCAACATGTTGAAAAAATAAACCCGGACTTATGGTTGCCAAGGAGTGGGAGTAAAGTTGGGAAAGATTGGGAGTTTGGGATTAGCAGATGCAAACTACTATATGTAGAATGGATAAACAAGATCCTACTCTATACCATAGGGAAAACTATATTCACTATCCTGTGATAAGTCATAATAGAAAAGAAAACGAGAAAGAAAATATATATGTAACTGAATCACTTTTCTGTATAGCAGAATTTACTACAACATTGTATACCAACTATTTCAATTAAAACAGAATGAAACAAAAAAAATCTCTAAAGAAAAGCTTGAGATAATAGGGAAAGGGGAAAATATATGGATCAAATGATTGTTACTCTCAGAGGAAGTTTCCATGGCTGCCCCTGGTGAGGTGCGTTCCTATACACAATTCCAGGCTGTCACCCTCCTCTTCTACTAATGAATACAAACACTGAGCCAGTGACGCAGGGGCCCCCACACTCCTACTTTCCAGAGCTCTTCCCTCTCTGGCATCATCCTTGTGTCCACTACAGCAGAGAAAGAACAGTGGTGAGGGTGTAAAATTACGTGTCCTGATCTGTTGAATCCCTGGTGTATATTAAGACAACCTCCTCCATCATTTTCCTTAACATCTGTCACCACCTGCCCATTCAACAAGTATATTCTCTATTGATTCTTATGGCAGGACTGGACTTCAGTGACCCTCTCATGGTCCAGGCCTTTCCCTTTAAGCTCTCTTTCCTCATAGCCACCAAGGCCAAGCCTCTTTTCTTGGGTCTTTCTAGTGAGCGGCCATGAAATTAAAAGACGCTTGTTCCTTGGAAGAAAAGCTATGACCAACCGAGATAGCATATTAAAAAGCACAGGCATTACTTTGCCGACAGAGGTCCCTATAGTCAAAGCTATGGTTTTTCCAGTAGTCATGTATGGATGTGAGAGTTGGACCATAAAGAAAGCTGAGCACTGAAGAATTCATTCTTTCTGACTGTGTTGTTGGAGAAGATTCTTGAGAGTCCACTGCACTGCAAGGAAATCAAACTAGTCAATCCTAAAGGAAATCAACCCTGAATACTCTTTGGAAGGACTGATGCTAAAGCTGAAGCTCCGATACTTTGGCCACCTGATGTGAAGAGCTGACTCACTGGAAAAGACCCTGATCCTGGGAAAGACTGAAGGCAAGAGGAGAAGGGGGTGACAGAGGATGAGATGGTTGGATGGCATCATTGACTCAATGGACATGAGTCTGAGCAAACTCCAGGAGATAGTGAAGGACAGGGAAGCCTGGCATGCTGCAGCCAAGGAGTCGAAGAGTTGGACACAACTGAGTGACTGAACAACAAGTATAAGGATAAGGTATGAGTAACTGATGAACTACATAGTCAATTTCTCCAAACAAAGAACACACTGGTAAGTTAAAATGAGAGTGATGAAGAAAACAACAGAATGGGAAAGACTAGAGATCTCTTCAAGAAAATTAGAGATACCAAGGGAACATTTCATGCAAAGATGGGCTTGAAAAAGGACAGAAATGGTATGGACCTAACAGAAGCAGAAGATATTAAGAAGAGGTGGCAAGAATACACGGAAGAACTGTACAAAAAGATCTTCACGACCCAGATAATCATGATGATGTGATCACTAATCTAGAGCCAGACATCTTGGAAAGTGAAGTCAAGTGGGCCTTAGAAAGCATCACTACGAACAAAGCTAGTGCAGGTGATGGAATTCCAGTTGAGCTGTTTCAAATCCTGAAAGATGATGCTGTGAAAGTGCTGCACTCATATGCCAGTGAACCTGGAGAACTCAGCAGTGGCCACAGGACTGGAAAAGGTCAGTTTTCATTCCAATTCCAAAGAAAGGCAATGCCAAAGAATGCTCAACCTACCGCACAATCGCACTCATCTCACATGCTAGTAAAGTAATGCTCAAAATTCTCCAAGCCAGGCTTCAGTAATACATGAACCGTGAACTCCCTGATGTTCAAGCCGGTTGTAGAAAAGGCAGAGGAACCAGAGATCAAATTGCCAACATCCGCTGGATCATGGAAAAAGCAAGAGAGTTCCAGAGAAACATCTATTTCTGCTTTATTGACTATGCCAAAGCCTTTGACTGTGTGGATCACAATAAACTGTGGAAAATTCTGAAAGAGATGGGAATACCAGACGACCGAACCTTCCTCTTGAGAAATCTGTATGCAGGTCAGGAAGCAACAGTTAGAACTGGACATGGAACAACAGACTGGTTCCATATAGGAAAAGGAGTCCGTCAAGGCTGTATATTGTCACCCTGCTTATTTAACTTCTATGCAGAGTACATCATGAGAAACGCTGGGCTGGAAGAAACACAAGCTGGAATCAAGATTGCCGGGAGAAATATCAGTCACCTCAGATATGCAGATGACACTACCCTTATGGCAGAAAGTGAAGAGGAGCTTAAAAGCCTCTTGATGAAGTGAAAGAGGAGAGTGAAAAAGTTGGCTTAAAGCTCAACATTCAGAAAATGAAGATCACGGCATCCGGTCCCATCACTTCATGGGAAATAGATGGGGAAACAGTGGAAACAGTGTCAGACTTTATTTTTTGGGGCTCCAAAATCACTGCAGATGGTGACTGCAGCCATGAAATTAAAAGATGCTTACTCCTTGGAAGAAAAGTTATGACCAACCTAGATACAATATTGAAAAGCAGAGACATTACTTTGCCGACTAAAGTCTGTCTAGTCAAGACTATCATTTTTCCAGTGGTCATGTATGGATGTGAGAGTTGGACGGTGAGGAAGGATGAACGCCAAAGAATTGATGCTTTTGAACTGTGGTGTTGGAGAAGACTCTTGAGAGTCCCTTGGGCTGCAAGGAGATCCAACCAGTCCATTCTGAAGGAGATCAGCCCTGGGATTTCTTTGGAAGGAATGATGCTAAAGCTGAAACTCCAGTACTTTGGCCACCTGATGCGAAGAGTTGACTCATTGGAAAATACTCTGATGCTGGGAGGGATTGCGGGCAGGAGAAGGGGATGACAGAGGATGAGATGGCTGGATGGCATCACTGACTTGATGGACGTGAGTCTGAGTGAACTCCGGGAGTTGATGATGGACAGGGAGGCCTGGCGTGTTGCGATTCATGGGGTCACAAAGAGTCGGACACTACTGAGCAACTGAACTGAACTGAACTGAACTGAAGAAAACAAATAAGGAATTGAGATAAAAATGGTAGTTTTGTTGGCATGCTAATCCAGAATACTTAATTCCCATTAAGATATTTTCTGGAATAAATGGTAAATATCTGAGCTCCATTTCAGTGCCAGGATAATTACTACAAACTTCAATAATAGAAAGATGGAAAATGAACTACTTAATAAGAGACTAGTTGTATGCATCCAAACAGTAAAATAATATGCAACAATTAAAAGTGATACTATAAAAATATTAAATTATATGGAAATACCATATGCTAAAGTCTAAGATACACGTAGTTTGTTGTCTGACATTTCTGAAATTGGGAAGTATCTCACAAGCAATCTTGAGACATTCCACAGTTACTAAGCAGATGAGTAAGTTGTCACTTATTTCACCTGGACATGCAAGTGTATATGCGTGTGTGTTCAGTTGCTAAGTTGTACCCAACACTGTGACCTCATGGACTGTATCCTGCCAGGCTCCTCTGTTTATGGGATTTCCTAGGCAAGAATACTGGAGTGGGTTGCTGTTCCCTTTTCCAGGGGATCCTCCCAACCCAGGGATCGAACCCATGTCTCCTGCGTTGGCAGGCGGATTCTTTACCACTGAGCCACCAGGGAAGCCTTGGCTGTATGTAAAAAGAGGAGTTTCTGTTATCTGTGTGCCACCTCAGTTGAGCTATTTGTAATGGTACCACCATATATATTTCATTTTTAACAAGTTTGCACTTCTAATTGTAATTTTAGTTGTCATTTTAATTGTCTAAAAATACACTGATACTACTTTGACATGCAAAATATTGTGTGCACAGAAGATTGTCTCTGTTGCATATCAGACAATGCAATTAAAGGCACTAGAAATAGCCAAATCGTAGGGATACATTACAGAATTTTCAAAGCCAGGAGAAGCTAGTCTGGCTGATTCATACAGTATGGAGGACTCTCACTCTAACTTATCAAAAGCTTCTGACTGACTTTCAAGAGAAGCTGTTTAACTTCCATATATTTATAATACAAGTAAGCAAAAAAAAAAAAAAAAAAAAACTAAATAGAGTGAAAAGAAAACCTATATGGCTTTGGGGGTCTTTTGACTTGCCTCAAAAATTTAATATCAACCCTAAGAGTGGGGACCAGCGTTCTTGCCTGGAGAATCCCAGGGACGGGGCTGCCTGGTGGGCTGCCGTCTATGGGGTCGCACAGAGTCGGACACGACTGAAGCGACTTAGGAGCAGCAGCAGCAGCAGCTAAGAGTGGGGAAACATCAAGATAAAGATCCCATGTTATGAGAGGTGTCATGTCACTGGGAAAAAATGCAGAACTATCGATGGCCAGAAAAATGTATGACTGAATGATGGACACCACATTCTTTCATTTTTTCCCTTATGGAATGGAAATGTCTCTAAGGGTTATCCTATGCCTATCCTATGTAATTTGGAAGTAAATAACTTTACTTCTAGTTTAGTAGGTCCACAGATAGAAAAGAAGTTTGCCCCACAATGAAACATACCCAGCCTCATACCTACTTGATTTAGGTGATTTACACATGAGACTTATGACTTCTGAGCCAATAATCCTTAGATGTAAGTTTTAGGCTTACATTGATGGTATGCTAAGTTGAGACTTGGGAGGATATTGGGATAGGATGTAGGATGGATGTGAATTTTTGAGGGCAAGAAGATGGACTGTGGTAAGCTGAAAAAAGATACCACTCCCCTCAAGTGTGTATTTTCTTTCTAATCCTCAGAACCTATAAATAATACCTCATGTGGCAAAACAGTGATTATTACCTTAGATGGCAAAAAACGTGATTAAATGAAGGATCTTGAGACTAGGTGTTTAGCTTGGGTTATTTCAGTGGGCCCTAAAATATCAATAACCTCAGATATGCAGATGACACCACCCTTATGGCAGAAAGTGAAGAGGAGCTAAAAAGCCTCTTGATGAAAGTGAAAGAGGAGAGTGAAAAAGTTGGCTTAAAGCTCAACATTCAGAAAACGAAGATCATGGCATCTGGTCCCATCACTTCATGGCAAATAGATGGGGAAACAGTGTCAGACTTTATTTTGGGGGGCTCCAAAATCACTGCAGATGGTGACTGCAGCCATGAAATTAAAAGACACTTACTCCTTGGAAGAAAAGTTATGACCAACCTAGACAGTAAATTCAAAAGCAGAGACATTATTTTGCCGACTAAGGTCCGTCTAGTCAAGGCTATGGTTTTTCCTGTGGTCATGTATGGATGTGAGAGTTGGACTGTGAAGAAAGCTGAGCGCCGAAGAATTGATGCTTTTGAACTGTGGTGTTGGAGAAGACTCTTGAGAGTCCCTTGGACTGCAAGGAGATCCAACCAGTCCATTCTGAAGGAGATCAGCCCTGGGATTTCTTTGGAAGGAATGATGCTAAAGCTGAAGCTCCAGTACTTTGGCCACCTCATGCGAAGAGTTGACTCATTGGAAAAGACTCTGATGCTGGGAGGGATTGGGGGCAGGAGGAGACGGGGACGACAGAGGATGAGATGGCTGGATGGTATCACTGACTTGATGGACATGAGTTTGGGTGAACTCCGGGAGTTGGTGATGGACAGGGAGGCCTGGCATGCTGCGATTCATGGGGTCACAAAGAGTTGGACACAACTGAGCGACTGAACTGAACTGAATTGAAAATTTTCACAACTATGCTTATTCAGGAGGAGCAGAGGGAATTCTGAGATAGACACACACATAGTGGAGAAGGCACTATGAAGATGAAAGTGGAGTTTTTCAAGTGACAGCAAAAATCCAATGAACAGCTGCATCCACCATAGGCTAGAGGAGTCAAGGAACAGAGGAGTCAAGGAACAGTTTCTGCCTAGAATCTTAGTCCTGTCAAAAGACTTTATTTTAGACTTCTGGCTTCCAGAACTGTGATGTAATAAATTTCTATTGCTTTAAATGATCAAGTTTGTGGTAATCTATTTCAGTAGCCAGCCCCAGGAAACCAATACAAAAGACAGGGACATATAATAATATGGTATGGTATCATCAGGAATTATGAAGTAGAAATGGTTAAAAATACCCGTGTAGCACAAATGTGATTTTAATTTAAAAGTAGAATGAATGAATGAATAAGCAAAGAAATGCATATGGGAGATAAGATGTCTTGGCTTGCTTGGGTTGCCCTAACAGAGTACTATAGAATAGGAAGGTTAAGAAACAGAATTTTTTTTCTCAGAGCTCTGGAGACTTGAAGTTCAAAATCAGAGTGCAGCATGGTTGGCTTCTGTGAGGGCTCCCCTCCTGACCTGCAGTTTTCTTCCTGTGTCCTCACAAGGGGAAGAGACAGAGAGCTCTGATTGCTTCCTCTTCTTCCAGAGACACTAATCCTGTTAGGAGGGCCCCACCCTTGAGACCCATCTAAAACTAATTAACTCCCAAAGACCCCACTTCTCATCACACTGAGGGTGGGGTGTGATTAGAGCTTCAATTGTGGGGAGATGTAAACATTCATTCTGCAACACCATATAACATGGTGTTCTTGGAAACAGAATTTAGGTGATATTTAATCACATTCTTTCATATGTATAGAGTGTGGTATAAACATTTAACCCTTTGCTGATATGAAAGGAGCCCTTACCTTGAATTGATAATTAGACCTATTTAGTGTGGGGAATACAATACTGTCTAGGAAAGAACACAGGCAATTCTCTTGCTTTATAGAAATTAAAGGGTGTGTTCTGAAGGAAAGAGTTCACTGCCATTCAGAAGTGAAACATTTTTTTTTTTCATTGCTAATGATGTCAACTTTGGGTTTAAGAAAATTTTTAAAAATTTCCAGATAATCCAAGAATCACTAATGATAAGGAAATAGGGCTTTGATGGGAAGGGATTAAAGGAATGAAAGGAGAAACAGAAGGGGAGGCTGAGGAAGAAGGGTAAAGAGAGAAGGAGTCCCAGCAGGGCAAGTGGTATGACAAGGTCCACTGCCAGGGGACAAGGCTGAGCCAGTGTGCTAAAGGCATGACCACTACCAACAAAGAGGCACTTAGATCCCAGGAACACTTTGGAGCAGGTATGGAGAGCAGGCTTAAAGGTCTCTGGGTGGGTACTCGAACATAGGAGTGGGAGCCACGCCTAGCAGACACCAAAAGTCCTTGTCCCACCACCATGCAGTGACTTTGGGACATGCCTGGGCACTTTAAAAGTAAAGAGGACCTTCGGGCCTTGTGGGAATGGTGAAGACAACATTTGACTGCTGTACCACACAGTTAAAATGAAGTCCTCAACTTGGAATAAAACAGGATGAATGTTCTCTTTCACGTTTTATTTTGACAGTAAATATGTAATACTGTTAAAAAAAAAACCAGAGCAAAAAAAGAAAAAGAAAAGTCCTATGAAATGACATAAAAGAGTAGTCTATATATCTACCAAAAGCCATCTGTTGAGTATCTTAAAAGAAGGATGAAGTAAACTCATCAATGGCATCCCATCATAGGTAAAAGACTAGTTGGCTGGTCAACTAAGTGCTTAGCCCAGTGTTAGTTCTCTGAGCCCTGGGACTTTGAAATTAGGAGAGACTGAAGATTAAGTGAAGATAGAAAATGAACTGGAAAAGTGTGAAAAGCTGACGGAAATAATCACATCTACCTCCCAAAGGACAAAGCTTAATTCCATCACTTATAAAATTTCCCTTCACATTGGCTTTGGGGCTTTGTGTTGTTAATGATATCTCTTAAGCTCAAAAAAGGATAGATGCCTTGTGATGGTCAGTGAGCTTCTGGCCTAGAGCAAATCGCTGTGATTTAATTGTCTGTTACATGGTATATAGAGAGGGGTTAGCTGTTTATGATGACACAGCTTTATACCTGCACTCAATCAGTTGGTTTGTAAAAAATATACATCTTCTCTAACCTTAGTTAAGGGTGAATGAACATGTGACGCAGAAATGATAGAGTGCCTAAATCAAAGAGATATTAAAGACCAAATGTCAAATGTTGATTACATGTAAATAGCATGAATTTAACTGCCGATGCTGCTAAGTCGCTTCAGTCGTGTCGACTCTGTGCGACCCCATAGACAGCAGCCCATTAGGCTCCCCCACCCCTGGAATTCTCCAGACAAGAACACTGGAGAGGGTTGCCATTTCCTTCTCCAATGCATGAAAGTGAAAAGTGAAAGTGAAGTTGCTCAGTCATGTCCGACTCTGTGTGACCCCATGGACTGCAGCCTACCAGGGTCCTCCGCCCATGGGATCTTCCAGGCAAGAGTACTGGAGTGGGTTGCCATTACCTTCTCCAATGAATTTAAAGATACCTGCAATTCTTGTAGACTGCATTCAGCCTTGAAGAATGTACTGGGTGCAGAGTCAGACAGACTGAAAGACAAAACTGCCTCTGCCACATACTAGTTCTGCTAAGTTAGACATGTTATTAACCTCTTGAAGTCTTGGTTCTTTTGACCATAAATTGGGGGCTAATGGTATTTATCTCAAGGGGATGTTGTGAATGTTAATTAGATAACGTATCTAAAGTATTTAACCCAGTGCCTTTGTAAATCCAGTCACTGTTGTTCTTTGATGCTGCATCACCAAATATGAGCTTTGTCAAACTGCAAGTCTACAAGGGAAAAAGGATCTGGGGCAAGGTGGTTTCTCCTGTCATCATTCAATCATGCTCACTGTTTACTCTTAAGATGAGTCTCTGCTGCTGCTTTGTCTGAGGCAGGGCAATGTGCCTGGACTAGTGGAGACCAAGCCAGGAGCAATGGCAGGGCTGAAAATTCACGAAAAGATGAGGCTGCCACAGAGAAAGAGAGGAACAGGTAGGGAGCAGGGATGACAATATTAACTTGCAGCACAAGGCCTCTGGGTATGAAAAACATAGGTGCTGCTTCAAGCAATAATCGCTAGACTCACGAAGGAGCTTGAAATTCTAGAACTACTTGGAAGTAGAACTACTTGGAAGCTGGCAAAGCAGGCTGAAAAAATGATGTCCTGAGATGAGCACCATGGATAGCTCCAAGGGAAGTCATTTTTCCCTCCCTGAGAAGGAGGCAACTAAGAATTACTCAAACATTTAATGGAGAAGCCAAAATCTCTGCCTTAAAGAATCAAGATCTATTATGGCATATGTGATCCCTAATTTCAGAAGAAATTTTTACCCATTCAATATTCCTAAATATAAGTCAGTTCAGTTCAGTCACTCAGTCGTGTCCGACTCTTTGTGACCACATAGACTGCAGCACGCCAGGCCTCCCTGTCCATCATCAACTCCCAGAGTTCACCCAAACTCATGTGCATTAAGTCAGTGATGCCATCCAGCCATATCATCCTCTGTTGTCCCCTTCTCCTCCTGCCCCCAATCCCTCCCAGCATCAGGGTCTTTTCCAATGAGTCAACTCTTCTCATGAGGTGGCCAAAGTACTGGAGTTTCAGCTTTAGCATCATTCCTTCCAAAGAAATCCCAGGACTGATCTCCTTTAGGATGGACTGGTTGGATCTCCTTGCAGTCCAAGGGACTCTCAAGAGTCTTCTCCAACATCACAGTTCAAAAGCATCAATTCTTTGGTGGTCAGCTTTCTTCACAGTCCAACTTTCACATCCATACATGACCACTGGAAAAACCATAGCCTTGACTAGACAGACCTTTGTTGGCAAAGTAACGTCTCTGCTTTTGAATATGCTATTGAATATGCTATCTATTTCCAGTTTTTTAAGGAATCTCCACACTGTTCCCCATAGTGGCTGTACTAGTTTGCATTCCCACCAACAGTGTAAGAGGGTTCCCTTTTTTCCACAGCCTCTCCAGCATTTATTGCTTGTAGACTTTTGGATTGCAGCCATTCTGACTGGCGTGAAATGGTACCTCATTGTGGTTTTGATTTGCATTTCTCTGATAATGAGTGATGTTGAGCATCTTTTCATGTGTTTGTTAGCCACCTGTATGTCTTCTTTGGAGAAATGTCTATTTAGTCCTTTGGCCCATTTTTTGATTGGGTCATTTATTTTTCTGGAATTGAGCTGCAGGAGTTGCTTGTATATTTTTGAGATTAGTTGTTTGTCAGTTGCTTCATTTGCTATTATTTTCTCCCATTCTGAAGGCTGTCTTTTCACTTTGCTTATAGTTTCCTTTGTTGTGCAGAAGCTTTTAAGTTTAATTAGGTCCCATTTGTTTATTTTTGCTTTTATTTACAATATTCTGGGAGGTGGGTCATAGAGGATTCTGCTGTGATTTATGTCAGAGGGTGTTTTGCCTATGTTCTCTAGGAGTTGTATAGTTTCTGGTCTTACATTTAGATCTTTAATCCATTTTGAGTTTACTTTTGTGTATGGTGTTAGAAAGTGTTCTAGTTTTATTCTTTTTCAAGTGGTTGACCAGTGTTCCCAGCACCACTTGTTAACAAGAGATTGTCTTTTCTCCATTGTATATTCTTGCCTCCTTTGTCAAAGATAAGGTGTCCACAGGTGCATGGATTTATCTCTGGGCTTTCTATTCTGTTCCATTGATCTATATTTCTGTCTTTGTGCCAGTACCATACTGTCTTGATGACTGTGGCTTTGTAGTAGAGCCTGAAGTCAGGCAGGTTGATTCCTCCAGTTCCATTCTTCTTTCTCAAGATTGCTTTGGCTATTGTAATCAGTCTTTTAATAACAGAGTAAAAGTGAGCAAAGATTCTTCGTTTCTACATTTCTATGAAGTGTTGTCTGGGAGATATGGGGGTTTAGATATTTACTTGCTTGATGTAGGGTGACCCATCTGGCACGTGAGGGTTTCCCTTCAGGGTTTGGACTCTCCCCACCCTGGACTGGTTTTCAGCTTGGGAGTAAACCTTGAGAGATAACACTAGTGAGGATCACACTGTTCACCTACATTTCCACCTCTAGAATAACCCAGTGATGAAATCGCCCTATGCTAAAGTCTTTGACTGTGTGGATCACAACAAACTGTGGGAAATTCTTTAAGACATGGGAGTAACAGACAATCTTATCTATCTCCTGAGAAATCTGTATGTGGGTCAAGAAGCAACTGTTAGAACCGTACATGGGACAAATGACTGGTTCAAAATTGGGAAAGGAATACATCAAGGCTGTAAATTGTCACCCTGCTTATTTAACTTCTATGCAGAGTACATCATGTGAAATGCCAGGCTGGATGAAGCACAAGCTGGAATCAAGATTGCCAGGAGAAATATCAACAACTTCAGATATGTAGGTGATACCATCTTAATGGTAGAAAGAGAAGAGGAATGAAAGAGCCTCTTGATAAGGCTGAAAGAGGAGAGTGAAAAGACTGGTTTGAAACTCAGCATCAGAAAACTAAGATCATGGTGTCTAGTCCCATCACTTCCTGGCAAGTACAAGGGGAAAAGGAGAAGCAGTGACAGATTTTATTTTCTTGGATTCCAAAATCACTGTGGATGGTGATTGCAGGCATGAAATTAAAAGATGCTTGCTCCTTGGAAGAAAAGCTGTGAACAACATAGACAGCATCTTAAAAAGCAGAGATACACTTTGCCGATGAAGGTCCATATAGTCAAGGCTAAGGTTTTTCCATTAGTCATGTATGTGAGAGTTGGACCATAAAGAAGGCTGAGCACCAAAGAATAGATGCTTTCAAACTATGGTGCTGGAGAAGACTCTCGAGCATCCCTTGGACTGCAAAGAAATCAAACTAGTCAATCCTAAAGGAAATCAACCCTGAATATTCATTGGAAGGACTAACGTTGAAGTTGAAGCTTCAGTACTTTGGCCACCTGATGTCAAGAGCTGACTCATTGGAGAAGACCCTGATGCTGGAAAAGATCGAAGGTAAAAGGAGAAGGGGGTGGCAGAGGATGAGCTGGTTGGATGGCATCACCGACTCAGTGGACATGAATTTAAGCAAATTCCTGGAGATAGTGGAGGACAGAGGAGGCTAGCATGCTGCAGTCCATGGGGTCGAAAACAGCCGGACATGACTAAGCACCTGAACAACAGCAACAACAAAAGTGCCCTGCAGCCAGGCATGATTGGATTAAATGAAAAATTCAGGATAAATGCAAGGAAAATCTGTTGATATTAGTGAGAAATATTACATTTTAAAATATTATCTTTAGGTAACTGATTGAAGCTTTATCACTTAAATGTATCAAATATAAACATTTTCTGTCAATATTTCACTGGTCTGCAGTTTACAGGAAACAATAAACAATACTGTTAAGCTTTATCTTTGGAGCAAAAAGATTTACGAGGATGGAAAATCTCAGTATAAATTTGGCTAATTAAGATGAATTCCAAACTAAATGTATGAAAATAAATTTAGAATGGAAATACTTTCAAATAAAATATTAAAAGATGAAATTTTAATGCTTTGGAATATACTTCATATTTCTAGCTAACCCATAATAGAAATATACATACATATATATATATAAAACTGGACTTACTAAAAGAAAGCAAAACTCTTGCTTTGCAATTTTGAACAAGCAGTTTAGTTTTCTAGTTAACACTACTACCAAATAAGAAGAGTACATCAATAATCATCAGTTTTAACATAAGTAGGTTTCTTAAGTATATTTTGTTCTCAGGTAGTAAAACATGTCACCTGCAGCCTTATAATTCTTTTTGTTTACCCTTAAACTATTTTTACTATAAGGTTCAAAGGCAAGATTCATCACAATCTTAGATCAATCATCACAAAATGGTGAATGGAGACATCAATTCAGTGACATTTTTAGAAGACCTCAACAATATTATAGAAAACTACAGTATTTCAGGCAAGAGTAGAATTTTTACCTTTAAAGAATTCAGAGTTTTTAGTAAAAAAATTTTTTGACTTACTAGCTCATTGAGTATGTTCTTCCCCACATTGTGCTAGGCTCTCTTAGGGGTGATGGGAATGGAGTAGAGATGGAGGTGAGGGAAAGAGGTAATTCTTGGGCCAGTTCAATTTTTACTTATCTGGTTCACTAATATTCGTGTCACACGATTTAAGAACTCGTTTTTTACTACTTTTGGGTTTTATACAATTTCAAACAACTCTTTCTTAAATTTTCTGGTTCCCATAGCAGTGGGATAAAAACTTTATCAAAGACCATGCTAATTCAAAGCCATAGACTTACAGCTTGTCTACCATGCTACTACATTTTAAGTAACCAATTATTATTTAAAATTACGGTTTCAGTGGCATTAAGGAAGCATAGGAGTCATGAACTCTGTATGATTACAGAAAACTGGGATTCTCATTAGAGGACATAGAAGGTGAACTAAAAGCTAATTAAATGAAAAGTTTCAAAATATCTGATATTCTCTACTTATTCAGTACATCTGGAGAATTGTAAACTGTGATCAATGACAAGTAAAAGACACACGTCTTTCTCTTGGAATAATCTCAGCCTCTTTGTTTGAGAAAAAGGGTCAAATGTTTATATAACATAATCCACTCACATCACATCAAAAAGAGGAAGGAATACTCAGCCTGTGATGTATTGTACAGATTCATTAACTTCAGAGTAGCTGTGCAGGGAATTCTCTAATACAAATGGAATTTATATTTACATTACAGTACATCAATACTGTTGCCTACATCAAAGCCTGTGATTATTATGCAAGGATTCCAAGTAAATAAGTACTGGTACTACAATTAACATCTGAGAAGAGTAATTAGTAAACTTCTTTATCTCTTTTAAACAAAACAGATTTCTTATTTTCAATAAAAGCAACATAGAGAGAATACTGGGCTTCTCTGACAGCTCAGTTGGTAAAGAATCTGCCTGAATTTGCAGGAGACCCTGGTTCGATTCCTGGGTTAGGAAGATCCACTGGAGAAGGGATAGGCTACCCACTCCAGTATTCTTGGGCTTCCCCTGAGGCTCAGCTGCTAAAGAATTTGCCTGCAATGCGGGAGACCTGGGTTTGATCCTGGGTTGGGAAGATCCCCTGGAGAAGGGAAAAGTTACCCACTCTAGTATTCTGGCCTGGGAAATTTCATGGACTATACAGTCCATGGGAGAAGGCAATGGCACCCCACTCCAGTACTCTTGCCTGGAAATTCCTATGGATGGAGGAGCCTGGTGGGCTGCAGTCCATGGGGTCGCTAAGAGTCAGACACGACTGAGCGACTTCACTTTCATGCATTGGAGAAGGAAATGGCAACCCACTCCAGTGTTCTCCAGTGCCTGGAGAATCCCAGGGACGGGGGAGCCTGGTGCGCTGCCGTCTATGGGGTCGCACAGAGTCGGACACGACTGAAGCGACTTAGCAGCAGCAGCAGCAGCAGTCCATGGGGTCGCAAAGAGTCAGACATGACTGAGCGACTTTCACTCACTCAGAATACTACATCCAAGGGTAATATCCATGAAGAAGACAATCAAAATATCAAAAAAGAATTTACCATTATCAAGAGAGGAGGCATATAAGCCTACCCCAAAGAGATGAGAAGTTGAAAATAATGTAATTCATATCACAAACCCACCCCGGCCTGCTCTCAGCTACGCTGGTAGCTCAGCTAGCAAAGAATGCGCCTGAGATGCAGGAGGCCCCGGTCGGATTCCTGAGTCACGAAGGTCCCCTGGAGGAGAGACAGGCTGCCCATTCAAGTGTCTTGGGCTCCCCTGGTGGCCCAGATGGTAAGGAATCTGCCTGCAATGTGGGAGACCTGGGTTTGATCCCTGGGTTGGGAAGACTGCCTGGAGTAGGGACCAGCTACCCACTCTAGTATTCTGGCCTGAAAAATTCTATGGACTGTATAGTCCCTGGGGTCACAAAGAACCTCTCTTTTACTATAGGACTGAATTTCATCTGTCTACAGGACCAGGGAAGGGTGTGTGTGTGTGTGGTTGCATGCGTGTGTGTCTCCCTGGAAGCTGTCAGCCCTGAGATGTGTCAGTCACAGTAGATCTCTGAGAATGTACTGATTCCCGCTTCTGTCCTGAGTAGGATATTTCAAGTCTTGAAACCGTGGCTTCGGCCCTGGCACTGTGCAAAGCTTTCCCCAATTTTCTCCTCCTTTCCCCATTTTGACTTCTGATTCTCGTCCTACCAATTCCCAGCTGCCTCCTGGATTCTAGTTCCCATAGGTTGTTGCTCATGCAGAAAACCCACACCGTTATACTTTTCTTAAGATACACCTGTCGCTTTCTGACAAGGGATGAATTCTAATTTATACTGTCGTTTTCTGCTTCTGCCTTTGTCTGTCCACAAAAAGAATTTCTACAATGGAGAATGATCAAAGGCAGTACAGACAGTGAGAGACACAAACTCTCCCTTTTCTGCAATGCTTCAGCTGCTCACAAACTGTTTCCCTTTCTTTTGCTTTAACTGTACATAAACCTGCTGAATCCTCTTCTGTTGTCCTTAGCTCCTCCAAGTAGAAGCTATGATCCTATACGAAAACTTCCTGGTTGCATGAAATAAATTGTCTGTAACTGTGCATTTGCTCCAGCACATAAACTAAACTGTCTGTAACAAGAGTGTATTTTCAATGATGAATCATACCTGCAGAGCACTTTGTGACTGAAATGACAGTGAGCGAGGGAGGAGAGGGAGGGCAAGAGGGGGAGTGGAGAGACAGAGAGAGACAGAGAATGCTCAACAATAACAATGTATGCTCAGCTGCTCAGTCGTGTCTGACTCTGCGACCCAATGGACTGCAGCGCACCAGGCTTGGACTGCAGCCCATCAGGCTTCTTTGTGCATGGAATTTTCTAGGCAGGAATACTGGAGCAGGTTGCCCTTTCCTCCTCCAGTGGATTTTCCCCACCCAGGGATTGAACCAGAGTCTCCTGTGTCTCCTGTATTAGCAGGCAGATTCTTTACCACTGAGCCATGTGAGAAGCCCCAACAATAACAAAGCACAAAGAGAAAGTTAATCTCACAGGATGGTTCCAGTGAGGATGGCTCTTCAACACATCCTCCGAGTGGATGGTGTATTCTTCACTCCTCCTCTCTAGGGTAACTTTTAGAATAATGTGCTCCCAGTACACAAAAGGCCGGGACTGCCATTTCAGAAAGCCCCATACAATACACTTGGTCAAAAATAGCCAAACTAAAAGTTTAAGAATGGCAATATGGAGGGTAAATGGGCAGCAGAGAAATTTTTTCTAGAAGGAAATTTAAATACTACTACTCCAGTGCATCATTTCCAAAACCAAAGTCTGTCTGTAACAGCACTGCATATACTTATTGGGTAAGTGAGAGAATGAGTAAGTGAGCAAGTGAATGGGGTGGGAGCCAAGAATTCCCAAGAATTCTGTGTACTGTCCTTGGAATTCTTCCTTAGTGACTATGCCACTGTGTATAACAGCCTTTTTATTGTTGTTGTTGAACTGCCCAACTGGGATTCACTTCATGGATACCCTGCAAGTTGAATGACCTGAGTTGTTTTAATGCAAGTGGTGTCTGAGAGTGATTGAGTTTAGTATCACTTCAGTTCAGTTCAGTCGCTCAGTCGTGTCCGTCCCCATGAATCTCAGCACGCCAGGCCTCCCTGTCCATCACCAACTCCCAGAGTTCACCCAAACTCATGTCCATCGAGTTGGTGATACCATCCAGCCATCTCATCCTCTGTTGTCCCCTTCTCCTCCTGCCCCCAATCCCTCCCAGCATCAGGGTCTTTTCCAATGAGTTAACTCTTCGCATGACTTGGCCAAAGTATTGGAGTGTCAGTCTCAGCATCAGTCCTTCCAATGAACACCCAGGGCTGGTATCCTTTAGGATGGACTGGTTGAATCTCCTTGCAGTCCAAGGGACTCTCAAGAGTCGTTTCCAGCACCACAGTTCAAAAGCATCAATTCTTTGGTGCTCAACTTTCTTCACAGTCCAACTCTCACATCCATTAATGACCAATAGAAAAACCATAGCCTTGACTAGATGGACCTTTGTTGGCAAAGTAATATCTCTGCTTTTGAATATGCTATCTAGGTTGGTCATAACTTTCCTATAGTATCACTTATAGTCATCCAAATAGAAATTGAGAATAATTTCTAGTATCCAGATGTCAGGTATGATGTAGGTAAACCATTCAGATAATTGCATTGTTTATTTAGATGTTTTAGCTGGTTATCTCCATAATATACCTTCTACCAGCAAAAAACAAATAAGTGAGTAAATTAATAAGTAGCACATATAAAACCACAAAAATAAACAAACAAAAATTGATTTTACCACTAAAAAGCTAATTCCTAAATAGCAAATGTTGAGATAAAACAAATACTATTTTTATCAAAATGGTCTATCCTGATATATAGGCAGAGTTGGACTCATAATAAAAAAAAAAAACTCATTAAAAAAATCACATTTTAACCACAATGTCAGAATGGAAAAGGAAAATAGGTGCTTGAAGTTTAGGCTTGGAGAAATACTGTTGGTTTTCATTTTTTGAGTTTCAGTATGCAGCTGTATTGACAGTACAGTTCATCTGGCAAAGCAAGAGCAGAAGCACAACTCACGCTGGCCAAGCACTGTGGCTACTTCCCATTCACCAAGGAAACTGTCAAGCAGACACCTTACGCTTTCTCATTACCTTTATCACTCACTGTTCTGGTAAGAATCAGGTCTCAAACAGAGCGGATTTGCACAGTGTTCCTTTACAGGGAAGAGGTAGGGAATAGGATTCTAACAAATGGTGACCACAGAAATGAATCTCATTCTTTTAGATACAATAAGTTTATATTAAATTATGTGACATGAACTTGAGTGCAAAAAACATGCTTGGCTTCCCTGGTGGCTCAGAGGATAAAGCATCTGCCTGCAATGCAGGAGACCCGGGTTCGATCCCTGGGTTGGGAAGATCTCCTGGAGAAGGAAATGGCAACCCACTCCAGTATTCTTGCCTGGAGAATCCCATGGACAGAGGAGCCTGGTGGGCTACAGTCCACGGGATCGCAAAGAGTCGGACACGACTGAGCGACTTCACTTTTAATCACGTAGCATTTAATATTACTCTTGTAGCACACCAAGAAGAAATTCACTGGATCTGCCTGTATATCAAACATTATATTATTTGATAAAATAACTAAAGTAGGAAAACATATGTCATTTAAAAAAATACCTCAAAACTGTGCAACTAGAGATTATCGTACTAAGTGAAGTCATAAAGAGAGAGACAAACACCATATGATATCACTTATATGTGCAATCTAAAAATGAACCTATCTATGAAACAGAAACAGATTCACAGACACAGAGAACAGACTTCTAGTTGCCAAGAAGGAAAGGATTAGGGAAGGGATGGAGTGGGAGGCTGGGGTTAGCAGATGCAAACTCCTACATACAAAATGGATAAACAATAGGCCCTACTATATAGCACAAAGAACTATATTCAATATTCTGTGATAAACCATCATGGACAAGAATTTAAAAGTGTGTGTATGTATATATACATATATATATATTTGAATTGCTTTGCTATACAGCATAAATTAACACAACATTGTAAATCAACCATACTTCTATAAAAAAAAAATTCCCAAACCAACATATACACACACACAGATGGGGTCACTCTCAACAGGAAGTGATACTTTTTTCTAGAGTTTGAAATGGAGACCACCTTACCCTTCAACCAAAAAACATAGAAAATGGGTAAATTCAAGTTAAAGCAAAGTTATGGAGCCTGGTATAATTTCAGACTTCCTCTGAATAGGGATGCTTTGACAGAGAAAATCTATACATGTATACATGTGAAAACATCCTTGAAAGACGTATAACACAGATAACAGGTTTGTTAGGATGATGAAATTGTGTTTTCTGATGTATTTTCCACACACTATACAATTTTTATGTCATAACAATAATTATAAAATGAATTGGAATTCACTTTAAAATTCCCAGTTCAATTAGTCCTCTTTCCAAGAAAACTTTCATAATATCTTATTTATATCTTATTTTTGGAATTTATACATGTTCTAAAGTTACAGTTTTCAGTTTACTTATAATAAGTTAATAAGCTGTTCATTAATTTGGTCCAGATCTTGGGGATTAGTACAAGAATTTATAAGTAAATTCTGGATGTTGTTCATAATAAGTAGTATAACTAAAATTTGGGAATGCATATATTTGTTTTCCTATTCTGCTCAGAAAGGATAACAATTGCCACGTGCATATGTGTAAAAATCATGGAGCTTCCTTCTCCAATGACTTTTATCTAATATCTTCACATGGGCATTCTTTATTCTAAATGGTTACTCATTTCACCCTTTGATGTGGTGTTTTTTTCTACTGACAGCAGAGAAATGATCAATTTGTTATTTAAACAAATTTAACTCTGAATCTACTACTTTCTTAAATCTTTGTTACTAGAGATGGATCACTCCCATCAGGAAGTAATACTCTCTTCTAGAGTTTGAAATGGAGACAACCTTACCCTCCAACCATGCAATCTTCATGGCTCGAAGAAACCCATTTGCAGTAGAAACCACAGCAGGATCTGGAAGAACAACAAAAGGGAAGGGACCTTGATGCAAGTCCAAGTTATCCCTAGGAAGCACAATTTGTTAGAGATTTATTTTGACGTAGCTAGTGAGTTTGTACGCAGCCACATTCAGATTAAAAGTTATACACAACAACCATATGCTTCAACATTTGAAAATCAGTTAACATAATTATCAACAGCCTAAAATAGAAAAATCACATCATCATATCAACAGACATAGAAAAACCATTTGATAAAATGCATGTTCCATTCATGATTAAAACTCTCAGGAAACAAGGATTAGAGGGGAATTTCCTTAACTTATAAACAATACCCACAAAAACCCTACATCTAAACATTACATTTAATGGTGAGAAACTTGAAGTTTTCTCACTAAGATCAGGTACAAGACAGGGTGCCCCATTTTACCTCTCCTCTTCAACACTGTATTTGAAGTTCTAGCTAATGCAAAAGTAAAGGAAATAAAAGGTACACATATTTGAATAGAAGAAATAAAAATGTCTTTGCTGTCAGATGACTTGATCAACTATACAGATAATTTAAAAGAACTGACAAAAAATCTCCCAGAACTAATAATGATTATAGCAAGTTTGTAGGCACTGGGATGACCCAGAGGGATGGTATGGGGAGGGAGGTGGGAGGGGGGGTTCAGGATTGGGAACATGTGTACACCCATGGCGGATTCATGTTGATGTATGGAAAAACCAATACAATATTGTAAAGTAAAAAAAAAATAATAATAAAATAAAAATTTAAAAAGTAATTTCATTCCTATATACCAACAGTGAACAAGTGGAATTTGAAAGAGGCCAGATGATACAAAAGGCTAAATACAATCTGATTAAATTTCTATAATATTCTGGAAAAGGTAAAACAATAGAGAGAGAAATTAAATCTGTGTTTGTCAAAGGCTGAGAGTGGAAGAAGATTGAGTACAAAGGGACAAAGAACTTACTGGCATGATGGACATATTCTGTGTCTTGGTTTTGGTGGTGATTACTTAGTTTGATATGTCAGTATCAATCAAACTTAACATTTGAAAGGAGTGAATATATCATGTTTCAATAAACACTCCTTAAAAAACAGTACTGTTTACGTTAGCACTACAAACATGAAATATTTAGGAATTTGTAACAAAATATATGCAAGATCTAAGTGAGGAAAACAATAATACTCTGATTAACAAAGTCAAAGAACTAAATTCATGGAGAGATAATACATGTTTATACTTAATATCATCAAAATATCAGCTCTTCCCAAATTTATCTATAAATTCAATTGCAATCCCAATCAAAATTGAAGAAAATTATTTGGTAGGTATTAACAAACTGATTCTTAACTTATATGAGATGCAAAAGACCCAGAATAGCTAACACAATATTCAAGGGAAGAACTAAGTCAGAAGGCTGATATTACCTGATTCAAGACTTATGACAAAGCTGCAATAATTAAGACAGTGTGGTGTTAGCAAAAGAATAGACAAATAGATACACGGAACAGAAGAGACAGCCCAGAAATAGACCCCCATACAGATCTCTGACAAAGGAGCAAAGGAAATACAATGACACTAAGATAGTATTTTCCAACAAATGTTGACTGAACAACTGGACATCCACATGCCAAAATACAAATCTAGACACAGACATTATACCCTTCACAAAAGTTCATTCAAAATGGATCACACAGCTAAATGTAATACATGAAATTATCAAACTCCTAGAAGGTAACTCCTAATATATTTTAAGGTGAAAATCTAAATGACCTTGTGTATACTGATGACTTTTTAGATACAACACGAGAGGTATGATCCATGAAAGAAATAATTGATAAGTTTGGCTTCATAAAAATTAAAACCTTCTGCTCTGCAAAAAGACACTGCCAGGAGACTGAGAAGACAAGTCATGGACAGTGAGAAAATATTTGACAAAATCTATCAGATAAAGGTCTATTACCCAAAATACATAAAGAAATCCTAAAACTCTAAAATAAGAATAAACATCCTGACTTAAAAAAAATAGGCCAAAGACCTTAACAGACACCTCACCGAAAAAGAAATACGGATGGAAACTAAGCATAGGAAGAGATGCTCTGCATCATATGTCAGCTGGGAAATGTGACTTAAAACAACAGTCAGGATTCACTACCACGTATTAGAATGGCCAAAATCCAGAACACCAACAACATCTAATGCTCGTGAAGATGGGGAGCAACAGTAACTCTCATTAACTCCTGATCGAAATGTAAAATTCCCGGAGACTTTGGAAGACTCTTTGGTACAGAGACCTTGGAAAACAACTTGGCAATTTGTAAACAAGTTCTTACTATATGGTCCAGCAATCACCTCCTTGTTATTTACCCAAAAGTAGTTGAAAAATTTGTGCATGAAAAACTTGCACAAAGATGTTTACAGCAGCTTTATTCATAACTGCCCAAACTTGGAAGCAACCAAGACATCCGTCCGTTGGTGAATAGATCAATAAACTATGGTACATCCAGACAATGAAATACTATTTAGCATGAAAAAACAAATTAGCAACCAAGCAGTGAAAAGTCACAGAAAAGCATTACATGGATATTAAGAGAAAGAATATAATAGAAAGATATAGAAAGATATAATTAAGAGAAAGAAGCCAATCTGAAAAGGCTGCATGCTGTACAACTCAAACTATATGACTTTCTAGAAAAGGTAAAACTATGGAGACAATAAAATCAGTGGTTGCCGGAAGTGGGATTAGTAGCAGAGCAGAGAGTTTTTAGGGCAGTGAAACTAGGTCTATATGATACTGTCATAGTATCATACTGTCACAAGCACTTATACACTTGTTTAAACCCATAGACATGTACAACAACAGGAGCGAAGCATGGTTTACGCATCAATCTAGGTTCATCAGTTGTAACAAATGCATCACTGATGGGAGATGCTGATGATGGAACACTCTATGCATGTATGGGGGTGGGGAACGTGGGCAATCTCTGTACCCTCCTCTCCATTTTCCTGTGAACCTAAAACTGCTCTTAAAAATAAAGTCTTTTTAAATTTTTATTTATTAAAAACATTTTTTTTTTTTTACAAAAAAGCAGAAAGAAAACACAAAATGTAAGACTAAGTAAGTATTATTCAAGCTAAAGTTTAGGTTTCTAAGGGAACGTGCTTCCAAGGCTGTTGGTTGGCTGCGGTCTATGACAGGGCTGGTTATTATGTGATTCTGAACATGAGGTGCTATTTGCAGGCAGGTGGACTCACTGGATTCCACATTATTTTTATTCTCATGTCTTCATCTCACTTCTTAATCACATGTGTTGGCTTGTACTTTGAAACCATCTGTTAGATATCATTTCATTCTGCAGCATATTTGGAGGTTTAAAATACAAACAGTCGATCAACTCAAGGAGGTGAATCCAGGTTCAGGATTCTATTTCCTTGATCTCTTTCTGTTTTCCTACTGACCCATTACTAAAATTTTGATTAAAAGTTAGAAATTGACCCACCATTGAAAGCCATAAATGTTCAGAAAGGAATGTTTATGAAAGGCTTAAAAGAAGTAAGAGATGAACGCCAAAAACCATAAAGTGAACACTGCAAAAATGTTTGTATGGATGCAACTAATAAGCTTTACATTACATTTCTGAGGGAATGTTGAATATGTTAAAAAATTATGATTTTTATTAGTAATGTTAAGGCTACTTATCTAAAACTGGTGGTGATGAAAATTCTTACCACTTGGAAATCTCTTACCACTTTCTAAGCCTAAACCTGCTAGCAACTGTCAGCAGGACTAGGCTTAGGAAAAAAAACAGTAATTTTATTTTAACCCTTTTTGTTTAAATCAACAAAATCCTCCAGTAACTAAGAATACTTATCTGTATCACCCTTTTCTACCTGTACTGCCATTCATTCATTCACTCACTCATTTTCTCATGACAACATTTACTGAACACCTGCTACTGTCAGATATTGAAGTAGGTGCTGGGAGTATAAAAATGATAATCCAAACAAATAAAATATCAAGGTATCAAATGCTACCGTGAAAATAAAACAGGGATGTGAGAGAGTGTGATTAGGGTTCTTTTGGACTAGAGAGTGGCATCTCTGAGGAGATGACATGTAAATGGAGATGTGACTGACAAGTAATTAGTTATTGGACACTTGGATGGAACAGCATTCCAAGCAGGAGCAATATAGTGCTAGGGCTGTAAAGGAGGGAGTAAACTGGGGATGCTCAAGGAAGAGAATAAAGGCGAGCTAGGCTGAAGCACAGGACCAAGTAGAAGATGGGGAAGAGACGAGCTTGAGGGAGACAGGGCTACAGCACATGGGGTCTCGTAGGCAGTGCAAGGCCTTTGGATACGATTCTAAAAGCTGTGGGAAACACAGAGGGCTCCACTCAGCAGGACCCCTACAATCTCATCTGCAGTTAGAAGACTGCTGCCATCATGGAGACATCAGGCGGCTGGGAGGCGACTGTTAGTGCAGCTGAGAGCTGATGGTGTCTGACGTGGGTGGCTGATGCCTAAGGAGATGGGTATGGAGTGGATGAAATTGCTCTGTGTATTAAAGACAGATTCAGTGGGGACTGATGGGTAGATTTGATGGCGAGAGGGATACTGGGAAGAGAAGACTAGAGGATAATCATGTTAAATAATCACTGAACGTCAGCAAAGTACTCCCAACTTTCCAAAACGAATGGGCAACAGAGAGCTGCGCCTGCTGGAACTTCAAGAAGTGATATCTGGATTGCATTAGGTACATGCATTTTATATTGGACACTGATGCCCAGGAGGTTGGTCTACCATCTGCTGAGAAGGACCCACAGACAAAGTTTTGCATAGTTCTAAGAGGCAGGCAGGGCCAGGTCCTGACAAACTTCCTCAGGGGCTTTGCCGCCCCGTGGGTTGCTCTGGAGCACACCTAGGAGTTTCACTGCTGAAGAGCCACGGCGTCTCTGCCAGCAAACAAGTTTTAAATTCGATGTTCTATTTGGCTGCTTCCAATTTTAAAATTCTCTGTCTTAAAACCCCACTGGGTCTATTCTAGGAATCTTGAACATATAAGTCATAAGCAAGTTATAGTCATAAAGATTCTTCAGGTGATTTTTATTGTTTCATTCCTACACTTAATTCTGGAATTTTTTTAAAAAATGTGTTTTGGTTTAGTATTTACAGTTCTTTTGAAGTAAGAGCAAGTAAAGTCCTTTTGCTTGAATTTTAAGTCTACCATTTACACCTGGGACAAAACTATTTTATTTTGAGGTACATAAGCCCTAGTTGGAAAGCCCTAGCTCCCTTTATTCTAATAAGCAAAACGTTTTTTCTTGCAGGATCACCTCTCCTGGGTGGAAAACACATTTTACCTACACTTACTTACATAGACTTACATAGGCCGTTACTGAGCACGTGCTGTGGGTCACATACTGCATTATGATAAGTGATCTTCACGTGTAAATGTAGTTAATTCTCAGAAGTAGAAGCAGTTGCTATATTTGTCCCACTTCACAAATGAGGTAACTGAACCCTAGTGGGTGACAGAGCTCGGATTTCAGGTCAGTTCAGGCCCGTCCTCAGCCCAGGCTCACCCCCAACCCCCAAGTGGACTCTTCCAGCTGTTCTCAGCTGTGACCTCAGGTGCAAGCATCACTACACTTTTTATACTATTGGAGGCTACAATCTAAAATTTTCAAATTATTCATAACTCTGCCTCACTAAAATTTGCTATCAAAGCTGAATGAATATATCTTCCTAAATAAATATTAACATAATTTTCACATATGCCAACCCCCAGGGACTTTCTGAGCCCTCGGGCACCAGTTAGAAGAACAGTTTCTACTCTACCTGTGGCCTCTGTGAAAGGCTGGTTTCTTTCCCTGGTCACCCTTCCTTCTCTCACTTTCTCACCGTATCCAAAATTCAGCAGAAGTCCACAGGGCACAGAGCTCAGAATGTATTATCTGGCTACAAGTTTTAGTTTTCCTTGGAAAGTCTGAAGAGCTCCTGCAGACTCTGGGTTACATCTGGGCTTGTTAGCCTTCCTGCCTGTGGCACCACACAGCTCTGGGCTGAAGCCAGCTTCTGGCAAGAATGTCTCCTTTTGTTTCTCAAACACACATTACCACATTGCTGTGTTGATAAGCAGCCTCGTTACTTGCTCCTGCTTTTTGGTTTCCAGGTCACTGAAGGGTAGGAGATGATCAGGAGGAAAAAAACCAGAAAAACATTTATCCTGAGGTCCCTGGATCCCTGAACTCATAGAATTTACTAAACATCAGTGTTACATAAATATTTTCTTCAGGTTCATATTACTGAATGGAGAAGAATTGGTGCTTTTGAACTGTGGTGTTGGAGAAGACTCTTGAGAGTCCCTTGGACTGCAAGGAGATCCAAGCAGTCCATCCTAAAGGAAATCAGTCTTGAGTATTCATTGGAAGGACTGATGTTGAAGTTGAAACGCCAATACTTTGGCCACCTGATGCTGATGCGAAGAGCTGACTCATTTGAGAAGACCCTGATGCTGGGAAAGATTGAAGGCAGGAGGAGAAGGGAATGACAGAGGATGAGATGGTTGGATGGCATCACTGACTCAATGGACACGATTTGAGTAAACTCTGGGAGTTGGTGATGGACAGACAGGCCTGGCATGCTGCAGTCCATGGGGTCACAAAGAGTCAGACATGACTGAGCGACTGAACTGAACTGACTGAACTGAACTGACTGAACTGAATGGAGGAGAACATACATTTTAAGGCAAAACAGACAGTAACCTTTGCTGCCTTCTGAACCGTGAACTTCCTGATGTTTAAGCTGGTTTTAGAAAAGGCAGAGGAACCAGAGATCAAATTGCCAACATCCGCTGGATCATGGAAAAAGCAAGAGAGTTCCAGAAAAACATCTATTTCTGCTTTATTGACTATGCCAAAGCCTTTGACTGTGTGGATCACAATAAACTGTGGAAAATTCTGAGAGAGATGGGAATACCAAACCACCTGACCTGCCTCTTGAGAAATCTGTATGCAGGTCAGGAAGCAACAGTTAGAACTGGACATGGAACAACAGACTGGTTCCAACTAGGAAAAGGAGTGCGTCAAGGCTGTATATTGTCACCCTGCTTATTGAATTTATATGCAGGGTACATCATGAGAAACGCTAGACTGGAAGAAACACAAGCTGGAATCAAGATTGCCGGGAGAAATATCAATCACCTCAGATATGCAGATGACACTACCCTTATGGCAGAAAGTGAAGAGGAACTCAAAAGGCTCTTGATGAAAGTGAAAGAGGAGTGGAAAAGTTGGCTTAAAGCTCAACATTCAGAAAACGAAGATCATGGCATCTGGTCCCATCACTTCATGGGAAATAGATGGGGAAACAGTGGAAACAGTGTCAGACTTTATTTTTTTGAGCTCCAAAATCACTGCAGATGGTGACTGCAGCCATGAAATTAAAAGACGCTTACTCCTTGGAAGAAAAGTTATGACCAACCTAGATAGTAAATTCAAAAGCAGAGACATTATTTTGCTGACTAAGGTCCATCTAGTCAAGGCTATGGTTTTTCCAGTGGTCATGTATGGATGTGAGTTGGACTGTGAAGAAGGCTGAGCGCCGAAGAATTGATGCTTTTGAACTGTGGTGTTGGAGAAGACTCTTGAGAGTCCCTTGGACTGCAAGGAAATCCAACCAGTCCATTCTGAAGGAGATCAGTCCTGGGATTTCTTTGGAGGGAATGATGCTAAAGCTGAAGCTCCAGTACTTTGGCCACCTCATGCGAAGAGTTGACTCATTGGAAAAGACTCTGACGCTGGGAGGGATTGGGGGCAGGAGGAGAAGGGGACAATAGAGGATGAGATGGCTGGATGGCATCACTGACTCGATGGACATGAGTCTGAGTGAACTCCGGGAGTTGGTGATGGACAGGGAGGCCTGGCGTGCTGCAGTTCATGGGGTCGCAAAGAGTCAGACATGACTGAGCGACTGATCTGAACTGAAGTGAACTGAAGAGGTTAGAGGGTAGTGGTGATATTGTTTCTATTACTCTGGATATAAATCCCTATTTCTTTCTCTCTTTCTCAAAGATATTGATGAGGGAAGGAGACTTGAGAGTGAGGCACAGCAATGAATTTTGTGTATATAATGGGAGTCTTGAACCTAGCTTGGGTCAGTGGCTGCAGGGAGTTGCCCTGGTCTGCATGAATCAATTAAGATGACCGTTGTGCCACGGCGGGGGTCGGGGGAGGCTGACCTGAGTTGGCAGAACTCACATTTGACCAAAATGTCTGAAGTATCACTTTAAATTTCTCTTGTGATGGGCACCCTTTCCATCTCCTCACACTTTTATATTTTAAAAAACTTTTTATATTTTAAAATCTATGTGCTTTATTGTTTATCATATTTGGTTTGATTTGATTTGCTCTTTTGTGGCAATCCAGGAAAGGAGGGATATTACATCTAAGATACAGTATAGACCAAGGACAGTGTGTGGGATGGTGAGAAAATTCACAAACTTAACAAGTTTAGGAGATGTGGGAGTATAAAAATAAAGGCGCTAAGAACAATGTAAGCCATCCTCTCTCCACCAGCATTCCTGGCATGACTGGGAAGAATGCGAAGACTTCACTAAATGTGAAGTTTGAACCAAATGCATTTAACTCTCCATAGATGGGGTGGTCAGGTGATATCTAGAAGTCATTTTAACCAAAGTAACTACTATCTTAAAACTATAATTCAGCTTTCATTGATTCACGTCCATACTTGTTGTGGTAAGAGTAACAGCCTCCCAAAGATGCTCACACTCTAAACTCTGGAACCTGTGAAATGCTGGGTTAGAGGATGAAGGCGATTTCACGTTGCAGTGGAATTAAGGCTGCTAAGCAGCTGATCCAACTGGAAAATAGGGAGATTATTTTGTATTATCTGGGTGAGCCCATTGTAATCACAAGGGTCTTTAAAGGCGGGAAAGAGAGAGGCAGAAGCAAGGGTCAGGTGACGTTATGAGAGAAGGACTCCACACCATTTCTGGTTTCCAAGGCAGAGAAAGGGGACATGAACCAAGGGATGCAGGTAGCCTCTAGAAGCTGGAGAAAGGGAGAGAATGGATTCTCCCCTAGAGATTCCAGAAAGGAACCCAGTCCTGCCACCATCCTGATTTTAGCCCGTGAGATGCATGTTGAATTTCTAACCTACAGAACAGGGTAAGATAACAGATTTGTGTTGTTGTAAGCCACACAGTTTTTTATGGCAGCAAAAGCATATCTGTATCAGTTATCTATTACCACATAATAAGCCACCTGGAAATAGTGATCTAAATAACAATAATCATTTAGTTTGCTTCTGAACCTACAATTTGGCCAGGATGCAGGAGGGGCAGTTTTGTCTCAGTTCTACACACTACAGGGCAGGAGTGTGCTCTCAAGATGGCTCACTCTCATGGGTGAGTAAGTAGTAGCTGTTAATTGGGAAGCTGGCCAGGAGCTCAGGTGAGGCTGCAGGCTTGGGAACTCATTCCCTTCCCACATGTGTCTCTCCACAGGCTGTCTGGGTTTCTTCACAGCACGATGCAAGATGATTGTGAGATCAAGCAAACCAAGAAAACAAAGGAGAAGAACAAGGCGGAAGAGCAGGATATCTTTACGACTGAGCTTGGGAAGGAACACAGTTTCACTTATGTCATATATTACTGGCCTGCCCAAGCTCAAGGGGAGGGGACCCAGATTCACCTCTTGATAGGAAGTGGCATGTTTCTAGTGGAGTATGAAGGCAGGAGATATTAGTGAGGCCATCTTAGAAAGCTGCAATCTGCAAACCTCATGTGTGAAATCTCAGCCTTGTGTACTACCTTCCAAAATTATTTCTGGAAGCCCACAGTATGTATCTCTGTGTGCCTGTGTGTTCAGTCGTGTTTGACTCTTTGCGACCGCATGGACTGTAGCCTGCCAGGCTCCTCTGTTCATGGGATTTCTCGGGCAAGAATACTGGAGCGGGTGGCAATTTCATCCTTCAGGGAATCTTCTGACCCAAACATCGAGCCCACATCTCCTGTGTCTCCTGCATTTCAGGGGGATTCTTTACTGCTGAGCCATCAGGGAAATAGTGTGTATCTCATGAGTATTTAAAAATAAGCTATGTATTTACTACTGAATATATGCAGTTTTATTTCTTTTGCTTCCGACTCCTATTTCTGAGTACAGCTATGTCTTCTGGATAATGGAAGGGCTGTTGTTCCTTTTTTCCCACTGCACCATCACTCTTAGGAACCAAATGCATGGGCTGTGTACTGTGCTTAGTCACTCAGTCATATCTGACTCTTTGCAACCCCAGAGACTATAGCCTGCCAGGCTCCTCTGTCCATGGGGATTCTCCAGGCAGGAATACTGAAATGGGCTGCCATGCTCTCCTCCGGGGGATCTTCCCAACCCAGGGATCGAACCCAGGTCTCCCGCATTGCAGGTGGATTCGTTACCATCTGAACCACTGGGGAAGCCCCAGACCCAAATGCATGGGATAGGCTATACAGAAGAAGACTGGCAGCTCTGGTTCTTCTGCTTTTGGCGTTACACTGTTGAGGAATGCCCACATGGACAGTATTTCTTTAAGAAGTTCTTCAGTCCCTTATGCAAATGAAATCTAGCAAGTCAAGACCTAATTGAACTCCAAAGTAAATATATTAGGTTCAGAATAACAGAATTAAAATTGAGATAGCCTTTGACAATTTTTATTACTGAAGGTACATAGCCCCACATAGCCTTAGTTGATTGGCAGTTATAGTAACTAAGGTCTCATCTGCCTTCTTTGCCACAATATCTTAATTTCTATCTTTCTTATCGGTAAGAATAAGCTTGGTTGAACAACAGATAAAATAGGTAAAATGGTATATGTTAAATTTTCTATCAATTAAAGTAGAGATTTGGAGATCCCATGATTTGTAACTGCCCCTTCTTTTGGGCTTTTTCTTTTTGAAAAAGGGCCTCCAAAATCTGGGGCCCAATACCAAATGGCTTCAGCCTTCAGACTATAGAAGATGACTGATGAATGGGTCCTCTTGCTTGAAGTCAATGCTGTCCAGTAGAAATTGTCTTCAGTAGAATGTGCTGTATATCTGAGCTGCCCAGGATGGTGGCCAATAGCCACATGTGGCTATTAATACCACATATGGTATTTGAAATGTGCTTACTATAACCAAGAAACTGAATTTTTAATTTGATTTCATTTAATTTAAAGGTAAACAGCCACATGTAGTTAGTAGCTACCATATTGGAAAAATATAACTCTAAATGATGGAATCTTAGCGTGGCTTTCAGGTCTTCAGTTTCTGAAAGCTCCTTCATAGCCAAGGAAGGTGTTCTGAAGCAATCAGAGCCCCATGAGATGTGGGGGACTACAAGGCTTTTATATGTGGCTATAATTCTAGTTGTGCTGCTGGATTTAAAGGCATGAGGAGTTTGTTCCTGAACAGTTTTATTTTGTAAGAAAACAGAGACATAGGTATGTCAATTATCTTGTATACATGGATTTCATGGATGGTTTTATTAGAAAGAGCATCTAAATTCCTCTCCGAAGGCTCCCCAAATCTTGCTTTGATATGGGCAAAGTCTGCCTCATGCCTATATCACCTTTCTCTCAATTTTTCAAATATGATAAATAGCTCAGCAGAGTCCAAAAGAAGAGTTCTTCAGGGCTTAAAACTGAGACAAGTTCTTATTTGGGGTCAGTTATAATTACCAATAAGTCAGCAATTGCAACAGCAATGCTGTGTAACAATCAACCTCCCAAACTCAGTGGCTTACAACATAAACAAGTACAGGTTGGCTAGGTTCAGCTGATCCAGGCTGAGTATAGCCGAGTGTGCCTCCAGGCTACAGGATAGGTTCAGGTCTCTGTATTTCAGACCTGTACTCATAGATATGGGAGAAGCTCAAGAGAGAAAACAGTCTGACAAGCACATTTCAAGGTTTTCCTCAAATCACATAGACTGACATCCCATTGGCCAAAGCAAGTCAACAGCCAAGCCAAGCGTCAAAGGGTGGGAGGTACACTTCCCACGATGAGGGCCTGGAGAATATTCTGATGTAGAATATGAGAGAGTGAAGAATTAGGGCCAGAAATTTAATTTATCATATCTACATCAGACTCAATCTTCCTGTCTCCCTTCTCTATGTTCCTGTCGGTCTGTGTCTCCCTGTCTCTCAAACATGCGCGCACACACACAATTTTGGTAGAGATAACAACATAAACATTAAAAAAAAAAAAAAAACCCTTTCTATACCTGGAATGCTTTGACTCCTCTTTCTCACTTCCATCTTTGGGGAAGTTTTTTTTCAATCATTTTTTTTAATGGTAAGTACATCAACAAATTTAGTTACCTGGAAAACTATTAATAGCTTACTGTGATCTTTAATAACTTTTTGATGGTCTAAATGTGATGTGATAGAAGTCTTAATGCATCAGTGTTGTTACCTTTTCACTTTTTCTTAAAGCCACTGATGTTTAGTTAAAAACAAACCAACTAATTTAGTCCTCAGTCTCTCTGAAATTATTCCACTTAGAGCTCTATGGCATCTAAAATAATTCTGGTTTAGTAAAAAAAAAAAGTAAAAAATTTTAGGGGCCAACTCTTTAATATGAAAATATATTGTTATTTTTTAAAGTAGATTAAAGAATAAGATAGAACATACTATTTATATAAGTAAATATTTGTGTTTATATGTGCTTAGAAGGGCTACGGAAGGCAAGGTTACCTCTAGGGATAGGTACTAATTTCTCATTTTCACTGTATCCTTCATATACTATCATATCATTAGATCATTATTAAGCAAGAATTATTTTTATGACAAAAAATTGTTAAAAATAAAACCGATATCATTATATCTTGAATATTTTGACAGGCTGTCATAGCTGGCAGTGTAGAAATAAACTTCATATTTCCATGATTTATGATTTTCTTAACAGAGGTGAGAAAAATATGTGGGTGCTTTTGAGGGGTCAGGAGGCGTCTTCTGGGTTCAGTTGGGGTTTTCATTTGCTTTGCTCTAATTTCAATTGTTTTTATCTTTGGTTCTTGATTTCTAAATATCTCTTCCTCTAAAAGGATCTGCTCCGGCAACCATTTCTAAGTGCTCCAGGTTGAGTTCAGCTTCCCATGCAGAAGTCATTTAGAGGAAACTGACCAGGAGTGTCTGTTTTCTTCTGAAAATGCATGGTGGCCTCTGTAGCGTCATTTCGTGTCACTGTAAAATGAACTGCAGCCAGGAAACAGATGTCACCTATTCTAACAGCAAAAGCTTCTCTTTGCCTCATTCGAATAGTTCTTTTTACCTTAACATAATCTCAGCCTTCAAAACCAACTCTCTAAGAGAAAATATCATAAGACACAAATAACCCAGGACCAGGCTCCTCCTGGGTCACTTTGGGACATGTCAGGGTTTCAGAAATCAAGTTCAGAATGATTCACAGAAGTCAGTCCCCTCACTCTGGCCATTTGTATCCTTTCTGGGCATCTTATTTCAAGGAGAGTGGTCCAGAAGTTAGAGCAGGCCCTTTGATTTCCCAGTTTGAAACTTGGCTCTCTCCATTACAATACTGGATAATCTCTCACAAGCAACTGAAGCCTTACTGAGCTTCATTTTCCCCTGTTGCAAAGTACAGATAAAAGTGACATTTCCTCACTGGGTCCTGTGAGTTTGCAATAAAGAGGCATGTGAAAGCACTTAGGACAGTACTTGGATGGTAGGGGGCCCGCAATAAAGCTTTATCTTCTAATGCTTCTCTGAAAGAATTAGTACGGATCTACCATGTGAATCTTTGCTCTCTAAAAATGAATAGGAACAAGTATAGCATTTTACTTTGTGACAAAACCTATGAGTGACTGGGATCTAAGCCAGACCCACTTCGGTAAGTTACATGAGTATCTCGCAACCACAGGAGAGAGGCAAGAGCAAACTTGGTGGCACATCTGTGTTATAATGCTTCTTTGGTAGATTTTTCAGATGTCATAGAATATACACGTGATTGAGTAAAAAGGGGCTAGGGTCCCTGTTTCTGACATGAAAATCACTTTTAAAGATCAGATTTAAAAGACTATAAATCATGTAACATCGTTTCAATTTTATTATAATGTACTTCAGGGAATTAATCTGATTTTCTGAAATATTTTGACGGGAATAGCATCATTTTTCACCTTCCAGGGTTCTCGCTATATTGAATTACACATCATCACATAATGTTACCAAATTTTATTTTCATATTATATATTATCCTTCTGAAATCAGTATCTGGAACATTTAATTCCTGTAAATGGGAATTTGCTCATTAAAAATGCATAGAATGTAAAACAAACCAATGACTATTTCATCTATATTGCACAATACCTTCCTTTGCCCTTCAACATATATGCACATTATTTTAATCACTCTTTCCTGGAAATTGAAAATAGAATATTGCTTCACTGGGTAAAACATTTCTCAGAAAAGATAATATACTGTAGAGATATAATACACAATATTTGATGGATACGGGAATGGATATGAATCAGGCATTAAAAATGGAAATCTTTTCTCTTTTGCTCTGGTTGCTTTTTCAGAGTCTTTGGTGAGGGATAAAAGGAAGACTTTTAGCTTATGGGACGTTGGTTTAGTAAGTAGCCTAAGAATTCTCAGGGAGCCACTAAAAGGGAACTTCCTATAGAGAGATGACTATATCACAGTGATTCCTACAAGTCACTGCTATGGAGTTTAGTTCAAAGAATCGCAGGTCCTTCCTAATTACGAATGCATAATTTTTATTCTATACAAATTCTGAAAAGCCTCAACTCCTTTAAAAATAATAACTAAGGTTGGTAGTTGACAGGCCACATTTTAGTGGGCATAATTTGAAATGGATGAGAAATTATCACAGGTGTTAGTAGGTTCAAATGCAGTGCAACAGTAGAGTGCCAAAGCTCTAACAAAGGACTTGAAAGAGGTTTGATACAATGCGTTGATGTCTGCCAAATAGCATCTCTGCTCAAAATGCTTGGCCAGAAAACTTTTATGTGAAATAAAAAGCATATCTGAATATGAGTCCAAGAAAAAGACAGCCTTGTTTACTGCAAGTTATTTGTAATTATCAAAACCCACAGATTTTTACTGTAACTAATTAATCTTTGATCGAGGATAACTGCTTCAGTAAAAACAAAGGAACATAAAGAAGTCAGAAGCTCTGAAAGCTTTTTTCAATTTAACAACTCCTGCTGCTGCTGCTGCTAAGTCGCTTCAGTCATGTCCGACTCTGTGCGGCCCCGGAGATGGCAGCCCACCAGGCACTAGGGCGAGGAAAAAACAGATTCACTAACTAATTTATTTTTATAATTATGAAACCGAAACCCAGCATTCATTACTATGTCAATGCACGTAGAAAGGAAACTTTATGACTGTCATGGTATCTTCATGGGAACTCTTCCTATTCTTATAATGCTGATGGCTTTGGCCACTACAAACATGATTATCTGTGGTCTGTTTCCCTACTGGATGCTACACCAGAGACCCTTGGTTAGTCACTCTGCCACAGGGAGGGCAAAGCAATTCCTGATGAATTCCTTCCCATTCCCAATCTCTGGTGGCCCCACTCCTCATCCTCGAGAGCAAGGGTGAGGAATCAGTGCTTTAGCATCTGCTACCTCCATGCTGCGCCTGCTCCTGACACTTAAGAACCTCCATCCAGCCTGAGTCCTGGTGGGACTGTGTTACGGGGGCCTTGCCGAACTGCGTGACCTTTGCTTGCCCTTTTCCTAATGATGCTTCCTTTTCTTTCTGGTTTGTTTTCTGTCATCTATAAGATGAAGACAAACATAGTGTTTATCTCATAAAACTGTGAATATTAAATTCATATAAATGCTAGGCACAATCCATGATACAGGCTAAAATTTCAAGGAATGATGACGATGATAAAAGCAGATATAGAATCTTGATTCTGAGAAAGGATAACCTATTGAATCATGGTGCTCGTGTTTTGTTTTTTTTAGGGTCATTTTTCAGAATACTTTTTACTACTGCAGTCACTATTTTTTTAATTTTATTTTTTTTAACACCAAAAACATGTTGTATTGAGTTGTAGCCAATTAACAATATTGTGATATCTTCAAGTGAACAGAGTCATTGTAACTTTTAACATTTACAATCATCTCAAAAAAGACTGCAGTGATGAGTAGTTAGACAACCATATATGAATCAATTGTTTTGTATAATATATGTAATCAAAAAGCTTTAAGGGTCTATTTACCAATAAATAATTTTTTTTACATTGAAGAAACAAACAAAGCATTGCCTCTGTGACTACAAATGCCATGCTTTCTTGGAGATCCTTTCTTTTGAACCCCTCTTTCTTTTCACCCCTACCCCTTGATAAACCTTTGGGATATCAGTGACAACAGGGGACCAGGCTGGTTCCTGATTTAGCCCATGGGTCCTTTTCCATGCTCTACTGAGAATCCAAAATGCTTTTTGAATCTACGTGAGTTATGACAGTAAACAAAAGTTCCATTACTTTATTATTTCTTCTGTTTTGCTTTGAATACATTTTTGACTAAAATAAAGTTTAGAAATGCATCCATTGAGAGTTAAATGTTAAGTCTCAGAAAAATACACATTTTTCTAGGCATATAAGTTCTCAAAATTGTTATTTCAAGAGGGGATTATATTTTTTACATGAGCAACAATAAAGATACTACTTTTGAATGAAGAGAAATTATTTTTTCAGATTATTTCTTTAGTGATGACAAACCATGCACAAAAAAATCAAGATGTTCCAGAAAAGCTGACATTTCCCCCACTGGTTTTTATACTAGCTACTGTTATATTTGATAAAACCTTATGTGACAAAAGCTGTATTAAACTCTAATTAAAATTTTGTCTAAAATACACTGTTTTATAACTTGCCTTTCTAAATTAAGTGTACTCAATGTTCCCTAATATTTTTTGATAGTCTAGATGGTACAGTGGTTACAAACAATTTTTTTGTGAATTTAATCTTACTTTTAAAGATTTGGGCAAAGAAATTACAGCAGATTACATACATCCTTGTGATGGTATATTTGAGAGATTTACTTCAAGTTTTGTAAACGTTGCCTATTCACCTTTTTAGGTCATTTACCTTTTCACTCAAAACCATTGTAGGTCACATGCTGGTTAATTACAGTTTTAGCTTTAGTTAAAAGATGTTTTTAAAAATCAGCTATAGTGGCAAAAAAACCAACAAAACACAGGTTTTAAGTCCATCAGCAACTTTGCTGTGTGCTGTGCATAGCCGCTCAGTTGTGTTTGACTCTGTGACCCCATGGACTGTAGCCTGCCAAGCTCCTCTGTCCATGGGGATTCTCCAGGCAAGAATACTGGAGTGGGTTGCCATGCCCTCCTCCAGGGGATCTTCCCAACTCAGGGACAGAACCCAGGTCTCCAGCATTGCAGGTGGATTCTTTACTGTCTGAGCCTCCAGGGAAGCCCAGCAGCAAATTTAGTAAGCTGATATTCTGTAAATGATGCTTTACAAATCTATCCTTATAAAGATCTTCTATTAAAGTCATTTTGTTTTTACTTTTGTGAAAAACAAAAGTTATTACTATTATAAGCACAGTGAAGGCTTACATCTAAATGAGAAAAAAAAAATCCAGATCTTGGCATCGTCATAGTAACTCTATGGTATATTATTTCCCCCAAAACTACAAATGTTAGAAATACCATTTGGCTTCTGATGAATACCTAAATATAGAATAAAATAATTTCAAAGTTATTTTAAAGCTAAGAAGAATCTTTTTTTAAGATCTCTTTACTCTCTCTTCATTTTCATTCTTAATATTAAAGCTGGATTCTCTTTGGGGTTTGAAATTCCACAAATAATACCCTTAGAAGACTTATTGTGTATTGAAAGATAAGCAGAGAAAAATACAGCTCTATTGAATAGACCCCAATTCTTGTCTTTGACCATGTTGTGGGCCCACAGGGTCAAAAATACAAATGCTAAAGGCCAAAGACTTGCTGACAAAAGTTTTGTTAGTTTGTTTTATGTGTGTGAATGATCATCCTCTAAAATTTATTTCAATAAGATTTTCTTAGAGTGGTTTACCCTGAATGAACTTATTGAAGTCCTACCCTTCATGTAACTTTCAGAAGCTCTAAAATAAAAGCCAATGAGTCTACTTTACTTTTCTTACCTCCCTAATACAGGAAGGAAATGATCTTGGGGGCTCTTCCCGTCTCTCCCTGCATTAACTCTGAATTTGTAAAATAAGGGACTTAGAGGAACATAATCTCTAATGCCCTATTTTTTCATATCTTTATGAAATCTAAATCCATTTACACACTAATGGGTTGCAGAATAGAAAGCAGATGACCTGAAATAAGTGCTTTAAAAATCATTTTCTATTTTTTCCTAAGTTTATTTTTCAGAACTTTCTTAAACCTGAAAGTATGGCTTAATGAGCCATAAATAAAATTCAAACCACAAAACTTTGTGTTGCTTGTAAACAAATCCACAATGACCAAGATGCTTCAAATCACTTTCCTTCTTTCCATAAAAACTACTAATTTGCAAAACCACATGACTAAATAACAGTACTAAAGCCCTGTGAAACTGTAAAGCTTTCTAAGACCAGGCCAGGAAAAACAAAGCAGAAACAAACAAACATGGTCTTTAAAAATTTCAGTTAAGAACTCTGATCATGATACCCAGGAAACAAACATATTTCAATGCTATATAATTTAATAATTTTAAAGCTTTTACCTAGAAGATAAAGCAAGACTGAAATCATATAACTTAAATGTTTCTGAAGCAAAGTTAATGATATTTATAGGTGAAATATCAATTCAGTTGGTAAAATGATGTCTTCCTATGTTCAATTTGATTTAATCCAGAGCAACTTGCCAGTATTCTGGAATCTCACACCTGAACCATTCTATTGAAGCAGTATCTCTTGTGAGAGCAATGCATGAAGAGTGCTACCAGCAGCAATGATTGCTCAATATTATTTAGACCTTAACTGTGTTCAAGGCACTATACAAAGTGACTTATGTGTATTATCTCATTTAATCCTCCCAATAACCCAGTACATTCTGAAGCACTATGCCTGATTTTGCAGATTACAAAACAGAGGCCCAGAGAGATTAATTGAATCCTCATTGTTATACATACTAACTAAACTCAGATTAAGCAAATCAAAGGTCACTGTTTTCAACATTTTTTAATCTCCTAGTAAAAGATATTAACACTTTCTCCTTCAAAGTGTTAATATATATATAACCCTGCTGTACAATCCTGTTTGTACTTATATTCCCATTTATATCAAGAGGTCAACATGTGTCTCAGTATACTATGGAAAACCTATAAATGTGGATGATATTTTAATCTTTTGATCCCAGTTTAAAGTTGCTCTACACTGACCTTGATTATGAACTCACTGAACCAATTATTTCAATGAGGGGTGGGCAATGTAGGGAAAACCTCTAGAACAAAAATATAACACGATTTCTATATTCAGAGACAAATACAACATAGGAAAGAAGGACAAATGTGATGGCATGGAGCTAACTGTTATATGTGTGAAACAGGATGTAAAGACAAGGGGTTGAGGCAGTCAGATAGTTTTAATGAAGGAAGTAGAACAACATAATCACCATGGGAACTATCATTTATTGAACATCTGCTACATGTAAAACACAGTGGTAGGTGTTTTATATTCACATTCCTCTCACTAACCTTCAAAGAGATGTACTATTTTCTACATTTGCCAGTGAGACTAGAAAGGTTAAATAATTTGCCTAAGACCACATGATCAACAAGAGGTAAAGCTGGGATTTGAACATTGCTCTGTCCAATTCCAGAACATAGGTCAGGTTTTGAAATATGGAAATAAGAATGAGGCAGAGACAACTTTTTTTGTTAATTAATTTTCTATTGAAGGATAATTGCTTTACAGAATTTTGCTGTCTTCTGTCAAACCTCAACATGACTCAGCCATAGGTGTCCCATTGTTCACTGCAGCACTATTTACAACAGCTAGAACACGGAAGCAACCTAGATGTCCACCGACAGATGTATGGATAGAGAAGTTGTGCTATATCTACACAATGGAATAGTACTCAGCCATAAAAAAGGAACGCATTTGAGTCAGTTCTAATGAGATGGATGAACCTAGAACCTATCATACAGAGTGAAGTGAGTCAGAAAGAGAAAGATAATTACTGTATTCTAACACATATATATGGAATCTAGAAAAACGATACTGAAGAATTTATTTACAGGGCAACAATGGAGAGACAACTTTTTATTCGCAATGTCCATTCTCTCCTTCTTTAGAAACAGAATCCTCAAATTGTCGCTGGGGACATGGATGCCAGTTAACACCTACTTTCCTTCCTCTCTCTTTGTAGGCAAGATGTGCTGATACTTCAATCAGTGGAACATCAGCTAAAAGATGGGGGCAACTTCCTAAAAGAGAATGTATACAGCCTTCACTTCCCCTGGCTCCTCTCCCTCTGGGTGGAGTGTGGACTTAGTGGTGGGAGCCAGGAACCCATCTAAGGTCATGAGATGAAAGCTGTGTGTGGGGGGCGGAGAGAGAGAGGTTTCTAACACCATGAGGTTGTGACATCAGCCCTGTAATCATTGTATTTTGTTATTACATAAGAAAGACATCGTTTTTGACTTAAGTCACTGTCATTTCATACTGGTATACCACAGGGCTTTGTATCTGAGAGAACTCACTGTATACAGCCACACAGGATAAGAGGCAGAAGCGGTAATAAACATAAATGTATTTGGTATAAAAATTAAGGCCAAGGATATATTTGATAAATAGCAGGAAATATTCTTAGATATATAGAAAGGTCAGGTTGTGAAGGGTTTCCTTGATCAGACTATGGATGTACCTTTCAGTAAACAAGAACAACTGAAGATTTTGAGCAAGGGTTTGTAGACTGACTGATTCATTACCTCCTCCATTCAACAAATACATGTTGATTTTCTATCCTGTGTGATACAGGAAGAACCAATTTTAAAGAGTAAGCATTGATTAAAGATAACCAAGAATTAATCATTTGGATAATGACTGGTAAGAAATAGCCAGAAAATAGAAAAGAAGGTTAGGAGAACCTGAATACAAAGGATATCTGCTAGGGAAGGCTGATCTACAAATCAGAAACTTTTCCCACTGAGAATCAAATTCAGGAATAAGAGAGATGATGGAAGGTTACTGGAGTGCATAGGACACAGCTTAACTCTGACTTGGATGATTAGAGAACACATTCTAGAAGTGAGGCTTAATTTAAGACCTACAGAGAAATTAGGGGTAAATCAGATGAGGAAAGAAAAGTGACATGGTAGGAAATCTTTTGAGCAGAGGTCAGGTCAGACAGCACAGCTCATTCTGTCAAATGAACAAAAGCAATCAGTAGGGTCAAAACATAGAAAGTGTCAGGGGATAGTTGAAGGACTTCCAGGTGAAGTTCTCTAAAAAAAGAAAATTTAAAAGACAGAAGCAGAGCGTTAAGGTCCAAATCTTCAGCAACAGAAACACTAACTGGCTGAAAAGAAAAAGAATAGATGGATGTGCTATATTAACGAGGGCTGCAAATTCTTTGTCATTCTTCTTATTAAATGATAGAGTCTATGGTCCCTTACCTGGCATCTTGGCTGCCCCTTGAACTGATAACTTGCTTTTACCAACAAAACGTAGTAGAAATGACGCTGGAGCATTTTCAGACCTAGACCCTGGAAGGTCTTGCAGTTTCTATTTTTGTCATCTTAGAGGCTACCCCACCATTCCTGATACTTTGATGGAAAGAAAGGCCCAGCAAATCTTGACCAGTTCCAGTCTCCAGATGAGACTCCAAAGACGTAAGTGAGGTCAACTTGAATATTTCAGTCCCAGTTTAAAGTGTAGTGGAGCAGTTGTGTCTGACTCTTTGCGACTCCATGGACTATATAGCCCGCCAGGCTCCTCTGTCCATGGGGATTCTCCATGCAAGAATAAGGGAGTGGATTGCCCTGCCGTTCTCCAGGGGATCTTCTCAACCCAGGGACTGAACCCAGGTCTCCTGCATTGCAGGCAGATTCTAAGCCACCATGTTAAAGCAGTCCCAGCTGAGCTCCTAGTAAATACAGCTACATAAGCAACCCCAGCCAATATCACATGGAAAAGAAGAATCACCCAGCTTAGACCAGCTGACCAAAAGTATTGTGAATAAATTGTCATTTTAAGCCTCTGTGTTTTGGGGTAGTGTGCTACACAGCAATAGCTAACTAATACAGAAACAGAAATCTAGGAAGGCTGGAAATAGATTGGAGTCATGTGGTACTGTGAAAGCAGAGGAAAGAGACCATTTCAAGTAGGGGACAATCTACAACACCAAACATTGTAAAGAAACCAGATAGCATCTTACATTTAGAAAGTATAGGCGTTATCTGTACTGCCAATTGTTGTTCAGTTGCTAAGTTGTGTCCAACTCTTTGTGACCCTATGGACTGCAGCACATCAAGCCTCCGGGTCTCTCACTATCTCCCAGAGTTTGCTCAAGTTCATGTACATTGAGTCTGTGATGCTACCCAACCACTGCCAATTAGCAAGGTGAAATATCTGAACTTGTCATTAATGTATTCAGTCTATGGTGGTGAGTTTAGTCTCTCAGTTGGGTCTGACTTTTGCAACCCTGTGGACTGTAGCCCGCCAGGCTCCTCTGTCCATGGGATTTCTAAGGCAAGAATCCTGGAGTGGGTTGCCATTTCCTTCTCCAGAACATCTTCCTTACCCAGGGATTGAACCTGCGTCTCCTCTATTGCAAGCAGTCTCCTGCATAGCAGGCAGACTACCACTGAGCCAACAGGAATCCCATCTATAAAACGGGCATTTCTTTTTGTTACCTACTGAATGAAGCATCACTGTGAGAATTCCTTCTCTCCAAATTATGCCACTGCTTTCAGAAGAGAATATATATAGATAGAGCACACTGAAGAACAGTCCTTTTCATTATTTGCCACTCTTTTTTTAAAAGAAATATTTTAGTATTGAAGTATAGTTGATATACAATGGTGTGTTAATTTCTTATGTAGAGCAAAGTAATCCATTTAACATATATATATTCATTTTCATATTCTTTTCCATTATGGTTTATCATAGGTTACTGAATACAGTTCCCTGTGCTATAGATTTGGATTTTGTTGTTTATTCATTGTATCAGTGTATACAATAGTTAGCATCTGCAAATCCCGAACTCCTAATCCATCCCTCCTTCTTTCTCCCTCAGTAACCACAGGTCTGTTCTCTATGTCTGTGAGTCTGCTTCTGTCTCATAGATAAGTTCATATGTGTCATATTTTACATTCATTTATAAATAATATCATATGGTACTTGTCTTTCTCTTTCTAACATTATTTGCCACTCTTCATAAAGCTGCTACTGCTGCTGCTAAGTCACTTCAGTCGTGTCCGAAAGCTGGATGAAGCCTAATGTTCTACTGATTTATCTTTTCAAGGTCACTCAAGTTCATTCATAATTTTTCACTAAGGGGATTAAAGAACAGATGAACCCAAGGGTTTGGGTCTTTTAAATATTAGGTTACTGTTTCCTATGCTTAGAGAGACTACCATGCTCATCAGCATGGTACAACATCTATGAATGTCTCTTTTTTTTGGTTTCTGTCTCCCACTTATTTTCCAGTCGGTATTCAATTGGGAGTCTGACTCTCTAAAAAGAAAGCCTCTAGAAATGACTGAGATTAAATAACCATTTAGTCAAACTCTCTGCAGGGTTTTGCACCAGGACCTTGGACATTTTGGGGCTGTGAATTCTCATTTGGTTTACCAACATCTCAATGCTCCTAGTGAGAGCTTCAGATAATTCAACTGCAAGTTCAGCAACCTCTTATTGGGCTCTTGCTTCCTTAAGAGCTATAATTCCACTTATCAGGCCGTTAGTCTGCACTCTTGAAGATTTTCTTCTTTTTCTTGGTTCATCAAACTTCTTGAAAATTGGCCTAAATTGCATATCTAAAGAAGAGCCCATCTCATTAGTTTTCTCCTGGCTTACCCACAGGCTATGATGTCTTCACTGAGTTAAAATGATTAAAAAAAAAATAAAGAATCATTTATTTATAGTTATCAACCAGATGACACTTGGTATTTGATTTTATGATCTGGGATAATTTTAAAACTCTTGAAAATTTCTATTATTTTAAAATTATTATTAATTAGAAATACATCCAAATCCATTAAAGTGAAAACATCTGTTAAAGTGCAAAGAAAGACACACACTTTATACTATGGGGCACTTACAAAGCTTATACCACCTATGTTAATAATAAGCAAACTTTGGTTCTCAAACCAACTCAAAGGGGAAAAAAAGTGGGAATTGTGCTGAGTTCTAGATTTTAAAAAATGAGTATGCATGCTCTTTTTCTTATAAATCAATATATTCACATATACTGATATTACAAAAGTTATGCCATATGGATATGATGCAAGGTAGACTCTAAATGCATGATTAAGCAAATTACCCCGAAGGCTAGGGAACAGAAAGGCTCACAGACCAAATTAAGATACTTGAATTACTTGGTTCATTAAATCAATTTAAATACATAGCAAGAAGAAAGAGGCACAAGATGAGACAAGAAAAGTGCAGGAATTTCGGGCTAAAGTTAAAGGGTTAGCCTGATGAGTAGCAATATGTCTTATCTGCCAGGGTGTATGTCATTAAACAATGGTCAGCTTAATAACCTGCATATGGAGTATCCCATACACTTCACATGTACTTAGCATGTGATCCATAAGAGGTGCTCAGTACATACACGCTTTACTTACTTTACTCGTGACCAATTTGTCTGATGGGTAACTAACACCTACATCTATATCCGTATCTACAGGCCTTACAGTTCTGCCGATGTTTTACATGCTGTGTGCTGTGCTTAGTCGCTCAGTTGTGTCCAGCTCTTTGCGACCCCATGGACTGTAGCCCTCCAGCCTTCTCTGTCTATGGGGATTCTCCAGGCAAGAATACTGGAGTGGTTGCCAGGCCTGGAGGGTTGTCCCCTCCAGGGTATCTTCCCAACCCAGTGATTGAAGCCAGGTCTCCTGCATTGCAGGTGGATTCTTTACCATCTGAGCCACCAGGGAAATCCATGTTTCACATACTACTATCTTATTATCTTTAGCTAACGCAATTTATAAATTTTGCCTACACCTGATAAATACATTGTTACTCATATCCATCCCATTTTATTTATTCCATAACAGAATTAAATATTCTCAAATACATAGAACTCATATTACACATTTTAGTAAATATGTATTGAACATCAACTATTTACTAGGCAAAATTCAAGTGCTGATGATATAGCAGAGAATGAAAGAGTTTTTCCAAAGAAGACATACGGATAGCCAAAAAGCACATGAAAAGATGCTCAATATCATTAATTGTGAGAGAAATGAAAATCAAAACTACAACGTGGTATCACCTCACACTGGTCAGAATGGCCGTCATCAAAGATCTACAAATAACCACTGCTGCAGAGGGTGTGGACAACAGTGAACACCCCTACATTGTCGGTGGGGATGTACACTAGAGCCAGCATTATGGAGAAGAATATGCAGTTTCCTTAAGGACAGCATAGAATTATCCCAGGATCCAGCAATTTCATTCCTGGTCATATGGAGAAAACCATAATTCGAAAAGATACATGCATCCCAATGTTCACTGCAGCAGTATTTATAGTAGCCAAGACACGGAAGCAACCTAAACATCTATCAACAGAAGAATGTGTTCAGTTCAGTTCAGTTGCTCAGTTGTGTCTGACTCTTTGCGACCCCATGAATCGCAGCACGCCAGGCCTCCCTGTCCATCACCAACTCCCGGAGTTCACTCAAACTCATGTCCATTGAGTCGGTGATGCCATCTAGCCATCTCATCCTCTGTGTTATATATGTACAATAGAAGATTACTCAGCCATTAAAAAAGAATGAAATAATACCATTCGCAGCAATATGGATAGACCTAGAGATTGTCATTCTGAGTGAAGTAGGCCAGATATAGAAAGACAATAATCATATGATATCACTTACATGTGTAATCTAAAAACAGGTAGAAATTAACTTATTTACAAAACAGAAACAGAGATGTAGAAAGCAAACTCATAGTTACCAGGGGGAAAAAGGCGAGAGGGATAAATTGGAAAACTGGGATTGACATATATATGCATATATTAATATATACTCATATATTATACTCATATATTAATATAAAGAGGATAACTAATAAGGACATTCTGTATAGCATAGGGAAATGTACTCAATACTGTGTAATGATCTATATGGGAAAAGACTCTAAAAAAAGTGGATATATGTATAACTGATTCTCTTTGCTGTACACTTGAAACTATTGGCAGGCAGATTCCTTACAGTGGAGCCACCAAGGAAACCCCAAATTAACTGTACTCCAATGAAAATTATTTTTAAAATTTACATTTCCCTAAACAAAAAATTCTGCTTGTTCAACAGAGAACAAAGAAAATCTTCTAATGTATTCTCAGTGGTCAAACCTCTTTTATTTATGGCAATGCTAGGAGGAGGGCATGGCAACCCATTCTAGCATTCTTGCCTGGGGAATCCCCATGGACAGAGGGAGCCTGGTGGGCTACAGTCCTTGAGGTTGCAGAGTCAGACATGACTGAAGCAACTTAGCACACAGCACATACAATCTATTAAAAAAATTGTTTTTTCATGAAATGACCTTTATTTTATTTGTGTTAACCTTACTGAATGTGAAAAAATAAAAGTTAACCCATTTTGAGTATGTTTTCATGGCAAAAACAAAATGAATACACAGTTAAAAGAAAATATAATTTTTCCATTGGACCAGTAGGCAATATAGAGAAACAAAACACTTGCAGATGGGATGTTTAGGAAAGAGCCAATGGGATGTTTAGGAAAGAGCCCCCGGTTCTGTGTGGGAAGGATTAAGTGGGCCAAAGTCAATTTTGGATTCAGTGTGCTTTGAAACAAAGTTATACTGATGCATATATAAAGGTAAGTTCTAACTAGTTCTGAAGAGCAAAAAAAAAAAAAAAAAAAAACAAAACCCAACAACAACCAGAACAAGACCTTAAACTACTTGTGAGAATTCTAGGCTTTTTAGAATGTAGCTGTAATTACTTAAAAAGATACTAGAATAAAATGTTATTTACTAGTGAATTTATATATAGATTTCTTTCTGTATTCGGCTCTTCTGGCATTTTGTGCCATTTAAAATAATTGAAATGGTGATATTTTGGTATTCTTATTGTTATTTCAGTTCTTTGAAAAAATGTGAAATTTGAATAGTTTTCATGTTACAATTTAGTTAGAAAGTGCTAAACTTTTATATAAACAAAGGTACATCTGCTGAGAAAGCTTTCTTCCATATGTAAATCATTCATTTCCAAAAGGAAGAAAACAATGGAAATCAACAGAGCACAGCTTCTAGTGTCCAAATAATTCTTACTTTAGTTCAAAGCCTTTCTGAAAAGTAAAATCTCCATCTGTAGATGATGAACCTAAACAAAGATAAGATGGTAACATATTCTTTGAAATACAAATTGCAGCTTTCACTCAATAAAAACATTTCAGCTCTTGCAAATAACAAAAACTTGTTAAAACAATCTCTAAAGGTATCAAATAAGGCACACAATTGTTTCAAAATGAGAATGGAAGGAAAGTACTTGGGGTTGGGGTTATGTTCTCACTCTTGCCCAAACCCTTTTAGATTCAAAGGGTTTTATGCAAGAACTAGAAAGTGTGCACCAAAAATATACTTGAAACTCTATCATTAATAATCCCTGCTTTTTAAAGATTTCACTTTGAACAATATTATTTTTTTCTTTAAACATCTTCAATGACATAAATCAAAGCAAGATCCTCTATGACTCACCTCGTAGAGTAATGGAAATAAAAACAAAAAGTGGGACCTGATTAAACTTAAAAGCTTTTGCACAGCAAAGAAAACTATAAGCAAGGTGAAAGAAAGCCCTCAGAATGGGAGAAAATAATAGCAAATGAAACAACTGACAAAGGATTAATTTCCAAAATATACAAGCAGCTCATACAACTCAAAACCAGAAAAACAAACAATTCAATCAAAAAGTGGGGAAAAGACCTAAATAAACATTTCTCTAAAGAAGACATACAGATGGCTAACAAACACATGAAAAGATGCTCAACACTGCTCATTATTAGAGAAATGAGAATCAAAACTACAATGAGATATCACCTCATACTGGTCAGAATGGCCCTCATCATAAAGTCTGCAAACAATAAATGCTGGAGAGGGTGTGGAAAAACAGGAACCCTCTTGTACTGTTGGTGGGAATGTAAACTGATACAGCCACTATGGAAGATGGTATGGAGATTCCTTAAAAACTAGGAATAAAACCACCATATGACGCAGCAATCCCACTCCTAGGCATACACCCTGAGGAAACCAAAACTGAAAGAGACACATGTATCCCATTGTTCACTGCAGCACTATTTACAATAGCTAGAACATGGAAGCAACCTACATGTCCATTGACAGATGAATGGATAGAGAAGTTGTGGTATATATACATAATGGAATATTGAAGGTGCTCAGTCGTGTCCGACTCTCTGTGATCCCATGGACTGTAGCCTACCAGGCTCTTCCATCCGTGGAATTTTCCAGGCAAGAGTACTGGAGTGCGTTGCCATTTCCTTCTCCAGGGGATCTTCCCTACCCAGATATCGAACTCAGGTCTCCTGCATTGCTAGCAGACGCTTTACCGTCTGAGCTACCAGGGAAGCCCTACTTTTTTTATGGCTGGAATATTACTCAGCCATAAAAAGGAACATATTTGAGTAAGTTCTAATGAGGTGGATGAACCTAGAACTTATAAAGAGTGAAGTAAGTCAGAAAGAGAAAGAGAAACACCATATTCTAACACATATATATGAAATCTAGAAAAATGGTACTGAAGAATTTATTTACAGGGCAGCGATGGAGAAACAGACATAGAGAACAGACTTATGGACATGGAGAGAGGTGAGGAGAGGGTGAGATGTATGGAAAGAGTAGCATGGAAACTTACATTACCATATGTAAAATAGATAGCCAACGGGAATTTGCTGTATGGCTCAGGCTCTGTATCAACCTAGAGGGGTGGAATGGGGAGGGAGATGAGAAGGAGTTTCAAAAGGGAGGGGATATATGTATACCTATGGCTGATTCATGTTGAGGTTTGACAGAAAACAACACAATTCTGTAAAGCAATTATCCTTCAATAAAAAATAAATTAATTAAAAAACATCCTATTGGTTAAATTTTATTCATTTTTATACTATAAAGAGTTTGTTAAATTTGAACATTATAATTAATTTTACCTAGTAATTATGTTCATTGGAATATTAAGGTATGCTTATTCATATTTTATAGTTAATTTTTATTTGGCATTTTATAATGTTTACATATTTTTATGTTAAATATTTACTTTCACTTCTTTTTATATCATGGATTTTTAACATTCAGTTATAATTTTTGTCATTTTCCTCTTGTATTGCATCATTGGGTATATATCACTCAAGTCATAGTTAATGGCTTTGAATATTTCCAAATCTTCAAATTTGAGAGTGGAGTTAATATGCAAGTAGAGCAATGTGGTTCTTTGGATGTTTATGTGAGAAGATACTCAGGGAATTCAAATATTCCCAAATTTCAATTCTCATTGGCTTATTACTAAACTCATGGTCTTCCCCCATTTTCTGCTCCACCAGCAGTCTGTTCCATTAGCTGCTAGCAATGCTTCCAGTGGTTGTAAACAAAAATCCTGGCATTGTCCTTCATGAACTTGCTCCTTTTCTCTTGTTTTACAATAATTCACAGCAAATCCTGCTCACACTAACTTCAAAATATATCCAGAAATAGATCACTTCTTACCACCTTTACTGCAAATACCCTGGTCTAGGTCTCCATCGTTCACTCTGGATTACCATGTCCTGGTCTCCTCACTTTCACTCTGGCATCCCTACAGTAGCCAGGAAGTTCCTCTTTAATGTCAGATCAGATCTCATCACTCCTCTGTACCAGATCTCCAATGAATCTCCATGTCTTTTGGAGTCTGGAAGTCCTTATAAGGAAATTAACCTTCATCCCTTTCTGAAGACTCAGTAAGAAAAGTAAAGTTTACTATATTTACCCATATTTTCGCTTACCATGTTCTTTCTCCCTCTCTGCTGCTTCACAATTTCTCCTTCTATTGTCTCCTTTCTGATTAGAGAAATTCCCGTAGCCGTTCCTTTAAGGTAGGTCTGTGGCACAAGTTTTCTTTGTTTCCCTCATCTGAGATTGTCTTGATTTTCCCTTCACTTCTGAGGGATATGTTTTGCTTAATACAGGATTTAGGGTTGATAGTTCTCCCCACCCCGCCCCAGCATTTAAAAATGTTGCACCATTTATTTCTGGCCTCCTGGTGGGCTGCCGTCTATGGGGTCACACAGAGTCAGACACAACTGAAGTGACTTAGCAGCAGCAGCATGGTTAAATAAGGTCCTTTTCCTTGGTGCTTTCAAGATTTTTTTGGGGTGGCTTGTGGGGAGGGTGTCTTTCTATTGGAGAAGTTTGAATGTTCCTTGGTGTGGATTTCTTTAGACTTGTTCTGTTTGCAGTTTGATCTGCTTCTTGAATTTATGGGTTTACTTTTTTGAGGTCAAATTTGGGAACATTTCAGCCATTATTCTTTTGAATATTTTTTCAGTACTACTTACTTTCTCCTTTCCTTTTAGGAATCTAATCATACGGATATCAGATCTTTTATATTAATTACAGGTCCCTGAGGCCCTATTTTTTTTTTTTTTTAGTCAATTTCTTTTCTATTGTTCAGATTGAGTAATTTCTGTTGTTCCATCTTTCATTTCACTGACTTTTTTTCTCAACTGCCTCCTCATTCTAGTCTTGGGCCTAACTTCTTAGTTTTAAATTTTTCAGTTAGTGTATTTTTTCAGTTCTAAAATTTCCATCTGTTTTTTTCTTTACATTTTCTATTTCTTTACTGAGATTCTGCCTTTTTTTTTTCATTTAAGTGTGGTTCATAATTGTTTGTTGAAGTATTTTCATCATGGTTGCATTAAAATTTTTGGCAGAAAATTCTAATATTCGATCTATTTTAACATCTATTGATTGTCTTTTTTTAGATATCTCTTGGTCTGAAAATGGTCCTTTGCTAGAGGTGCTTTTATTCTGTGCTTTTTTCACTTAAGGGAGTGTAGTCTCAGACAGGCTTCAAAATACACCTTTGGAAATGGGACTGAGAGGTGAAACTAGAATCCAAGTGTGTCTGACATAAAAGCTAGGCTCTTAGGCTTTCAAATTACAGACAAATAAGTACAATGCAGTTCTATTTCCACAAGAGAAAATGTACAGCTAGATATTCCCAGCATAGAAAAAATTTAAGAGTAGACCTCAAAATGTTAGCCTGTATTTTTTATGAATATAGTATTTGGATGATTCACATTTTTGTCTTCTGTGATTTCAATTATCTATAAAATCACAATTTAATCACCTGATTTTAAATAAAGCTCTGAATATCTCATGTTTGTTTAAACTTATTTAAAGTTGTATTTTTGCGGTTTTATTTCTCATATGAATAGTCACAAATTAGGTGCTCTAAAAGCAACTCACTTAAATCTTAAAAATATGAAATTACTTTTCCCTTCTAAACGCTTACTTGCAGGAAGTAGATTTAATATATTTTTGTCAAGCAGCAGATATGATATGTTTATTTTCTCATAGTCTTTACTTTAATATCAACTTTGCAGCTAAATTTATTTAGAATTTAGATCACATTATTTTCAAGTGAGCATATTGTAACAAAAAATATTTCATGGCTCATCTATTCTCTCATCTTCTTTTCTTTTTTCTTTTTTTTTATCTTTTATTTTTTTTTTTTATTTTTTTTTTTTTGGTATTTCGATTCTTACATGTTATTATACATGTTTCAATGCCATTCTCCCAAATCATCACACCCTCTCCCTAGTCAGTATTTAAAGTAGCAACAAAAACCTTTGGAATGATAATGTTTTTTTCTAATAGACTTGAATGACATGGTATATTTTCATATCATGTTGCCATGACTACCAAACCCTTTAGCTCATCTTCATTTAAATATGTTCGCTGTTAAATTAGAGATGGAGCTTAAGCAATTCAGGATACTCTATAATTTTGTTTAAAACACTGGTTATATAATAAGTCTCAAGTTCACTCTTTCAAAAGAATAATGCAAGAGAGTTGCTGACTATAGAACATCTATTCTGTTTCCTAATTCCTCCAGAGGCAGTTTGGAAAAAAGAAAAAAGACCAACACTTATCTAAGAGAGTTTTTCAAGTTCTGTATAGGAATTTGACACTCAGACACAGAGCAAAATTTATGAATATCATTAAATAAATCAGAAGGCTTTTTTCAAATTCCAAGATGTCTGAGTTGACATCAAGACCTCTTAAGCACACTCACATCAGAATACTGAAAAATGCTCAAATGGTAACAAATGTCTCTTCCTGGCTGATTTAAAAATGTCTGTCTAGACGTGGCACCCCTTTATCCTTTCTCCGTGTGAAGATGTGATTGCCGCACACTGCAGGAAGCCCAGGCCGAGGTAAGCCTGCTTAGAGGTGAGCTTAGAGAGAGAGCTTAGAGCTCACACCGCTTAGAGGTAAGCTTTGCAGACAGAAGATGCAGTGACCCTAAATGAAGAATAGTCAGCACCCCAAAATTTATACTTGGTCACCACTTTTCTAGGAGCCCCATGTATTAGGGAAAGAAGATAATTTACTTGTGTGTGTGTGTGTGTGTGTGTGTACGCGCACATGCTTGAATGTGTGCAGCCATGTTGGAATGAGCCATTACGTGACCAACATAAAAATTTGTACACTCTGGATTGCATAAATACTATTTTTTAAAGACATTAAGCTTTGAGGAGGAGCTTGATTTTATTCAAATATTGTTCTTTCCAATTAAAAATAAAATCAAAATCTTTAAATGACTAACAATATACCAAGGAGAAAGAATTGCTTTGACCCTGATAACTCTGGTTTGACCTTTAAAGTCATACTCTTTAAAAATTTTATGGAATTAAAGCACAAAAATATAGATTCTTCTAATGGCTAATCAAATAGAAATACACATGAATTAATAAAGCCTTACTAAATTTTCTAATATCATGTTTCATTTATTATTATTAAATTTTAAATGTAATTTTGCCTAGTGCCATGGCAAATAGATGGGGAAACAATGGAAACAGTGACAGACTTTATTTTCTGGGGCTCCAAAATCACTGCAGATGGTGATGCAGCCATGAAATTAAAAGATGCTTGCTCCTTGGAAGAAAAGCTATGACAAACCTACACAGTGTATTAAAAAGCAGAGACATTACATTGCTGACAAAGGTCCATTTAGTCAAAGCTCTGGTTTTTCCAGGAGTCATGCATGGATGTGTACGTTGAACCATAAAGAAGTCTGAGTGCCGAAGAACTAATGCTTTTGAAGTGTGGTGTTGGAGAAGACTCTTGAGAGCCCCTTGGACTGGAAGATGATCCAACCAGTCCATTCTGAAGGAAATCAGCCCTGAATATTAATTTGGAAGGACTGATGCTGAAGCTGAGACTCCAATACTTTGGCCACCTGATGCGAAGAGCTGACTTATTTGAAAAGACCTCGATGCTGGGAAAGATTGAAGGCAGCAGGAGAAGGGGATGACAGAGGACGAGATGGTTGGATGGCATCACCGACTCAATGGACATGAGTTTGAGCAAGCTGTGGAAGATGGTGAAGGACAGAGAAGCCTGGCGTGCTGCAGTCCATGGGGTCACAAAGAGTGGACATGACTGAGTGACTGAGCAACAAAGTGTACAGCACAGGGAACTATATTCAATATCTTGGGATAAACCATAATGGAAAAGAATATAAAAATGTATATATGTGTATAACAGAGTCACTTTGCTGTATAGCAGAAATTAACACAACATTATAAATCAACTACACTTCAATAGAAGATTTTTAATTAAAATTTTAAATTTAAATAGATGAGGTTTTTGCTTGAATTAAAACTGTAAGATCAGATTGTAAATAAAATATAGAATAGAAGGTACATTAAGCAATTGTGGATAAAGGTACGGGAATGTAGAATATGTTTTTATTAGTAAACCTAATTTTGCATAAAGTCTTTAAATTTTTTATTAAAATGGGCTTTTCATAAATCCTAATGCAGTGTTTAATCTTCCTGCCTCAGATTTCTCTCAAAACAGAATATTAAAAATAATTAACAAGTCAAAGCAGGGAAAGAATTCTAATAATCCTTCACTTTACCTTCCAGGATCACAAACTGCTGGTCACTACTTATTGCAAAGGACTCCTGATCTTATTTTGATTTTCAGTAAAGCAAGTCAATAATGAAATAATTAAAAGTGACTTTTTCATTTAAGTGAAGGAGGCAGAATAAAATATTTAACAGATTTTAGAAAGCAAACAAAACGGTGTGCATTCTTGGTTTAATTTTGCTGGAGAGACTGCATAAAATAAAACCCTAACTCTTTTCCTTGGCCCCTTCCCCTCTCTGTGCATCTTCTCTAATTTTCTAGCCTCAGCAGCTATCCCGCTCTTTAAACATGACAAGCTCATTCCTGCCTCTGGGGCTTTGTACCTGCTGAGGGGGAACTTGCTCAGATTTGAACAGCTCTCACCTCAAATGCTATCTTTTAGGTCTTTCCTTGAGAGTCTTGCTGCCCTCTCCAGATGCTCTAAAAATTATTTTAATAATTTTCTCATTTGTTTGCTTATTTATTTTCTGTTTATACAACATAGAATAATGGATAAGTTTCATTTAGCACCATGCCTAGAATTGCATCTGACACACACTATGTACTCAATAAATATTTATAGACCGACTGACTCTCAGGGTGTTACAAGGACGGTTCTGTGACAGTCTGATTTGGGGTAAGAATATTTGCATAGTCATTTTACGACTTACCAAGATTTCCATGTACCTTATCTTGTGATATTCTTAGACATGTACATAAATTGAGAGGAAATGAAGTTCAGGTATTGTTATCCTAATTTCTACAGCTTAGAGAAGGAAGTGACCCCTCTCCCGTGGTGTGGCTAATGGTGAGTTCATGCTTTTCATTGTCATTTGTCCGCTGTTCATTTTTCATGAGCCCCAGATGGCTGTGACTAAGCTGATGGGGCAGCAACACACGTACACAGCCGGCGTTGCGGACTCTGTTAACAGATCCACCCGCATCTGGCACCAGTGCTACCTGATCTGACCACCAAGCTGCTGCCGCCGCCATCAGGCACAGAGTCATCTTTTCCTTTTCACATTAATTCTACTTAGAATAAAGGGGGGAACAAAAGGCTATGGGCTTAAAGCCACTGGATCTCTGTTAGTATTACAAACTACTATTGAGAAAACCTCTCAATCACGTGATTAGAGAACCATCAAGACTCAGGCTGAAAATTGGGAGTAGGTATTTTGCCTGAAACATCATTTACTTTACTGGACTAATGGAATCTTCGGGCTAGAAATCAGCTCTTTTAAGTGAGAAATCAGCTCTTCTAAGCTCTTTCTAAAATAAAAGAATAGAAAGACACAGTGATCCAAAGAGATCACTTTGCGAGTTGGTGGGAGACAGGACTGGAGGCAGACTGTTGCCCTCTTATACCCAGTCTATATAATTTATGCCTCTTTTGAAATTAAATCTGACACTGGCTAATTTTTCAGGGCCTGGAAGTATGAAAACAAGAACACAATAAAAACTGAAATAAGTTTTTTAAGCCATGATGATACTAATAAATCTAACAAATATATATAAATCACTGACTCACTTGACAATTGTTTATTCCATGCCTGTTTTATTGTAGGCTCTATTCTTAGACACTGGGGTTACAACAGAGAGTGTAATAGCCTTTCTTTCTCATGGTCAAATGGTGAGGCCAAGCAGTAAGTGTTTAATTTTAACATATGTTACTAAATGCTATGATAAAGACCAGAACCAGGGAAGGCAGAAAGATAGCATTCAGGAAGGGTTATCAACCCATGTGGTGGTGGCGAGGAAGGGTTCCTGGGAAATACTGCATCTGAGCTGAGATCTAAAAGATGAGCAAGAAATAGTTGTATAAAGGTGGAAAATGTTCCAGGCAGAGAGAAGAACCTGCATAACAATGTGCATGCATGAATGTATCTTCCCATTCACCATGGCCAAAACACAAAATAAAACAGCAATTATTTTTATTCTTCTGTGATTTTTCGAATCACAGTTCCCTGTGTGGAATCACACATGGCTCTTCAGTATGTGGATCATCTAAGATGTATTTCTATCAGCACCATCACTTTACAACAGATTCAACACCCTGGAAAAGTGGGTTACAGTGAGATTCCTCCGGCTAGAACTATACAGGAGCAGGGCTTTATAAATGCCTTTGAAGAAGGCCAGGTTCACACTCATCTGGATCACCCCACACCTCCCTCAGAAAGTCTTCGGTGCCCACCACATCTATGTAAGGGCTTCCCTGGTGCTCAGCTGGGAAAGAGTCTGCCTGCAATGAGGGAGACCTGGGTTCTATCCCTGGGTTGGGAAGATCCCCTGGAGAACGGAAAGGCTACTCACTCCAATACTCTGGCCTGGAGAATTCCATGGACCGTAGAGTCGATGGAGTCACAAAGAGTTGGACACAAGTGAGCGACTTTCACTTTCATCACTATGTAATTAAAAATAAGCACGTTAAGAAGACACTGTGCCTGACAACATGAATACGCTGTCACAAATGAGAAATACAATTTTATTCTCGCTCTAACTGCCTTAAAGCATTCAGGGCATCTTTGTAAATTAACCACCCTGAAAATCAAAAGCAAGTAAATTGTTTTTCCCCAAAATCTGCATGTTTATTAATCATCTGCACAATAATCACAATCGTCATAAATTAGAATTTTCCCCCTAAGGACAAACAGGAATAGATGTTAATCAAAACCAATGTTGAATGCTCTGTAAGTTTTCTTTCAGTCTTTGATCAATTGATGCATTCATTTCAGATATTTGTTAAAACCTCACATTTCCAGCTTTATCAAATCAGGCAGAATAATTTTGAGTCTATATATTGCTTCTTTCTTTCATTTAAAAGTAATTATGGAAAGCCATCAATTTCCTGAGTCATCCATTTTCTGCTAGGTACAGGGACACACTAGCTTCCTATCCGCAAGGAATTTACATGAAGGGGAGAGCAGAGGTGGAGGAGATGTCAGGGAGGAGGGCACCTGTGCCATAGTGGGTGGGGTCCTTTAGGCTCTGCATCCCGGAAGTACAAAATAGCTCCTCAGGAGGGTTTAGCCTTGAGACTCGGTATTAAAAAAAGCAAAATAAAACAACTCGTTAGGTTAACCCCACACATGTTCAAGTTTGAAAACCTTTTCTTTGGCAGTATCAGATGTCACTGAGTTTCAAGCAAACAAGCAGGATGAGGCGGTTAAGTGTTTTAGGACAAGTGCCCTGGTAACCACGTGGAGGGAGACAGGACATTTTAACTCTCCAACGCAAAGTGGATCATTTTGATCAATTACGGGCTGAAGGATGGGTTGAGTCACAGAGATGAAATTACATTTAGAACTCAGATGAAGAATTAGCTTCATACCTCATTTGATAATTTTAGCTAGTTGAAAGTTCAACATTTTATCTTTTTGTGAAGGCTTTGTTCATTGGGTCAATATAGTTAAAATATCAGGTAACAAAGGCGATAATGAATTGGAGCCAGGTAAGCACAGACAAGGAGGGCATAATAGTCAAAGCAAGAGATAAGGAGAATGAAATCTTGGGCCACAGGAACTGCATGGTAAGACGGGAGTATTAACAATAAGGGAAACGCTAAAGGACTTGGATTCCAATCGGATGGAAAAGATAGGTAGCAAAAGAGCTGCGACTTTTTTACATAAAAATTCATTATTCTGGAATTATTTGAATATGGGACCGATTCAATATTATTTACCTTAATGAGATCACTTTACAGAATGGTTCAATGGAAAACAGAAAAAAAGAAAGTGCAGTTCAGTGTCATTCTTCACTGTTCTGAAAACTAGCTGCACTGATGACATAGTTTCTGCAGTGGCCTTGGATTCAGGGCTGGCTCCTCTTCTTTGGGCCCCTCCACGCTGTGTGGCAATTGTATGCTGTGCGCCTATGACAGTAAGACCCACTCTCTTTCTCTATTGCTACAGTAATGCGCAGAGAGTAGGTCCCCCAGTTTTGGTTTTAGAATACCCAAACCGATTAAATGTGGTGCTGACTGGAAGTAGCACTTTCCAGCCTAAAATAACTTCCAGAGAAGCCCTACTGCATGTCCTTGCTTTCCATAAGGGCATCCCTAAATACACTGTCCTCTGGCAGTATCCTTGTCCCTGAAATCCACATGAAAGGTACTTGAGGCAGTCACACAGCTACTTAGAATACTAAATGTCCTGTCAGGGAATAGATTGGATGTGAGAGCCCCTGTGCGAACTGTACCAGATGGCTTTCCAGATGTTTTTCTTGGTCAACAGCCACCATCAGTTTGACTTTGGAGACATGACCTGGGTTTGCCCATGGTCCTTCAGATTGCATTCTACAAAGCTTTTGCATAAAAGAGTGAAAGGACTGCAGGTTGGAAAGATTACAGTTACATCTGCTTCACAGAATTTAAAGACATAGAAATTTTGAAAGCTTTGTATTTGCTTTTAAGATGCAAGTTGCTAACATTCTCCAGTTTAAGACAGTTCTAGAATATTAGCCCTGAATGGGACCTGGAAGACAACTTTCAGTTCAGTTTAGTTAACTTATAAATGAGGAAACTCAGTCCCACACAAGCTGAGTGAGGTGTGTAAGGTCTGTGGCTCAGGACTGGACTGCAGAGTTTGAGAATCTAGCTCTTGGAGTAATTTGTCTAATGTGCAAGGATTCTCCTTTAGACTTATTTTAAGGAAGTGCATATTTTCCTTTCTCATTTATGCCTATTGTACATTTCTTCTCAAATTCCTTCTATTTCTTTGCTGCTCACCTCTATTTTCTCAGTAATTTATGGTTAATAAACCTCAGTAAATGGAGTGACTCTAACATAAACCAGCCAAAATCATTATTGGTTATTTGGAGAATACCAAGTCCATTTCCATGTGAATCAATTAGTCTGTAATGTGTACAGTGAAATTGAGAAAGACATTTCTATGGTCCATAATGTGTAAAGAGAAGCTGAGAAACTTCCACGGTTCAATGAAAATGACTACTCAGTGGGACTGATCTTGAGTTACTGGAGAGCATTTGTAGCTACCACTAGTTTAAATGTCAGGACTGTGCTAAGCCTTTCACATGTTATCTTCATATTCAGTCCTGATGGTGAGCATACGGGGTAAGATTATCCTCACTGTACAAATTAATAAACTGAAGATCAGAAATTTAACTTGCCAAGATCATATCATTAAAAAGTCAGAGAGCTTGGATGATCTGATCTGGGACTCAAATCTTTGTGACTTTGTAGACCACTCCCCCTCCCATAAGCATCATGGAAACTCCTAAGAAGCCCAGGAGTTTTCTCAATGGTTTCACGAAGAGTGAGAGGGTTCGGAAATATTTCACAATGGAAATGGTTTCAGACTCTTGGGGTCATTAAAACAAAGAGGAAAGAATAATTTGATTCAAACTCTACTTGATCCAGGAGAAAATACCTACTATTTAAAGCAGATTTGGGGGATGGATGGAAAAATATTGTATCCAGAGGTGGCAACTTCACTCCTTGAAAGCAAAACACTGTGATCGGGTTATATCATGCGGCCTTCTCCTGAGCTGTGTGCTAACCACAGTGGAGTCCACTGGATCTCCTCTCCTTGCTTTCATTCCATCCCCTAACTTTCTGGTAATGTCTGGTAATGCCGCGCTCCTTGTCATAGCCTTTGTTGTCATGCTTTATGCCTTCAGGTTAGACAACAATAGCAAAAACCTTGCAATTATAAATTTTAAAAATAATTACTTAGCCTTAGGATTTTTAAATGGCTGAAAACATTCATAGAAAAATCATAGAAGTAGTTTATTTCTATGTATTATATTAGACTTCTACAATTATATGCAACTTACTTTGTATTGTATTCATTTTTATTTTTTATATTTTTAAAACCTACATGTATCCTAAATATCTAACTCTTTCAGAATCAGTGAACTTAGAGGATACTGGAAAAACATTTAAACTACATAATAACACAGGACAACAAAAGAGGAAAAAGGTTTAATTCCCACATCCCCTTTAAAAAGTCCTCATCCAGTGACTTGAATGCTTTGGAAACCTGGTCATTTACTTATTCAGTCATTAAAAAGGTTGCCTGCCCATCTGCTCCTGTGTACCATGCAAACCACTCACAGATTTTGCTGTGTGCTTATGAGGGTAGGCGAAGTACTGTGTGTGTGTGGAGGGGGGAATGGGGGGGTGAGAGAGAGAGACATGAAGAGGGATTAAATCTTCATTCTTTTTCTGCATTTTAATAACAAAAACAACAACAAAAAACACCTAGACAAACTGACTTGTTGTGAATGTCTTTTTACATATCAGCCTTTTTACATACAAGGGCTTCCCTTGTGGCTCAGCTGGGAAAGGACCTGGGTTCGATCCCTGGGTTGGGAAGATCCCCTGGAGAAGGGAAAGGCTACTCACTCCAGTATTCTGGCCTGGAAAATTCCATGGACTGTATAGTCCATGGGGTTGCAAAGAATTGGACATGACTGAATAACTTTCACTTCACTTCTGAACTGTAGAAACAGAAACTCCCTCTTCTTGGGTTTTGAACAATATGGTGACTCACAAAAGAACTGAACAAAAAAGATCTTCATGACCCGGATAATCACGATGGTGTGATCACACATCTAGAGCCAGACATCCTGGAATGTGAAGTCAAGTGGGCCTTAGAAAGCTTCACTACAAACAAAGCTAGTGGAGGTGATGGAATTCCAGTTGAGCTCTTTCAAATCCTGAAAGATGATGCTGTGAAAGTGCTACACTCAATATGCCAGCAAATCTGGAAAACTCAGCAGTGGCCACAGGACTGGAAAAGGTCAGTTTTCATCCCAATCCTAAAGAAAGGCAATGCCAAAGAATGCTCAAACTACCACACAATTGCACTCATCTCACATGCTACTAAAGTAATGCTCAAAATTCTCCAAGCCAGGCTTCAGCAATACGTGAACTGTGAACTTCCTGATGTTCAAGCTGGTTTTAGAAAAGGGAGAGGAACCAGAGTTCAAATTGCCCACATCTGTTGGATCATTGAAAAAGCAAGAGAGTTCCAGAAAAACATCTATTTCTGCTTTATTGACTATGTCAAAGCCTTTGACCGTGTGGGTCACAATAAACTGTGGAAAATTCTGAGAGAGATGGGAATACCAAACCACCTGACCTGCCTCTTGAGAAATCTGTATGCAGGTCAGGAAGCAATAGTTAGAACTGGACATGGAACAAAAGACTGGTTCCAAATAGGAAAAGGAATATGTCAAGGCTGTATATTGTCACCCTGCTTCTTTAACTTCTATGCAGAGTACATCATGAGAAATGCTGGACTGGAAGAAGCACACGCTGGAATCAAGATTGCCGGGAGAAATATCAATAACCTCAGATATGCAGATGACCCCACCCTTATGGCAGAAAGTGAAGAGGAACTAAAAAACCTCCTGATGAAAGTGAAAGAGGATAGTGAAAAAGTTGGCTTAAGGCTCAACATTCAGAAAATGAAGATCATGGCATCCGGTCCCATCACTTCATGGGAAATAGATGGGGAACCAGTGGAAACAGTGTCAGACTTTATTTTTGGGGGCTCCAAAATCACTGCAGATGGTGACTGCAGCCATGAAATTAAAAGACGCTTACTCCTTGGAAGAAAAGTTATGACCAACCTAGATAGTAAATTCAAAAGCAAGGACATTACTTTGCCGACTAAGGTCCATCTAGTCAAGGCTATGGTTTTTCCTGTGGTCAGGTATGGATGTGAGAGTTGGACTGTGAAGAAGGCTGAGCACCGAAGAATTGATGCTTTTGAACTGTGTTGTTGGAGAAGACTCTTGAGAGTCCCTTGGACTGCAAGGAGATCCAACCAGTCCATTCTGAAGGAGATCAGCCCTGGGATTTCTTTGGAAGGAATGATGCTAAAGCTGAAACTCCAGTACTTTGGCCACCTCGTGCGAAGAGTTGACTCATTGGAAAAGACTCTGATGCTGGGAGGGATTGGGGGCAGGAGGAGAAGGGGACAACAGAGGATGAGATGGCTGGATGGCATCACCGACTCGATGGATATGAGTCTGAGTGAACTCTGGGAGTTGGTGATGGACAGGGAGGCCTGGCATGCTGCGATTCATGGGGTCGCAAAGAGTCGGACACAACTGAGCGACTGAACTGAACTGATTTATAAATCTTCCCTACATCCAGAACAAAGGTTTAACTTTTTATGTGATATTTTTTCATTCACAAAGTATTTATACAGAACTAATCCTTCATCAAAAGTGTGTGCTGGGATGAATTACCAGAGTGAGGAAAGAAAGCAATTAACATGTAGAAAATGCCAGGCTCCAAGGTTTCACCAAAGAACAGTTAAAAGAAAAACAAACCTAATTTAGGCACTAACATGGTTTATGAAGTAGAAAGAGCTCATATGCTTATGAATTAGCAAGACCAACAGGAGATAACACATTCTATCCTTAAAGGGGAACTAAGAAAGAAGTCTGTGCTAGTTGTCACAGGGAAATTAACAGCGGTACTTAGTCTAGAGAAAGTTGAAACATTTATTTTTAAAAGAGCAGCCTCTCCCCCCAAGATAAACATGAAAGCTAAAAACAACTAACATTTATTGAGCATACAGTATGAGTCATTCATTGAGGTAAGCGTTTTAGAGACATAGACACTGAGGCAGGAACAAGTATGGTCGTTTTACAGATCAGAAAGCTGATGTTCAGAGATGATGAGTAATTTTGCTGAGTGTCATCCAGCTAGTAAAAGGCAGAGCCAAGAATGATAGATTCTGAGACCCACAGTCTTTAACTACTAGAAACTCTGAAATCTCAAGATCAGGAAAATTCTTAGTTCTATGAAGGCCTGAATTAAGACAATATGCTGAGCAAAAAGAAATATAATTGCATAAGTGAATGACTAAAAGAATAGGTATAAAAAGGTTGGAAATACTTGAAATTACACATAATTAATATAAATTAATAAAAATAAAGACGAGTCTTTGGAAAAACAGAAATAGAAATACATGCATTCCTATGAATATATTCCTATGAATTATTATGGGCTAAGGTGGTCAAAAGGCACAATTTCCAGTTTTAAAATAAGTCACAGGGGTGTGAGGCTCAGCATGGTGACCATACTTCATATGGCACATCAAGAGTAAATCTTCAAAGTTCTCATCATAAGAAAAAAATTGTAACTATATGTGATGATGGATGTTAACTAGACTACTGTGGTGATCATTTTGTCATATACACATATGGAACTATTATGCGCTACCCCTGAGACTAATATAATATTACATGTCACTTATATCTCAATTTAAAAACTAAAAAAAGATAGAAAGCTCGCCTCTGTCAAAACAAATATATTTATAGCTTATTTAAGGACAGGAAACAAATCTATTTAATATAGCAACACAAAAACTATGTATTGCTTGAAATAGATACCTGATTCAATAAGCATATTTAATATATTAGTGGAAAGTTTATTACATAAAACAATTATAAATCTATAAATTAAGTTTTCTTTTAAACATTTCCAGTTTCTATTACCATTTTAGCTGCACACTGCTTGGTGCACTGTGGTCTAACACTGTTCGCTTTATCAGCTTATAAGAAGGTAACGAAAGCAAGAAAAGGAAAATCATTATGAGAAGTCCAGGAAACATTTAATGAATTTTTGAGTTAAAATATCTCACTGTGCTGAGTCTATGAAGAAAGCACTCATTTTGATTCTTTGAAAATCTTTTTTTTTGGAGGCTTAGTGAGTGCTGGGTACAGGAAGATGAGTAAGATGTGGTTGACGTTTTAAGGAATTCGCAGTGTAAAAGAAGATGAAAGTGGAAGTGTTAGTCGCTCAGTCATGTCTGACTCTTTACAATCCCGTGGACTGTAGTCTGCCAGGCTCCTCTGTCCATGGAATTTTCCAGGCAAGAATACTGGAGTGGGTTGCCACTCCCTTCTCTAGGGGATCTTCCTGATCCAGAGATCGAACCCAGGTCTCCCACAATGAAGGCAGATTCATTACCATCTGGCCACCAGTAGAAGATAAGGGGTGAAAAATAAAGGGGAGCATGATAATCAGATCACATAGATAACCTAAATTCAGATTGTGGTTCTTCTACTTTCTAGTCATGAACAACCTTGGGAAACTTATTTAGCATTTCCGGGCTTCAATTTTCTCATCCATAAAATGGGGACAGCTATCAACCATTTCCAGCTGCTGTTATTAGACCCATGATGGACAGAGAACAGAACAGGACAGAAACAGAATAAATAGCCTGAATTTCTAGCTGTGCGAAGGAAAACATCTCAGGGAGATGAGAGCTGAGAGAATACGGATAGGCTTGGTGTTAAGGTGAGTTCAGGGGAGATGGAGCAGTGAAAACAAAGGTAAAGGGCAGGAGACCATTTGGAGGCATTCAGCAAACAGCCAGCTGCAGCAGCAAACAGCCCCTAGCAGGTATGGCTGGATGCTATAGTATGAAGAATGTCTGCAGTGACAGAGGGGTTCTGAGGCCAGAGCCTGGCAATCTTATAGGGCCACACTAATAGTCTGAATCCTGTAAGTCAGTGCTTTCCAAACAGTGCTCCTTAGAGCCTTACGATGAAAGGTTTTGTGAGACTGCCCCAGACATTTGTAAGGAGAGGCTTGGGTGAGTATGGTGTTGGGTTCCCTCCCAAGCAGAGCAAAACTGCTTTTATCTCTTTTATATGCCATGCTTTCATGTGCAACTTTTGTTTGAATAAAAAGATTGGTCCTTAAAAAGTATTCGAATTTAAAATATGATCAAGGATGGATAAATAAGGTTCTACTGTACAGCATGGGAACTATATTCAATATTCTGTGGATAAACTATAATGAAAAAGAATATGAAAAATAATGTAACTATGTATAATTTTACATCTTAAAGAGATGGGAATACCAGCACCTGACCTGCCTCTTGAGAAATCTGTATGCAGGTCAGGAAGCAACTGTTAGAACTGGACATGGAATAACAGACTGGTTCCAAATAGGAAAAGGAGTATGTCAAGGCTCTATATTGTCACCCTGCTTCTTTAACTTCTATGCAGAGTACATCATGAGAAACGCTGGACTGGAAGAAGCACAACCTGGAATCAAGATTGCCGCAAGAAATATCAATAACCTCAGATATGCGGATGACACCACTCTTATGGCAGAAAGAAAAGAAGAGCTAAAGAGCCTCTTGATGAAAGTGAAAGAGGAGAGTGAAAAAGTTGGCTTAAAGCTCAACATTCTGAAAACGAAGATCATGGTATCCAGTTCTATCACTTCATGGCAAATAGATGGGGAAACAATGGAAACAGTGGCTGACTTTATTTTTTGGGTCTCCAGAATCTCTGCAGATGGTGACTGCAGCCATGAAATTAAAAGACGCTTGCTCCTTGGAAGAAAAGTTATGACCAACCTAGACAGCATATTAAAAAGCAGAGACATTACTTTGCCAACAAATGTCCATCTAGTCAAAGCTAAGGTTTTTCCAGTAGTCATGTATGGATGGATATGAGAGTTGGGACTATAAAGAAAGCTGAGCACAGAAGAATTAATGCTTTTGAACTGTGGTGTTGGAGAATCAGTCCTGAATATTCATTGGAAGGACTGATGTTGAAGCTGGAACTCCAATACTTCGGCCACCTGATGCAAAGAACTGACTCATCTGAAAAGAACCTGATGCTAGGAAAGACTGAAGGCAGGAGGAGAAGGGGATGACAGAAGATGAGATGACTGGATGGCATCACCGACTCAGTGGACATGAGTTTGAGTAAACTCAGGGAGTTGGTGATGGCAGGGAAGCCTGGTGTGCTGCAGTCCATGGGGTTGCAAAGAGTCAGACATGAATGAGCAAATGAACTGAACTGAACTGAATGACTGATACATAACTGAGTCACTTTGCTCTACGGCAGAAACTAACACAACATTCTAAGTCAAATATAAAACAAATAAATATCCACTGAAGCTTTGAGCAAGGAAGAAATATGATCAGGCTTGAATTTTGGAATAACTTTGGGATTCCTTATTTCTTTAGGAGAGACTATAAAATCACTTGGTAAAGAAGTCAGTAGGACTATGGAAAAGACTCTGATGCTGGGAGGGATTGGGGGCAGGAGGAGAAGGGGACGACAGAGGATGAGATGGCTGGATGGCATCACCGACTCGATGGACATGAGTCTGAGTGAACTCCAGCAGTCGGTGATGGACAGGGAGCCCTGGCGTGCTGTGATTCATAGGGTCGCAAAGAGTCGGACATGACTGAGTGACTGAACTGAACTGAACTGAACTGAAGGAAGTCAGTAGGGCTATACTCTAGATTTTAATAGTACTGGGGTTGGTAGAAGTGATGAGTGATTATATGCTATGCTGAGAACCAGGCAAAGCTCTCAACAGCATAGGCACCATCCTTTGGGGTTGCCCTATTAATCTCTGCAGATGGCTTTGGTTGTTTTGGAGAGGGTGCTATTGGCATACTGGCAACTAGTAGGCGGAGGACATGGATGATAGACACTCTGCAATGTACAGAGTAGCCCCCATCCGACCTGGCCTTCACATATGCATGAAGGTAAAATATCTGGGTATAATTAACAGAAGCCTATAACCTAACTTTTTTTTTATACAAAGTAAAACACAAAGTATTTCTGGCATGGTTTTAGTATATACTGAAATTTATCAAGATTGGAGTTGCTGTGTGAATGGAGTAAATATTGTATTTTGGTCAGTTTTTAAGAATTTGCCAGGAGTTGTTTACTATTTGCAAAATACCTTCACAAGGCATTTGAGTTCCCAAGACACTCACCCTTAACAGCCAGGCTTTGGAGCTCCAGACTCACTATGAGCTTCCACTGAGTCTAACGCTGGATAGATGCAAGCGTGTGATGACTTCATTATGTCACCTGTGCAGCTGTGCTCCAAGGTATTTACATATATTCCCCTTACACTACATGCAGGCTCCCCTGGTGGCTCAGACGCTAAAGAATCTGCCTACAGTAAGGGACAGCAGGGTTCTATTCCTGGGTTGGGAAGATCCCCTGGAGAAGGGAACAGCCACTCACTCCAGTATTCTGGCCTGGAGAATTCCATGGACTGTATAGTCCACGGGGTTGCAGAGTCAGACATGACTGAGTGGCGTTCACAACACTACATTCAGGGCATTATGTTTGTTTCTTTAGTCTGTGCAGGTAAGTTATCTTGGGAATTTCTTTGAGGCAAATCAAGATGTCTCATAAAATATTTGCTATAAAAATGGGGCTTGGAGTACAACACAGTTGAGAGTCAACGGGTCAAATTAACAAAAGCATTCACAAAAGCATTTTTCAAGCCAGTCAGTCTCTCTTATACTATGGTAGATTGGAAATCAAGTTCATTTCTTGATTTGACTTTAACCTTTCCAAGCAGAGGCCATTTTTATTCACATGCTCATGCTGTAGAAAATAATGGCGGGTGATAACACACTTCAAAGGCAAGAAGATCACTGTGTGCAGTAACACAAGGGCCGGACCAGAAAGGCACAGAGGGGTTCGTTTGGGCAAGATGCTTCAGGTCATTGCATGTCTACAGTTTGGGAAAATACACTTCTAGTATCAAGTCCCACGCCAGCTGCTTGTCTTGACAGCAGTCAAAAATAATTTCAGGAAGTGATGTATTAAACGTTTCTTTTCTGTTTTGGAGGCAAATAACTTTCAATAATTTGTTCATATATATTGTAGACATTTAATCACAAAGATGCAACTATTCATTACAGGCCAAATTGCCCAGCATTTAAAAAGAGATAAAATAAAAATTCTTTTAGAAAACTACCATATCTTAAAAACCAGACAAATCTTGATTTTCTTCTTCAGTCCTTGATCTCTTTGAACTAATATTTTCATCAAGTTGTGCTAGTTCGCCAATAATGTATATGCCAGTATATTATTTAAATATGTCCAAAGCAGGATGTTGTGGACTTCTTTGCGTCAACCTGGGTCGATAAACAGCTGAACAAACTGAGATCAGGATGGACTATTTGGTAATGTCATATGCTTGTTATTCTTTGACACAAGGTTCTCAGACAGCTGCATCAAAATGCTTGTTAGTCCAGACATGGCCCCACAATTACTAACTGGGAATTTTTATATTACAAATATATTTCTAAGTGTTCATCTTTTGCTTACATAAAATAAGCTGGAACACTAATTTTTTTTTCCCAAGGAAAATGAAGGTGTGGATCTATAATGGGATAGGAAGCAGGAGAAGGAGAGATAGAGACCATGCTTTCTACTCATTAAGTTTCCATTAATAAACTAAAATGAATTCTTGCTTTATAGCTCCAGTGGGTATTTCTGAACAGCTGGTTGGCAGGCACCATCTTAATAATAAGTAAAAAATATTTGAATCACAGTCCTAGAGGCCCTGAATACAAACGTAAATTTCTGTCCTCTTTTAATACCAATATTAGTTGTGCCTAATTTATATGCAATCCTGTTATTGGTAGATTATGTAGGTTCCAAGATCACTTACTGCTGTTTACTGTGGTTGTGTCTTTAATTAAAACAACAATATCCATGGATAAATATAATAGCAAAACTTAATTTAGAACTAGTTAATATCCTACTTCCAATTTATCTATTAGGATTATTCATACAAAGTAAATGTTATAATAATCGGTCATTACTTTTTAATCTTTCTTCAGTAATGTAATGAGGGGAATAATTTTTCTGATTAAAGGTCCTTAAAACTGGTTTACCCCAAAAGGCTTTTCTAGATAACTAACTATATTCTAATTACAATACAAATATCTAATGAAATAATTCTGAAGTAGATAATTCTTGGAACTTTAAGAATTTTAATTAGGCAATTTGGTATTTTGAAAAAATGCATTTGTTAGACCTTTTTTGAGCTCTCAATATAAGGATTTTAGGCTTAACTTATAAATATGTATTTGAAAAACATTAATTCTGAGCAAGACATTGTGCAAGGTGCTAATCTTGTACAAGTGTATCTCTCAGTGCTGGATTTACTGGGAGTCCTTGGGAAGAACTACAGAATCTAATCTGATTAACAGCACTTACTCTTCTCAGAGGATCACAGATTCTAACAAGTATCACCTGAATCTTTTACAAGTGTCAGTCAGTTTCTCTTATATCAAGGTGTAATTAATTTCTACCTGGGAGAGCATTTTTTCTTTCAACTTTCTCTATACCTCACGTTAATAAGTACAGTGCCTTAGTTTACCATTTATGGCTCACAGTAAGATGATCCAAATGCTGCCTTATCATTCATTTTCCCTCCTCTTCTCTCATATTCCATGCCATCACCTTCTCCATGAAGCCTTCTCTGAGGTCTCTTAGTACAAAGGGATCTTTTCTCTCTTGATCCACTGTAACATTCTCCTATGTCCCCTTCTTAGGAACCCCTGATTTTTTATCTAGTTTTCTAATGCTTCATATGTCCATATTTTCCCAATTTCTGTTTTGTTTCTAGAGGGCTACACTTTTTCTGTGTGTACCCTTATTAGACATCCCCTCCAAGCGTGCACACACACATACTTCCTCTTTCTTTCCTGGCCCATTCTCAATAAAATCTACTGATATTTTAAAGACATTCTCTAAAAAATTTAATTTTCAGATTCATTATTTAATATCAAATATTTTCTTAAAATCTCAATTTCCACGATGACAGTGCCAGCATCATACTCAAACTATTACATCCTCATCAAGCTTTAGGGCCTTTAGAGTTTGAAATTAAAAAATGAGACAACATACCAAAGAAAGTGTAACAGATGTGTGAAAGTGAAAATGAAAGTTGCTCAGTCATGTCCGACTCTTATGCGATGCCATGGACTACATGCCAGAATCCTGGAGTGGGTAGCCTTTCCCTTCTCCAGAGGATCTTCCCAACCCAGGGATTGAACCCAGGTCTCCCACCTTGCAGGCGGATTCTTTACCAGCTGAGCCACAAGGGAAGCCCAACAGATGTATAGGCATGATTAAATTAGTAAACATTTTTTAATGTGACAATAGTTTCCAAAATTCCACTGACAACTTTAGGCAAGTTTCATTTAGTGACATTTATAGCATGTGTTCTGATTGACTGGTACTCATGCCTTACCATTTGTTAAGTATTTGGAACACAGCCCCATATCAATCAACTTTTGCTTCAGTCTCGAGTCACAGGCTCTCTTTTCCCCACTATAATGTTTGCTTGAGCAGATTACGGGGCAATACAGAGAAGAAAATGAACACCCAGTTGTCTCTGTAGGGTTAACTGAGCTTATAGTGACTCTAAGATCAAGGCATTTGATGAAAAAAAAATTTTTTATCAACTAAACAAACAGAATGAACACTAAAGATAATATGCTCATAGGTGAAGTTGAACTTTGTATAATTCTGAAGTTGTGAGAATGTGTTTGTCTTGGGGCCACTGTAATCATTCACATATTTCACTGTCACTACTTTAAAAAAGTAGTTCTAAAATTTGTTTCATTTTGTTTCTATCATTGTATAAAACATGAAATAAAATGACAGAGACACACCCCCAAAAAAGAAGTGTTACTTATACTGCTTTCACAAGGAAATAGAAATGCACTCTTAAAGTTATAATCCTTCACCTTGGAATCTGCATTCTTCTTTAAAGGGAGGGTTTCAACAGAAAATTCTTAAGAGATTTTAAAAAAATACAAGTTTTTGACATTCTGTTGGATAGTTTTTGAAATTTTCATTTCTCTCATGTAACTAATTCTCTCACATATTAAACTACTACATATAAAATAAATGATAAGGTGTCACTGTATAGTACAGAGAACTATATTCAATATCTTGTAATAAATCATAATGGAAAAGAAGATGAAAAAGTATATATCTCTAACCGAATCACTTTGCTGTACAGCAGAAACTAATACAACACTGTAAATCAAATATAATTTAATAAATCCCCCTCAAACTGTATTGCCTTTATTTTTGAAGACAATGAAGATATATAATTTTATCTGAGAATCATTTTTAGGAAAAATATTTTGTACTTAGGACATTTGCAACACAAGGCGATGTTATATTTTATGTGCCAAACTAAACGGATCACAGGGTGATCAGATATTTAGTTAAACACTGTGGGTGAGTCTGTGAGGTGTTTTTGGATGAGAATAACAAAATCTGTAGACTGAGTAAAGCAGATTGCCCTCTGTAATGTGGGTGGGCCTCATCCAATCAGCTGAAGGTTTAATGAAACAAAAAGTCTGGCTATCTCTCAAGTAGGAGGGAATACCTCCTACCTAACTGTAGCTAATACATTGATCTTTATCTGTTCCTGCTTTTGGATTTGAACTGAAAATGATTTGTTTTTTTTTTCTTCATTTTTAGTCCTCTGGTTTGTTTTTCTTTTCTTTTTTAAAAAAATTTTATTGGAGTTGATTTACAATGTTATGTCACTTTCAGGTGTACAGCAAAGTGAATCAATTATACACATACGTTTATCCACTCTTTTCTACTTTTAGATTCTTTTCCCACATAGGCCATTACATATTATTAAGTAGAGTTCCCTGCACTATATGACAGGTTCTTATTAGTTATCTATTCTATATATACTAGCATGTGTATACACACACACACACACACACACATATATATATAATTTTATCAATCCCAATTTCCAAATTTATCCCTCCCTCCTAATGCTCTGGTAACCACAAGTTTGTTTTCTATATCCATAACTCTACTTCTGTTTTGTAAATAAGTTCATTTGTATCCTTTTTTTTAGATTCTACATACATCATATATTTGTCTTTCTGTCTGATATTTGACTTACTTCTCTCAGTATGACAATCTCTGGGTCCATCTACATTGCTGAAAATGGCGTTTTTATTTATTTATTTATTTTAATGGTCAAGTAGGGCTTCCCAGGTAGAGCTAGTGGTAAAGAATCTGCCTGTCAATACAAGAGCCACTAGAGATGCAGGTTCGATCCCTAGGTTGGGATGATCTCCTGGAGTAGAGAATGGCAACCCACTCTAGTATTCTAGTCTGGAAAGCTCTCTGGAGAAAGGAGCCTAGCAGGCTACAATCCATGGGGTTGCAAAAAGTTGGACACGACTGAGAACCGAGCACAATACTCCATTGTGTCAAAATGATTTTTCTTGAGCCTCCAGCCTGCTGGCTTTCTAACTAGAAGTTATACCATTGGCTCTCCTGGGTTTCCAATTGCTGACTGTAGCTCTTGAGATTTCTCACCCTCTATAATTGCATGAGCCAACTCCCTAAAGTAAATCTTTTTATAAATGTAGATATAAATGTCACTATGGGGGGACACTTACATATGTATACCTCCTGTTGGTTTTATTTCTCTGGAGAACCTTAATACACACAACGGAAACTGAAGCCTGGAAACACTGACAGAAAATCCCTTGTTACTATCTCACTTGATTTTAAAAAGTCATTTGATTAAAATATGTATATATTTCCTGAAAAGTAGTGAAAGTGAGTCACTCAGTCATGCCCAACTCTTTGCAACCCCATGGACTATACTGTCCATGGAATTCTCTAGGCCAGAATACTAGAGTGGGTAGCCTTTCCCTTCTCCAGGGGATCTTTCCAACCCAGGAGTCAAACCCAGGTCTGCCTCATTGCAGGCAGATTCTTTACCAGCTGTCACCAGGGAAGCCCTGCTGCTGCCGCTAAGTCACTTCAGTCGTGTCCGACTCTGTGTGACCTCATAGACGGCCTCCTACAAGGCTCCCCTGTCCCTGGGACTCTCCAGGCAAGAACACTGGAATGGGTTGCCATGTCCTTCTCCAATGCATGAAAGTGAAAAGGGAAAGTGAAGTTGCTCAGTCGTCTGAGTCTTAGCGACCCCATGGACTGCAGCCTTCCAGGCTCCTCTGTCCATGGGATTTTCCAGGCAAGAGTACTGGAGTGGGGTGCCATTGCCTTCTCTGCAGGGAAGCCCTAGACAGAATCAATTGTTGATCATCCTCATAATGCATTTTTCAAAACATAGAACAGTTAAATTATAGATCCATCCCTTTATCCTTAACTTGACTCAAGGCAAATTACAATAATCTAGTCATTGACATTTCTGCACAAAATTTATATGCACTTCAAAATCAAGATGTTTAAAAGTTAACAGATTCCATATTTCATAATGAGAAATTCTTTGACTTATAAATTAAACTTCTCCACAGGTAACTGCTCTGTATTTGCAGGGAATAGCCATTTTAAAGAGACCACATCCTATATATACATATACATACACACACATATACAATGGAATATTTCTTGTTTAGTCACTATGCTGTGCCCCATTATTTTGCGACCCCATAGACTGTAGCCCTCCAGGTTCCCCTGTCCATGGGACTTCCCAGGCAAGAATACTGAAGTGGGTTGCCATTTCCTTCTCCAGGGGATCTTCCCAATGGAATATTACTCAGACATAAAAAGAACAAAATCCTGCCATTTTCAGTAATTCAGATAGACCCAGAGGATAGTATGCTTAGTGAAATAAGTCTGACAGAGAAAAACTAATACTCTATGTAAATCACCTGTATGTGGAATCTAAAAAATAAAGGGATGTATATAACAAAACAGACTCACAGATATGGAGAACAAACTAATAGTTACTAGTGTGTAGAGGCAAGCAGGGGCATAAGATAGGAGTGTGGAATTAAGAAACACAAACTGCTATGTCTAAAATAAATAAGCAAAAAGACATGTATACAGCACAGGGAAATATAGCCATTATTTTGCAATACTGTTAAATGAAGTATAATCTATAAAAATTTTGGATCACTATGTTGCACAGCTGAAACTAATTTGTAAATCAACTATACTTCATTTTTTTAAAAAAGTTAAAAACTATATTCAATAACATCTGAAACTTCATTCTTCAAAAAAATCAGGTATCAAGGTAATCTTGAAATGATCTTTCAATTTATACTTTGAAAATAAATTTTGCTTATAACATCTTTTACTTACTTTCATGATTATAGATCCATTCAATAGACAGTTATGTCACCAGCCCTTATTAGAATCTTGTGGCACAACAGAGGATTAAACAGTAAAAATTCCTTGTCTTCACTGAATTTTTGTTCTTTCAAGGAGTGGAGAATACAGACCAAAACAAAAAGGAATTAGTATATTAGAAAGATAGATGTCACGACAGTACACAAAAGAAGCAGGAGAAGGGCAGTGGTAGGGCAATGTGGGTGAGATGGCAAACTTAAACAGTTAGAGGAGGCCTCATGGAAGAGGAGAAGGCAACGGCACCCCACTCCAGTACTTTTGCCTGGAAAATCCCATGGACAGAGGAGCCTGGTGGGCTGCAATCAATGGGGTCGCTAAGAGTAGGACATGACTGAGCTACTTCACTTTCACTTTTCACTTTCCTGCATTGGAGAAGGAAATGGCAACCCACTCCAGTGTGCTGGCCTGGAGAGTCCCAGGGATGGGGGAGCCTGGTGCTGCCGTCTATGGGGTCGCACAGAGTCGGACGCGACTGAAGCGACTTAGCAGCAGGGAAGAGGTACCACACGGAAGCAGACTTGAAGGAGATGAAGGCATACTGCATGTATATATCCTTGGAGAGCATCTCAGGCAAAGCAACCGCAGGTACAACATTTCTGAGAGAGAGCTGCTGAGTCCTCAGGCCACCAAGGAGGCCAACAAAGCTGTGGTGAGGTGCACAATGGAAAGAAAAAGAGGAGATGAAACCAGAGGTAGGGCCTTGCAGACCATTTTTACAGTCTTTAGCTTTTACTCTAAGCAATATGGGGAGCCACTAAAGGGCTGTGAGTAAAGGATTTACACAATCTCCATGACGTTTACCAGGACTGCTCTATTTGCTACAGTAGAGAGAAGAGACATGAAGAAGCAAGGCGGAAGCAAGGAGACTAATAAATGGGCTACTGCAATAAGCTACGTGAGACAGATGCCTTTCCAATTGGTGCCAAGTGAGCACTGATCTTTGCAGATGAGGTACTTGGTTTTTCCCACTAAGGCACCGGGGAGAGAGCACTGCCTACTTTTCTGAAGCCAACTCTCCGAGACTTTTCCTGAATGTGTAAAATAACAGTATACTTTTTGTTTTGACATAGTTTTAAAATAATTGCCTTAAAAAGAAGCCACAACCACTTATGGCTGTGATACTGAACAATAGAATTACTAAAGAATACTAAAAAATAAGCCATTTATATACAAAAGGATGTACTTCTGGGCAAGCATGGAGGTGACAAATATTTTCAAGGGGATGGGCCATTCACTAATGAGGTGGGAGGAGTGATTATAATAATAGTTTCATTTGAACCGCACCACAGAGTTTGTTTTTCTTTGTTTTCACTATGATGTTTATTAAAAACTTAGAGTTGTTGTTTTTTTCCCACTGTCTCTAAAAAAATACAGGACCAAATCTACACTAAACAGAGCTGATTTTGTGTGCTTTTGCAGTTTCCTTACACTTCCAAAAGCTTGAAAATTTTCATTACAGACAATGCTTGAGAGGAGGAGAGGTATATGCCATCCCTTCTATCTTCAAACTCACCCTGACACTAAATTATCTCACAGTGTAGCTTCATATTACAGTATTGAGCCCATACATTGAAAGCTGCTGATTTATTTCTTTTGTGGCTTTTATATAACCTGTGGCTAATTCATCCTTTGGTTTCACATTTGAACATCATAATAACATGAATGGGAACTAATGCTTGAAGCATCTGATCCCTGTCTTTCCAGAGTCTCTGTGGCTTGAAAGAGAATTCGAGAACAATAGTTTTCTACCAGGGTGGCTTTGTGCCCCAGGGGACACCGGGCAATGTCTGGAAACATTTTAAATTATCAGTTTTGGGGAAAGGATGTTTTTGGCACCTGGTGACTAGGAATTCTGCCAAACATCCTAAAGGGCACTGCACAGCTCCTTTGGACATAGAATTATCTAATCCCAAACATCCACAGTAGTGAAATTGAGAAAACCTCTTCTAGAAAAAAAAGCCAAGAAACATGTGAATGAGGTGGATGGCATTCTCAGTGGATAGAACTTTTTCATCAGTTTGAAGACATCAAACTGTACAGGCCAGTCCTCCTGGGGCTAGAGTGAGTTAATGCTCCTCCACAGGGGGCTTTTCCATAGAGTAACTCAAGCAGTACTTCAGCACCTGCCAGAGTATATATTATAGAAACTGCTCTGTGCTTTAATGAAACACAAATATCTAAACAACATCTTCAATAAAATACTAATGACATTTCACACACTGTAATTGAGGGACAAGAGGGTGATGACGTGGCTTCCCAGATTTAAGGGAATATTTATCCACTTACTCAATTAATTTCTTTTGTAGCCTGAGTGATGATCATAAGCATGCATCCTGGATGGAGGACTTAAGTCCCAATACACAGTGAAGAAAATACAGAGATTATGACATATCCTTCCTTCTTTTCATTCTAGTTGATCAAACACACATGTGAAAGCTACAAACTGTATTAACAATGACAAAATATCAGGAACAATTCTTCAAAGGTTATTTCATTTCAGTTCAGTCGCTCAATCATGTCCAACACTTTGCAATCCCATGGACTGCAGCACACCAGGCCTCCCTGTCTATCAACAACTCCAGGAGTTTACTCAAACTCATGTCCATTGAGATGGTGATGCCATCCAACCATCTCACCCGCTGTCATCTCCTTCTCCTCCTGCCTTCAATCTTTCCCAGCATCAGGGTCTTTTGAAATGAGTCAGCTCTTCGCATCAGGTGGCCAAAGGATTGGAGTTTCAGCATCAACATCAGTCCTTCCAATGAACACTCAGGACTAATCTCCTTTAGGATGGACTGGTTGGATATCCTTGCAGTCCAAGGGACTCCCTAGAGTCTTCTCCAACACCATAGTTTATTTTATTTTTTAATATAAATTTATTTATTATAATTGGAGGCTGATTACAATATTGTATTGGTTTTGCCATACATCAACATGAATCCACCACAGGTATATACATGTTCCCCATCCTGACCACCCCCCCCACCTCCCTCCCCGTACCATCCCTCTGGGTCGTCCCAGTGCACCAGCCCCAAGCATCCGGTATCATGCATCAAACCTGGACTGGTGATTTGTTTCATATATGATATTATACATGTTTCAATGCCATTCTCCCAAATCATCCCACCCTCACCCTCTCCCACAGAGTCCAAAACACTGTTCTATGCATCTGTGTCTCTTTTGCTGTCTCACATACAGGGTTATCATTACCATCTTTCTAAATTCCATATATATGCATTAGTATCCTGTATTGGTGTTTTTCTTTCTGGCTTACTTCACTCTGTAAATAGGCTCCAGTTTCATCTACCTCATTAGAATGGATTCAAATGTATTCTTTTTAATGGCTGAGTAATACTCCATTGTATATATGTATCACAGCTTTCTTATCCATTCGTCTGCTGATGGACATCTAGGTTGCTTCCAGGTCCTGGCTATTATAAACAGTGCTGTGATGAACACTGGGGTACACGTGTCTCTTTCAATTCTGGTTTCCTCGTTGTGTATGCCCAGCAGTGGGATTGCTGGGTCATAAGGCAGTTCTATTTCCAGTTTTTTTAAGGAATCTCCACATTGTTCTCCATAGTGGCTGTACTAGTTTGCATTCCCATCAACAGTGTAAGAGGGTTCCCTTTTCTCCACACCCTCTCCAGCATTTATTGCTTGTAGACTTTTGGATCACAGCCATTCTGACTGGCGTGAAATGGTACCTCACTGTGGTTTTGATTTGCATTTCTCTGATAATGAGTGATGTTGAGCATCTTTTCATGTGTTTCTTAGCCATCTGTATGTCTTCTTTGGAGAAATGTCTGTTTAGTTCTTTGGCCCATTTTTTGATTGGGTCATTTATTTTTCTGGAATTGAGCTGCAGGAGTTGCTTGTATATTTTTGAGATTAGTTGTTTGTCAGTTGCTTCATTTGCTATTATTTTCTCCCATTCTGAAGGCTGTCTTTTCACCTTGCTTATAGTTTCCTTTGTTGTGCAGAAGCTTTTAAGTTTAATTAGGTCCCATTTGTTTATTTTTGCTTTTATTTCCAATATTCTGGGAGGTGGGTCATAGAGGATCCTGGTGTAATGTATGTCGGAGAGTGTTTTGCCTATGTTCTCCTCTAGGAGTTTTATGGTTTCTGGTCTTACATTTAGATCTTTAATCCATTTTGAGTTTATTTTTGCAACACCATAGTTTAAAAGCATCAATTCTTCAGTACTCAGCTTTCTTTATAGTCCAACTCTCACATCCATATATGACTACTGGAAAAACCTTAGCTTTGACTAGATGGACCTTTGTTGGCAAAGTAATGTCTCTACTTTTTAATATACTCTCTAGGTTGCCGACTAAGGTCCTTCTAGTCAAGGCTATGGTTTTTCCTGTGGTCATGTATGGATGTGAGAGTTGGACTGTGAAGAAGGCTGAGCGCCGAAGAATTGATGCTTTTGAACTGTGGTGCTGGAGAAGACTCTTGAGAGTCCCTTGGACTGCAAGGAGATCCAACCAGTCCATTCTGAGGGAGATCAGCCCTGGGATTTCTTTGGAAGGAATGATGTTAAAGCTGAAACTCCAGTACTTTGGCCACCTAATGAGAAGAGCTGACTCATTGGAAAAGACCCTGATGCTGGGAGGGATTGGGGGCAGGAGGAGAAGGGGATGACCGAGGATGAGATGGCTGGATGGCATCACTTACTCGATGGACGTGAGTCTGAGTGAACTCCGGGAGATGGTGATGGACAGGGAGGCCTGGCGTGCTGCGATTCATGGGGTCGCAAAGAGTCAGACACGACTGAGCAACTGAACTGAACTGAACTGAACTGAACTAGGTTGGTCATAACTTTTCTTCCAAGGAGTAAGCGTCTTTTGATTTCATGGCTGCAGTCACCATCTGCAGTGATTCTGGAGCCCCAAAAGATAAAGTCTGACACTGTTTCCACTGTTTCCCCATCTATTTGCCATGAAGTGATGGGACCGGATGCCATGATCTTAGTTTTTTGAATGTTGAGTCTTAAGCCAACTTTTCACTCTCTTCTTTCACTTTCAAGAGGCTCTTTAGTTCTTCTTTGCTTTCTGCCATAAGGGTGGTATCATCTGCATATCTGAGCTTATTGGTATTTCTCCCGGCAATCTTGATTCCAGCTTGTGCTTCTTCCAGCCCAGCGTTTCTCATGATGTACCCTGCATATAAGTTAAATAAGCAGGATGACAATATACAGCCTTGACGTACTCCTTTCCCTATTTGGAACCAGTCTGTTGTTCCATATCCAGTTCTAACGGTTGCTTCCTGACCTCCATATAGGTTTCTCAAGAGGCAGGTCAGATGGTCTGGTATTCTCATCTCTTAAAGAATTTTCCAGAGCTTGTTGTGGTCCTTGCAGTCAAAGGCTTTGGCATAGTCAATAAAGCAGAAGTAGATATTTTTCTGGAACTCTTTTGCTTTTTTGATGACCCAACAGATGTTGGCAACTTGATCTCTGGTTCCTCTGCCTTTTCTAAAGCCAGCTTGAACATCTGGAAGTTCACGGTTCACGTATTGCTGAAGCCTGGCTTGGAGAATTTTGAGCATTACTTGACTAGCATGTGAGATGAGTGCAACTGTGCGCTAGTTTGAGCATTCTTTGGCATTGCCTTTCTTTGAGATTGGAATGAAAACTGACCTTTTCCAGTCCTGTGGCCACTGCTGAGGTTATTTATCAAATATGTAAATGGGATAAGGCAGTCCAGAAAATTCCCCTTCAACTACCTTATTTCATCAACTCTCAGGTACACTATATTGTCACTTTTTAACCTTTCTGAAACCAGGTTTATCTTACAATGCAATGCATAATGCAGGCAGCCAGCCAGGGAACAGTCATGCTGTAGCTACATGAAAACCTTCCGACAAGATAAAGAAAATGTCATTATCAGTGTATCATTCATTTGAGAAAAACAAAGGTGGTTCCTTAGAAGTCAGTAAACAGAGGCATAGTCAATATTTTCTGACTACAGTAAGACTTGCATGAGTCCTGAAAGAAGGATCCAGACCCTCAGAAACTGTGTTTTGAAAGATCCTTTATAGGTATTAATTCACACAGCTCCTTTATGAATTATTCTAGAAACAGTAGGCAAGTAATTAGAATATGGAAAGTAGTCAGGCCCCTGAGGCCTGAAAAGCCAAATCACAATAAGAGTCTTTTCTCAAGATACCTTTGCCAACCTAGCAGAGAGAGCAAACTGTTCCTTCTACTAAATCTCACTTGAACTGTTTGCACTAACATTCTTTTCTCACCTACTGGGATGTTTCTGGTCCCTCAAAACAGCTTCATACGATAGTACCCATCATTGTTCACATTTCCATAGAGAACCACAAGGTGGGAGGGAAGATAGAATAACAGCTAAATTTAATTTCTTCTAATAACTTCTAAGGTTTGGAACAGCTTAGAGGTAAAGAATCCTCCTGCAAAGGAGACACAGGAGACATGGGTTCGATCCCTTGGTCAGGAAGACCCCCTGGAGAAGGAAATGGTAACCACTCCAGTATTCTTACCTGAAAGAAGTCTCATAGACAGAGGAAGCTGGCAGGCTACAGTCCAAAGGGATGCAAAGAGTCGGATATGACTGGAGCGACTAAGCAAGCAAGCAAATGAGGAGCGCTCCAAACACTCAAGTGACAAAGTCCACTTCCCAAATATGCTGCATAAATTAAAAATTTCCCTGTCACAGAGTACTTGAATTTATGAAATTCCAGTTAGTTTACAAAATAAAAATACCATCTATCTGGAGCTGGGCCAATGATATGTGGGGTTGTTGTATGCCAAGGGCTTGTTGGAGCCCAGGGCAGACCTCCCTCCAAATATGCATCAATGGCAAACTGATCATTTTGAAAGAAAATTACTTAAGAAACATCTGATGCAAGAGGGACACTCTGACCCTCCCATCTGTCTCCCTGAAAGCAGCAAATAAATCTCTCATGTGAAAGATACACCTCCTGCATCTAGAGGTAGAAGGGACACTCTTTACCAGAGAGAGAAAATTTGGGGCCAAGTACGTGTGCTTGCCTGGAGAATCCCAGGGATGGGGTCGCACAGAGTCGGACACGACTGAAGCGACTTAGCAGCAGCAGTCTGTATAAACAAGCCTTGTTGCTGTTTAGTGTTCAGTCGTTTCTGACTCTTCTGCAACCCCATGGTCTGTCCATGGAATTCCCTAGGCAAGAATACTGGAGTGGGTTGCCATGCCCTTCTCTAGGGGACCTTCCCGACCCAGGGATTGAATCCTGCTCTCCCACATTGCGGGCAGACACTTTACAGTCTGCGCTACTAGGGAAGCCCAAACGAACCTTATTACTTCTTTAGTTTACTACTCAAAGCCCAAACTCTAGATTCTTCATTAATTAAGCACCTGAAGCCCGTTTCTTTGTCTTGTTAATTACTCACTTACTGTTTATTTGTCTTAAAAATATAAAATCTGTCTTCTCCGGTCACTTCTTAGGTCCCATTATCGTGCACATGAATTAAAATTTATCTTTTTCTCTTATCTGTCTTGTGTCTATTTATTATGAGTCCAGCCACAAGAACTCAAGAGGGGTAGAAGGGGGAATTTCCCCCTCTCTGACAGGCTGTTTTCAGAAAATAACCTTCTTGGGGAAGACCAGACTCAGAAAAAGAGAAAAAGGCTTCTGGGAACTGGGATAAAAATTGGAATTGGGTGCCACTCACTGCTGGAATTGGGGAGCCATCATTACTAGTCATCAGTCACAAGCAGGAGCAGTTGAGGCTCTGGTTCCAGGGCAGAAGCGAAGCTGTTTTCCTTCCACTGCAGGAAGAAAGAAGATTTTCTCTCTCTGAAATGCCCTAAGATTCAACTGTTGCTGATCTGACACATTTATCAACTCACTAGTCTCACTAGTTTCACTAGTTTCCCTGCAAAAGAGCATAAGTAATACATATCAGACTACAGAAATACTTTACAATAAAATGGTTGATACAATCTTTTCAGGAATGTCTCTCTGGCTTTATCATAGGCTGGTAATGGAACAGGAAGAGGGAACCCAGCACAGGCAAACTTTCCAATAATAAATAGGATCACTCCCTAAAATCCACCGAAAACAATATTTTCCTTTACTTTTTTTTCTTCGGCATCTATACAATTTATGCAAATGTCTGAGGAAACAAAGTCATCAAGAAAGTGACAGAGAAATAATAAGTAAAACAAATATTACACAGTGTGGTAGGACAAACTTTGAATATGCATAGTGACAATTTTTAAAGTTTCCCTTACTGTTTATTTCAATAAAATTTCAATGCTTTTATCTAGTAAGAGTTCACAGTTGACGTTTTCATCTACCTGGTCAATGAAGAAATGGATAAATTTCTAGAAATACAATCTCCCAAGACTGAACCAGGAAGAAGCAGAAAATATGAACAAACCAATTACCATCAATGAAACCAAATCAATTAAAAAAAAACAACAAAATCTCCTAACAAAAGTTCAGGACCAGATGGCTTCCCAGGTGAACTCTATCAAACATTTGGAGAAGAGTTAACATCTATTCTTTTCAAAATTTCCAAAACATTTCAGAGGGAAAAATGCTTCCAAATTCATTTTATAAGGCCACTATCACCCTGATTCCAAAACTAGAAAAAGAAATAACAGATAAAGAAAATCATAGGCCAATATCATTGATATTGATACAGATGCAAAAATTCTGAAAAAGATTAGCAAACTAAATCCAACAGTACATTAAAAGAACCTTACACTATGATGAAGTGGGATTTAATGCAGTGATATAAGGATATTTAATATCTGGAAATCAATGTGATACAACACATTAACATATTAAAGAATGTAAATTATATGATCATTTCAATAGAAGCAGAAAATGATTTTGTCAAACTTCAGCATCCATTTATGATAAAAATTTTCCAGAAACCGGGATTCAGGGAACATATCTCAACATAATAAATGGCATATATGAAAAAAACAAACCTAATGAATGGGGAAAAAATATTTGAAAATGACAGGACAAAATAGGGCATTAATATCCAAAATATATAAACAGCCCATACAAGTCAACATGAAACAAACAACTAGACTGAAAATGGGCAGAAGACCTGAATAGACATTTTTCCAAATGTCTGTTGAAAGATATACAGATGGTCAATAAGCACATGAAAACATGCTCAACATCATTAATCGTCAGAGAAATGCAAATTAAAACCACAATCAGGTATCACCTTACATCTGTCAGAATGGCTGTGATCAAAAAGAATACAAAACAAATGTTGCCACACACCTACAGTCAATAACTCTTTGACAAAGCAGGCAAGAATACAACATAAAAAAAAAAACCAGACTCTTCAGCAGGTGGTATTGGGAAAGCTGGAAAGTCACATGTAAATCAATGAAATTAGAACACTCCCTTACACAATACACAAAAATAAACTCTAAATGGTTTAAAGACTTAAATATAAGACATCCATATGTGTGTGTGCTAAGTCACCTCAGTTGTATCTGACTCTTTGTGACCCTATGGACTATAGCCTGCCAGGCTTCTTTGTCCATAAGATCCTCCAGGCAAGAATACTGGAGTGGGTTGCCATGCCCTTCTCTAAATATAAGGCATGACACCATAAAACTCTTAGAAAAGAACATAAGCAAAACATTTTCCAACATAAATCCTACCGATTTTTTCATACGTCATTCTCCCAAGGCAATAGAAATGAAAGCAAAAATAAACAAATAGGACCTAATCAAACTTATAAGATTCTGCATAGCAAAGAAAACTATAAACAAAATGAAAAGACCACCTAAAAACCTGGAGAAAATACTTTCAAATGATGTGATTGACGAGGGATTAATTTCCAAAGCATACAAACAGCTTATAAACTCAATAACAGTAACAACAAAAAACCCACTAATCATAAAATGGGCAGAAGATCTAAATAGATCTTTCTCCAAAGAAGACATGAAAATAGGCATATAAAAAGATGTTCAACATCACTATTATTAGAGAAATGCAAATCAAAACTATAACGAAGTATGACCTCACAGTTGTCAGAATGATCATCAGAAAATCTACCAGCGATAAATGTTGGAGAGGGTGTGATAAAAAGGGAACTCTCTTACCCTGTTGGTGGGAATGTAAATTGGTGCAGCCACTGTGGAGAAAAGTATGACAGCTCCCTAGAAATCTAAAAATAGAGTTACTGTATGGTCTAGCAATCTCACTCCTGAGCATATGTCTGGAGAAAATTCTAATTTGAAAAGATACATGTAACACAATGTTCATAGTAGGATTATTCACAACATCCAAGACATGGAAGAAACCTAAAGGTCTGCCAACAGATGAATTACTGAAAAAGATGAAGTATATACATACAATGGAATATTAATCACCCATAAAAAATGAAATAATGCCACTTGCAGCAACGTGAATGGACCTAGAGACTACCATATTAAGTGAAGGAAGTCAGACAAAGATATATGATATCACTTACATGCAGAATCTTAAGGAAACAATACAAATGAACTTATCTACAGACTCACAGGCATAGCAAAGAATGTATAGCTACCAAAGAGGAAAGTAGGGGAGGGGGACAAATTAGGAGTTTGGGATTAGCAGACACAAACTGCTATATATAAAATAGATACAACAAGGTCCTACTGTCAGTATCTTTTAATAAGCCATAGTGGAAAATAATATGAAAAAGAATATATGTATGTATAACTGAATCATTTTGCTATGCATCAGAAAGTAACACAACATTGCAAATCAACTACAATTAAAATCCACACACCTATGGACACCTTATCTTTGACAAAGGAGGCAAGAATATACAATGGATTAAAGACAATCTCTTTAACAAGTGGTGCTGGGAAAACTGGTCAACCACTTGTAAAAGAATGAAACTAGAACACTTTCTAACACCATGCACAAAAATAAACTCAAAATGGATTAAAGATCTAAACCTAAGACCAGAAACTATACAACTCCTAGAGGAGAACATTGTCTAAACACTCTCCGACATACATCACACCAGGATACTCTATGACCCACCTCCCAGAATATTGGAAATAAAAGCAAAAATAAACAAATGGGACCTAATTAAACTTAAAAGCTTCTGCACAACAAAGGAAACTATAAGCAAGGTGAAAAGACAGCCTTCAGAATGGGAGAAAATAATAGCAAATAAAGCAACTGACAAACAACTAATCTCAAAAATATACAAGCAACTCCTGCAGCTCAATTCCAGAAAAATAAATGACCCAATCAAAAAATGGGCCAAAGAACTAAATAGACATTTCTCCAAAGAAGACATACAGATGGCTAAGAAACACATGAAAAGATGCTCAATATCACTCATTATCAGAGAAATGCAAATCAAAACCACAATGAGGTACCATTTCACGCCAGTCAGAATGGCTGTGATCCAAAAGTCTACAAGCAATAAATGCTGGAGAGGGTGTGGAGAAAAGGGAACCCTCTTACACTGTTGGTGGGATTACAAACTAGTACAGCCACTATGGAGAACAGTGTGGAGATTCCTTAAAAAAACTGGAAATAGAACTGCCATACGACCCAGCAATCCCACTGCTGGGCATACACACCGAGGAAACCAGAATTGAAAGAGACACGTGTACCCCAATGTTCACCGCAACACTGTTTATAAATAGCCAGGACCTGGAAGCAACCTAGATGTCCATCAGCAGACGAATGGATAAGAAAGCTGTGGTACATATACACAATGGAGTATTACTCAGCCATTAAAAAGAATACATTTGAATCCGTTCTAATGAGGTGGATGAAACTGGAGCCTATTATACAGAGTGAAGTAAGCCAGAAAGAAATCCAGTGGTCATGTATGGATGTGAGAGTTGGACTGTTAGGAAAGCTGAGGGCCGAAGAATTGATGCTTTTGAACTGTGGTGTTGGAGAAGACTCTTGAGAGTCCCATGGACTGCAAGGAGATCCAACCAGTCCATTCTGAAGGAGATCAGCCCTGGGATTTCTTTGGAAGGAATGATGCTAAAGCTGAAGCTCCAGTACTTTGGCCACCTCATGCGAAGAGTTGACTCATTGGAAAAGACTCTGATGCTGGGAGGGATTGGGGGCAGGAGGAGAAGGGGACAACAGAGAATGAGATGGCTGGATGGCATCACGGACTCGATGACATGAGTTCTGAGTGAACTCCGGGAGTTGGTGATGGACAGGGAGGCCTGGCGTGCTGCGATTCATGGGGTCACACAGAGTCGGACACGACTGAGTGACTGAACTGAACTGAACTGAAGCCAGAAAGAAAAACACCAATACAACAGGCTAACACATATATATGGAATTTAGAAAGATGGTAACGATAACCCTGTATGCGAGATAGCAAAAGAGACAGAGATGTATAGAACAGTCTTTTGGACTCTGTGGGAGAGGGCAAGGGTGGGATGATATGGAAGAATGGCATTGAAACATATATAATATCATATATAAAATGAATCGCCAGTCCAGGTTCGATGTATGATACAGCATGCTCGGGGCTGGTGCACTGAGATGACCCAGAGGGATGGTACGGGGAGGGAGGAGGGAGGGGGTTCAGGATGGGGAACACGTGCATACCTGTGGCCTGTGGCGGATTCATGTTGATGTATGGCAAAACCAATACAATATTGTAAAGTAATTAACCCCCAATTAAAATAAATTTATATTAAAAAAATAAAGAAATAAAGAAAAAACAACAAGTGTTAGTGAGAATATAGAGAAAAGGGAATCCTAGAACACTGATTGTTGAAATGTAAATTGGTTCAGCCACTGTGGAAAACAATATGCCAGTTTCTCAGAAAACTAAAAACAGAATTATCATATGATACAGCAATTCCATTTCTGGGTATATATATCCCCCCCAAAATGAAAAGATCAATTAAAAAAGATACATGCACCAATGTCCACAGCAGCACTATTTATAATTGCCAAGATATGGAAGCATTCTAAGTGTTCCTCAACAGAAAAATGGATAAAGTAGATACAGTGTATATACATAATGGAATACTACTCAGCTATAAATAAGAATAAAATTTTATCATTTGCAATAACATGGATAGACTTCAAGGACATTATGCTAAGTGAAATAAGTCAGACAGAGACAATATTGTCTGATATCACTTGTACGTGGAATCTAAAAAATACAACTAGTAAATACAGCAACTTAGAAACAGACTTACAGATTTAAAGAACAAACTAGTGGTTACCAGGGGGAGAGGGAAAGCAGAAGTAGCAAGACAGTGATAGGGGATCAAGAAGTACAAACTACTGTGTACAAAATAAGTAAGCTACAAGGATATATCATATAGCATGGGGAATGTGGCCAATATTTTGTATTAACAATAAATGGAGTATCATTTTTAAAAGTTGTGAATCATTGTGTTGTACATCTGAGACATACTATTCAAATATACCTCAATAAAAAATGTTTAAACGATTTTAGCCTTTTATCTAGTAAGATTTCAAAGCTGAAGTTTTCATCTGACTGGTCACTTGTCAAAAGGCTTCTGTATAATCACACATATTGAACTACTCTATAGTACTTGTAGTACTTGCATTGCAACTCTGAGCCAAAGAAGCATAACAGAACAATGGTTGACAAAGGCCAAAAATTAAAATATTAAAAAATTATAAACAAATACTACATTAAATAGCCAACAATATTTTCTAATTAAAGCTCTTATACCAGCTCCACAATTTCATCCATTCAGATATACTTTCTGTCCCATCTCTGATTTGGTTCTTTCATTTTTCCAAATTGCAATCAAATTCCAAACCACAGAATTATGGACTTTTTAGAATGAAATAATGAACAGCTAAATAGTAGTGATAAAAATAACTCAAGAAGAAAAATGACAAATGATTCCTGTATTTACAACTCTGGGCAAAAATCTGGAAAACTAGCTTAAAAAGATAAAAGTCAATTAAAATTTGTTGCTTCTTAGCAACCAGTTTTATAATATTATCATGTATTCTTAGGGTTGAGTAGGACTTTTGGGATTATCAAGTTCAAACTCCAATCACTTAAATCTGTATAGCATCCAATGACAGCAGCCATTCAGATTTTCTTTAAATGCCTCAAATCTCCTATATACTATTCTGTTGATGAACATGCTTTATATTTCATAGGAGTAAATAGCTATCATCAGGCAGGAAATGCCTTATCTTCCTATGATGAAATGCATTAGCCTATTCATACACTTTGCCAGTGATGTGCTGGTAAAATGTTTCACAAACAAGAGGCATGAACAATAAAAGCCTTGATTTGTATCATTTGCTGATTCCCATGGTGAAAATACCTATGTCAGGCTGTCTGACAGAGTAGTTCAGAAAAGGCAACATTATCTATTCCCATGAACAAATAGTCCTTCCCTTTGTTACTTTGATAAGGATGTTCTGTCAAAGGCCAATCCCTCAACTTTAGTTCTGGATCCAATTCCCCCTTATTTTCTCAAAACTTCACTCACAGATAAACATCTCTCTTCTAAATCATCAATTTATTTATTAATATTACTGGAGGAATTTTCCTCCCAGTCTCTATCATGATATGTATACTACAGCATTCTCTTTTATTCTTTAGATAGCACTCATTGCTACTTGATAGTTCTTATATGTTTAAATTTTAAAATGTATTCATATTCTCCCTCAATTAGAATGTAAGTCTTACATGTTCAGGGACCTTTTCTGGTTTGCTCACAGCCTTGTCTCCAGGACCTACAATAGTTCTAGGCACACAGTACATACTCAACAAATAGTCACCAATTTATGGAAAGAATAGGAAACTTCATAGTACAGCTGTTTGGTTTTGACAGAACTTACTGCTAGCAATGTCTTCTTTATGTTGATGGGGATAAGCCTTCTAATGCTACTAGCTTCAGATATGCTAATTAGGATAAATGAATAGCGTTCACATGTTGATTCTCTAAAGAGCAGGGAAAGGACAGTGTATGCGTGAATCATCAAACACCCTCACAGATTACTTGAGGGAATCATACAAGTTTGAAAGTAATAAAATACATGCTCATCTATCCTTATGTTATATATTCTTATAACGTATACCATGTTAATTGAAATTGCTGTTTATTGATAAATATCCTGAGCATTAATGTTAAGGAAGGGTTGAAAACCGTTATTACTTGTTCCTTGGTTATAACTCCTGGTAAATGAATTATGAGATATCCAAATATAATGTCATATATTTCACATTAAAAACTAAACTGATAAGATTTTATATGGATTCCAGGCAGATGGTCTGTCTTAAACATTTTGATAACAGATGATTATGTAACTTACTCAAATGACCTCTACTCCTGTTTGCCCTGGACACATACATCTTTCAGCACTGATACTGCCCCTTACCAGACTGTTGTGAAGGCTTCCCTGCCCTATCCTTAGTATCCCTGGTGTTAAGTCCCTCACTGAGTCTGACTCTTTGCGACCCCATAAACTGTTGCCCACCAGGCTCCTCTCTCCATGGAATTCTCCAGGCAAGAATACTGGAGTGGATTGACATTCCTTTCTCCAGGAGATCTTTCCGACCAAGGGATTGACCCTGGGTCCCTTCCCTAGCCCAATCCTTAAATTTTGACCCTTAAGACTTCTTCCTTGGGCCCTCTGCTTTTTATTCTCTGCACACTTCTCTTGTAGATCTCAGCCAGTCCTGATGTTTCAGTGATAAAAAGTGGATAATTCCCCAGATCTCATTCTCCATTCTAAATCTCTTCCTTGAGATAAAAAATTTGCAAACACAACTGCCTATCAGATCTCGCTATTTGAATAAAACAGGTATCTCAAAGGAACAGGTTCCCAACTGAATATAACTTCTTCCAACTTCCCCTTCCCAGGTGCCCTAGTGATAAGGAACCCACTTGCCAATGCAAGAGACATATGAGATGCTAGGTCCATCCATGGGGCAGGAAGATCCCCTGAAAGAGGGCAGGGCAAACCACTCCAGTATTCTTGTCTGGAGAATTTCATGGATAGAGGAGCCTGGTGGGCTGTAGTCCATAAGGTTGCAAAGAGTCAGACACAACTGAAGCAACTTAGCACACCAACTCCCCCAGGTACTCTTCTAATCCTCCAACTCTGCCTGTCTCAGAGAATGATACCATTCTCTACCCAGTTGTAAAGCCATTTTCTCCCCCATGGTAAACCTTTATCAACTCATTCTGAGTTGCCTCTTCTCTAATTATCTACCTCACTAGTGGGTGAGCCCAATCTTCACTGAGGTGAAGCACCCAGCAGTATACTTAAACAACTTAAGTTCTTAGTAAGTATTTATTGAAACTTACTTTTCTCTAAGGTATTAGAGAAAAGACCCATGAATCCTTTGAGTTTTTCATCCTTCTCTACAACCAAGACACTTATATCTATTTAGGGAAGTGCCAAATTGAGTATTTATTAAGTGAATGTGGTCAAGTTCTGTAGAGGTGATACACTATAATCAGTTTTCTCTTTGTGGCACCAACAATAAGCTTTAGGCTGGCTAATCCAGTATAAGTCACAACTTTCAAATATGCCAGTTCAATGTCTGAATGCCTTGTCATTATTCTCATTTTTCATGCCTTTTTTGTTCTAATTATATGCTTGAAGTACAATACAGTGAAATGTAATTCTTATTCCTTAATATCATACTGGTTTAAATTTAGGTTCCTTAGAATTTTAAGGGAAATGCATACAGAAGAGGATTGAAAAGGTTATTAAAACTTCACAATAAAAGTCAACACTACTAAGTGCAATTCTAAAAGAAAAAAGTCAGTCCTTAGAGACTTCTCTTTTCAGCAATGAGTTTTATAATTAAATTTGTTGTGGTTACTTGCCTTGTGTTTGCTCTTTGTTATAATTTCTCCTTGAATCCATCATGTAATTAAACCCAAGTGTTGAACTTTAAGGAAAATTTTTGAATGATCAGCTTCTCAAACTGAAACTGGGCTCTATTCTAACCTGGACAGGGTGAGAGGATACCATTTGAGTGGGAAAATTGTGGCAGGAGGAAAAGCATGAAGTGGTTTTCAGTCTGGAGATCTCTAGCATCTTCAGAAGCCTAATGTTCTTCCCTCACATAAATCTGGAAGGTGTCTATGGAATGAGAATTGAAGACAACTGTAGTGTTATCTGAGTCCACTAGACTATCTATCTACATAACTAAGGTGAGACCACTGTCTGTGTCATCAAGGGAAGAGGAGCTCCAGAGTGGCTAGCCCAATGGAGAAAATATTTTTACTCTTTTTAAACTAAGTACTGTACTTATGTGGAAGAAAATATTAATTGGTGAGCATGGATATTTATATATGCAGGCATTTGTATTAGTTCACTAGCATTTGATCAGATATTTAAAAATCTTTTGTAGTGACTAACTCACAAACTACATTGTCAATTTTCATAAGTACTAGACAATGTAAAATCAGTCCTAATAACAGCTTTGACAGGATTTAATAAAGCATACACAAGAAACGTGTAATTTGCACAGGCTAATTTACACATGTGTCTAACTGAGAAATGAATTTGGAAGATGTTAGTTTCCCATCTGTACCACACAGAGAAAGATGGGAAAAGATGATTTACTAACTGTCAATAATCAATTTTAAGTGTATTCTTGTCCCAAAATAAAATTTCCAGTATCCAAAATATATCTTCTAAACTCTCCTTGCAAAAGTGGTATTTTATTTCCATTTCTATATAAGTGTCACAATATGTTGATTTTCAGCAGCTAAATTACTTTTTCTGGAGACTGCATAATCAAATTTAGTTAGTGCTGTTTGTAGTTAAGAAAGAATAGACAGTGATTTGGTCAGGTCACTGGCATGGGGTATTTCTGTACTTTTATTTTTTATTGTGAATTCTTGAATACTCACCTTCTTCCACTGAGTTTCTAATTTCTACTCTTCTGAGTTATATTATGGATTGCAACATACACCACCTTGCCTTAGGCTTTAACAACTCTCAACACTGTTTAAGTTGAGAGTCTAGATTACAAAGCTAAGTCATCTATTACTCTTCCTGCTCTAACTTAAAAACACGTATGGTCAATCATCTCTGCCAGCATTCAAATGGGATTTGTGTAGCTCATTGGGTATGATCAAAATTGTTTAGAATTAAGTAGGCTTGAACAAGATATTAGTATAAATTTCTGGGTAAGAAGTATAGTTCCAGATTTATATGATAGAATACTATTTTCAAGAATATTAATCAATTCCCTTGACTCCCTTTACTCATGGAATTTGTTCACTGATTCTAATACAGAGGCCCTCTCTACCTTGTTCCACTAGAGGCAATGATTGCTAATTTAGTAGGGAGTTACTTAGGGTAGAAAGAATATGAAAGGGGTCATTATAGAACCTGAGAGCCAAAATGACAAAACCTTAAGCTTAAAAAAAAAGGGGGAGTGGTGGTCTAGGGATAGATAGAAGAGAGAAATTTTTGATGCAGATTTCCAGAGTTAAATTTTTAGCTCCCACTTCTAACTCATTCCTGGGCTGGGAGAAGTGGGAAGTAGAAAGGCTGGAAAAGCTTCACAGGGTCTGATGTCAGAGTTCAGCTTGATCAGCCAGCATCAGAACTGACCAACAGAGCAGAAGTGGGTAATAAAAAGCTCTAATGTCCGTGCTTTTCAGTTCCATGAGAAGGAGGTTAATAATATAGGCAATACTCTTATTACGTATCCACTAAATGCTATTCAGTCTAAGTGCATGATGAGTATCAATTCACTTAATCCTCACAGGAATCCTATAACAGGTACTATTATAATTATTTCAATTTTATAAAGGGGGAAATGGAGGGACAAAAAAATGACATGTCCACAAATATTCAACAAATAAGCACTGAAGCCACAATGTCAGCTGGCCAACCTGCCTCCAAAGGCCACACTCTTGACCCCCACTCTACTGCCCTTTCAGAAGGGTCTGTCAGTAACCAGCTCATGCGTTACCTGTTTACCATCTAGCAGCAGTGGTACCCAAGACTGTTCACCAGCCTCACAGATGCACTGTACCTTGATAGCTCCCATTTCAGTGACCCAAGAGAATCACTCATAAGCCCTCAAGAAAGCATCTTGGGACTTTGGATAACTGGGAGTGGTAGTAAACTGGCTAAGGAGGGACTAGATGGAACCAACCGATGAACTGCCACCAGGGCAATGGCATCAGGGACACACACAGCTTTTGGTTACTAAAATAGTTTTAGATCCTTTAATTCTCTGGGTTTTAAGGAGACTCAAACATAGACTCCTAACACTGGATGCAGGCACAGCTCAGCACATGGGAAAACCAATTAGGAGCCTGAGCCTGCAGCATCTCCTGTAAATTACCTGGCAGAGGATGTTGGAGCAGGGCAGGGAAGCTGAGCCTGCAGACTTCTAAAGCCCCTGCATTTCAGAGGCTTGACGATTTCAGGGAGATATTGCTGCTCTTTCTGCAGTTTCTATCTTTTAATGTTGGCAGCTCAAACAGATTCTGGGATGCTGGAGTGAAGCTACTTATTAAAAAATAATTAACAGGGAGATCAAACAGGCAAGGCTGGGTTTTAACAAAAGAGCTCACGGAATTTTCAGGGTTTCAAAACTGCTATATGTGAGCCTGAAGCCTAAAATTAACAATACATAGCAAATTAGGCACAATGGTTAATGTCCACATTGGGCACAGATGGGTAACTGCCTGCTGTTTTGAATCCTAAAGTTTCTTAGACCTTCTTGTGTTAAATACTTTTTGAGAAATAAATATGCAAATAGTTACACAGATTAAATTGACTGCATTTTATTTTGGAAGTCTAGCAGGGGAGTCTTCTTCATATAATTTTACTATTGCTAACATTTATATATATACATTACATTTATTATATATATATATAAACATTTTAAAAAATCTCATTTGTAAGTTTTTCCCTCAATAAAAGGAAAGACATTCTCCACAAATCTTTGACAGGTGTAGACATCCAGCTATTAATGAAGGTGAGGTGGTTTCCCATTTTCTACACCCAGACGTATACATACACATATACATACTCACACACATATACAACACTTCACTTTTCTTATGCTCTGACTTTTGAAGCCAAAAATGAACGGAAATGTGGCACAAAGTGATGAAAGAGAGACATACATAGGTAAATTTTATTGTCCTGGGTGCTCAGACTCTTCAGTCGTGTCTGACTCTTTGTGACCGCATGGATTGTAGCCCTCCAGGCTCCTCTGTCCATGGGGATTCTCCAGGCAAGAATATTGGAGGCAAGAATACTTTGCTGCTGTGCCCTCCTCCAGGGCATCTTCCCAGCCCAGGGACTGAACCCACATCGCTTACATCTGCTGCATCGGCAGGGGGTTCTTTACTACTAGTGCCATCTGGGAAGCCCCAATTTTATTGGGTACCTACCATATATAAAAACTATGACAGTCACTGAGGATTAATATGAACGAGGCATAGGTTTGACCCCAAAGAGCTTCTAGTACAGAGAGGACAGAAGGCAAGTAACGCAAGAGAGACAGAGAAATAGGTAAGTACTATGCACTAAGGACAAAACCAGGTGTACCACATTTAGGCACAGGTAAGCCATTTAAAAGTCATCTCCAAGGCAGGAACCTCATCTGACACCAGACTTTTAACAGCAAATGACATGCTGGAACTTTAAGAAGACTATCAAGGGATTCATTTTAATGATTGAATATACATTTCAAAACAAAAGTAGCTGCCATTTATTGAATGCCTACTTTACATTCAGTTTCTCTAATTCTCATAACCTTGGAAACTTGTTTTACAGGCAAAAAATCTAAGCTTCAGAGAGGTTCAGGACTTACACAATGTCACAGCAGGATAGCGACAAGCTGGGATTAAATTCCAGGTCTAGCCTCAATTCCACACTGCTAAAGTCAGAACGGGCCTGTCCGGCCTTGGCTCTCCTGATCCTCTTTTATACAGCCAGGGCCACTTTTTTTTTCCCAGGCTGTTTTGGCATTGGCTGCTTTTTCATTTCTGAACTCTGAGCTGTTGGTAGATTATCTCACTCTTGGCTGTTGAAATGATGCTGGATACAGCTTCGATCAATGGCTTCAAGGTTTTGCTTCCCCCCAATATGCTCAGCAAAGTGTTGGCTTCCTGCTTTCCTTGTTAACCCCTGGTGTGGCGCTTGTTGGTTTGGTTGACCCTACAGCCTTCTGTCTATTGTGAGCATTCAGCATTCTCTGCCGGATCAGTGGTGTGGGGGCGTGCTGGGGCAAAGGGAAGGGATTTATTCTACTCCCTTTGGCAAGAAGAATTGCTTCTTTGTCGAGGTTAGAGTTGCAAAGAGATGCCCCTTTGTACGGTGTCATGATACTTCCTGGGTAATGCCATTAAATGTTTCCCCAGGCAGCAGAAGCTTAGGGCTCCTTGCTGAATTACCATTTAGCTTCCACTGGTCTGTGAGCCTTCAACTGTTTTGTTCAACTGCACTATTGAACTCCGCACACGATAAAAGTAGGATTCTTATGAACTGGATCTTTGACAAAAAGAATCAAAACTCGAATCCTTGACAAAAATATATCTGTTTTGTTCATACTGTGTACGTGAAGTCCAGCATAACATATACATGACACATAGTAGGTGTTCCATAAATACTTACTGAATAAAGAAACTTGGAGAAGCCACTGGTATGTGTTGGTCTGTGTTTTGGCAGATATCTCCTTTTCTCCCCTGAATGAGGAAGCATAATTATTTATGCTGACAGTGTAGACTAAAGATAATTTAAGTGATTTCAATTAAAAGAGGTATAAATGTATAGAGAAAGTAAAGAAGATGTAGGTTTAATCAGAGGATATTTTGTGGTGTAGTTTACTATCCTGACTAATTTCTACTTCCTTTCAGAGCAACTAATAATCATAAATAAAGTGGCCATTTTACCCTTTCTCTAACACATACACACAGCCCTTTTCTGTTCTTCCAGGAATATATTTGGACACGCATATAAAGCTGATATGCAATTTCTAGAAGAAGCAACACAATAAGACAAAAATGAGAGCAACTTTATTGTGAGTTCCCTAGTAAAAGTTCACTGCACAAAATATTAAGAGTACTCTTTTCATTTAGAATCTCTGGACAAATCACCTTTTTGGAAAGAAAAAAACAGGTCTTACAAAGGCTTTGAGAAATCAAGCCTATTACTGGTTTTCCTTACAAATTTTTTTCCAAAACACAGAATACATAGTAAGAGCCATTTATTACATGGAAGGTAGAGAGATTTTCTTCTCTCATTTAGTTAGTTTTGGTGAGGAAACTGGCTTAACTCTAGTTAACGTATTTTCATTTAGACTTACTTTCAAAAGGAGAATGTCTTTCCACTGACTTCAGCTTGATTTAATCTCTAAAAATGGAAAGAAAAAGAAAATGTGCTTAAGGAAAGTAAGGGATCCAAGAAACATGGAAACTACCAACTTGGCTTAAGAAGAAATAAAAAATCTGAGCAAATATATCACAAGTAAACAAATTAAATCAGTTTTCGAAGAATCTCCAACAAATACAAGTCCAGGACCAAATGTCTTCACTGGTGAATAGAAGAGGGATGTGTAGGTTATTGTGGAATACAGACAGGTGAGAATATTTCATGTAATAGGATTTATACTGTATCCTAAAAAGTGGGTAGAAATTCATCACAGATGGAAGTGGTAGAGATATTACTTGCAACTAAGGATCAGAATGAGTGGACATGGAGAGAAGATAGACGAGACAGTGAGGACTTTGTTAAGCGAAACACTTAAATTGTACATGGAAAGAAATTAAGATCATATATATATTTTAGGACCAAAGAAATGTAGTTGTTAAATGCTAATGTGGAAAGTTTGGACATTATCCCACATGCACACGGGGTCTATTAGAGGATTCAGAGTAAGGCTATACTATTACAAGAGCAGAATTTTAGAAGGTAAATTTAACTGTATTCAGGATAAACTGAAAATACAGGAGGTCACAAGAGGAAGATGATTGGTTCGGAGGTTTGACAGTAATCCAGGCAGGATTATCATGAGGTTACAATGATTACACTGAGACTAAAGGATTGTATGGACATGAAATGTAGTGACCGATAACTGTAAGGGGTGAGTGAGACTGAAATAATCCTTAGCTGATTTCAAGGTTTGTAAGATGGAAAGCTAAAAGGACAGTGGAAACACTACAAACAATGGAGTAAATGGAAAGAAGAGTTAGATCTGAGGGCATGACCAAGGAGTCCAGCTGGACATTCTGAGGTTCAAATTCCAGAAACATAGCAGTGTAGAGATTCCCTGTAGGGCAAACATTCTGGACAGAAAGTAAAGACAGACTCTGGGTCAGGATATGTAGATTTCTAAGCCATTATATGGGACACTTCTAGTACTCTCTCAAGGGGTCTCAAGTTTTAGAGGTACTCTGGATAAATGATTTAAAATAGTATATCGCAGCACTATTTAATGAAGGGACTCTTTGTCTTGCCTGTTGATTTTGTATATTCCATCTAAAATGATGAGGAAAAAGAGATGTGTTATGAGACGAGGAAAAGTGTGGTCATTGAGTACAGCCACACGAGTAAACTGCTCCTCTCCTGAATGATTATTTTCATGCGCCTCCTTTCTTTACTTATCATGTCTGGCTCAGTTTGAAGACCTGGCAGAAGACATAAGAAATACAAGCTAAATAGGAAATATATATGCAAATGTGTGATAAGCTGGTTGGATTTTCAGGAAAACGTGAGCGTGTGTTTGGGGTCCCACTTGGCCCATCATGCCAGCTGCGTGAAGTGAATTCACGGGGGACATGGTCACTTCCTCCCTGAGGTGCACACTGTGTGTGGTTGAGACAGTTCACATCCAGTCGCAAGCTGGCCTACCTGGGAGTCTTCAGCAAAATCTATTCTAACAAAGGCAATTTTCTGGTTTAGAAAGTAAGTGAAGACACTGAGTATCAAAAGCAAACACAATAAGGCAAACTAAACTAGGATAAGTAAACCTTACGCTGATGCTTTCAAAGAAGAAATCTCGAGAATACGTTTGAAGATCCAACAACACAGCGATGCCTATTGAGTGAATGAAGAGAAGACAAAATCTTAAACCTTTAGGTTAAGACCTTAGGGAGGAAGCAAAACAAATCCACACAAATTTGTTAATAAAATCCCCTGGCTTTCAAAAGTCACTGCTAGAAAAATGTTACATACATTTAGCTAGCAAATTATCACTGACCGCCCCAAAGTTATTCCTTTCTTTTCTGGGCATTTTAACTTCTTTTTTCTTCTCACAAGGCTGAAACGTGTACCTTACTCACTCTCAGTGAATGGATGGCTTCAGAACGGTGCCAATTCAGACTTGTTTGGTAAATGCATTTCTACAAGTATCTGATTTTCCATTGCTGCAGTTGGGGTTTAAGTGGATCATGTAATGGTGGCTGAAGTCAAGGTGGAAAACAAAGCAAAAATAACAACCAGAAACTCACAAAAAGGTAGGCAGTCTCAGCTGTGTCAGCAGCTATACTGCAGGGTTAGACCAAGAGAATGCCAGGTAGGCAAGAGAAGGCAGGGGTTAGGGAGGAATGGTAATAATAAAATAGTTCCCTTCTGCTCCCTACACCCCAAGGAAGAGCCCCTTTCTGACTGACTTAGATTGAGGTAAGCTTGGCAGACACCATGGGTCATGCCCATGAGGAAGCGCAGGGTCTAAAAGAAGAGTCTACAGCAAGGAGACTCTTCCACTTCTTTACCCAACCTGTGTGGTCTACTTAGAATTGCTTTCAGATCTTTACGAGGCCTCGGGTGACTCTCACTGACTTTGTGGTTGCCTTTCACAATATATCTTTGAAAAATCTAATTCACATCTTGTATCAAACCCTTTCTTTCCACCAAGCCTCAGGTGCCTTTCTATAAAAGTAAGGGATCAAAAGAGATAATCTCTAAGCTTTCTTCCAACTATAACTTTCCATGATTTCAGAAAAGTTATAGAAAACTGTTCATGAGGAAAGCCAGGTATAATTGACCTGTAAGTTACTTCCACAGCTTCATTCATGGTTTTTGAAGTCATTCTCCCAATGGTGAACTCACACAGATATTTCAAAACTGTGGCAAGTCCCCAGTTATACATTTTTACTGGCAGTGGTCAAAAAGAGAACAAGTATAAACACTACTAAAACCGTGGAAGCATCATGATACTTGTTGACAATTTAGTTCGCAGTGAAGCAGTGCTTCTTATTTCTGATAATGTTCATAGTTTTCTCCTGAGCTTATCAATGGATATTTAAATTTTGTATCTTGCTTGCTTCACCCCATTTCTCCAAAAAGCTGTTAAGTGACTTTTTAGAGAAGCACTGCAAAATATTGTCAAGAATTTTCAACGTTATGTTTCATTATAGCCACTCCTTTAAAAAAAAAATTATTGGAAGATCTGGAAGAGCTTTGAAAAATAAATCAGGATGATAAGTATATGGTGGCCAGTTCAGCAGGCAGCTTTTCTTAAATAACTGTGGATGGCTGAGTTCAATTCAAGTCAGCCCCTAAAGCCTTGCCTGCTTCAATAGGAGTTTTGCTTAAAGATAACAAGAGAAGAGAATTATGGTGAAAGATAAAGAAAGCTCTTGGCCTAGTATTCTCTGTAGCGCTGTACTCAGAATAAATGGGAAACATATTGGAAAATATTTTGAAAGTAAAGTTTCAAATATTCTCCAGTAAATATTCAGCTGCAATTAGGCATTTTAGGTAAACATGACTCTGGGTCTGAATGGTGCTATAGCTTAGATAACAAAATCAATATGGTAAATTCAGGAAAGAAGACTACTGTTTGGAAGGGCAAAGAAAATCTTTTAAGAATATATTAGTCAGAATAAAAGCCAATAAAATATTTTTAAAATCAGTTCAATACCTTGAAAGATATTTCTTTTAGTTATCTTGTGTATAGCATCTGTGGAGCTTTTTGTTGGAAACTGATGTAAGTCAAATCAATGACAGCATTCCTCTTAAGACCCCTAGAACTAGGATCCCCAACCCCCAGGTCACAGACTAGTTCTAGTCCATGGCCTATTAGGAAGCAGGCTGCACATCAGGAGATGAGTAGCAGGCAAACAGCAAAGCTTCATCGGTATTTATAGCTGCTCCCCAAGGCTCACATTAGCACCTGAGCTCTTCCTCGATGGTGGCATCAGAGTCTCATGGGTGTGAACCCTAAACAATGTGCTTGAATCATCCCAAATCATTCTCCCCCCACCATCCATGGAAAAATTGTCTTTCCTGGTGCCAAAAAAGTTGGGGACAACTGCTCTTAGAAAATAGCCTTCTCCCTTTTAAACCAGATAATAAGGATTTTTTTTTTGGTTCTTTTGGTTGGTTTAGGTTTGTATTCTACCAGTAAGAACCTGTTCTCCCTCATTTGAAACAGCTCAATTAAATTCATTTATAAACATTCTTACTTTAGGTTCAACGAGTATCTGACTTTTGCCCATTCACTACAAAACTGGAATGCCAATGACTGTCCGCTTCAGCCGGTATCAAAACAAATAGTGAAGATGGTAAAAAATAATTATTGCTAACAGTTTTAAACACAACCTGCACAACTGTGAACACTAGACTCTAGTGGTTATTTTGTGCTCTTTTATCTTTGGCTTTAATTTGTGTTTTGCTCCTTTCCTCTCTTTCTGCATAAATAATCCTACCCAATTTAGAGACAATGACAATGTCTATACACAAAAGAGGGCTTCCCTGGTGGCTCAGCTGGTAAAGAATCCGCCTGTAATGCTGGAGACCTGGGTTTGATCCCTGGGTTGGGAAGATCCCCTGGAGAAGGGAAAGGCTACCCACTCCAGTATTCTGGCCTGGAGAATTCCATGGATTGTATAGTCCATGGGGTCACAAAGAATCAGACACGACTGAGCGACTTTCACGCTATACATAAAAGAGCCATGGAAGTGATGGCAAAACAGTTCAAAACAAGTGCTGCAGTTCTCTAATTCACTTTGCACAAAGAACTCTAACCATAAATAATTTCCATAATAATACAGAGCAGTCTGCATATGACACCTGAGATTTTCAACTTGTGTTGATCATACTGCCAGACACCTGCACCTTACACATTTGTAAATAAAGTTCAGTTCAAATGAACCTCGTGAGAGCGAAGAATTAGGTATGTGTGGGAATCTCTTTCATTAGCATATGACTGTAGGGGAAAGGGTTATGGCATGTTTGTTTAAGGCTTGAGAAATCTGGCATTACCGCTTTTTTCTTTTCCTGTTTCTGTCATCAAGTTTCCTGGGTCACCATTCCAAATTTAGGTTTCAGTATGATCACCCCAATTTCTCCATAGACAACTTCAACATTTTTCTTTTTCTTGCCTCTGTCATTCTCAGAGATAGAAGCATGAGGCTGCAAGTCATGCAGGGCATCTATACAGCCAGGAATGCCAATAAATGGACAATGATGTAACCATGGATGTCATGGATTTTGATTCAATCCCAATCTGTATCTCACTTACAGATGTAATTAGTGGGAGCAGAGATAAAAAGAATATTCAATAATATCTGGGTCATCAACAAGAAGTAAAAAGAACCATCTTTGAATTTCTCATACTTAATGTAGACAAATCACTTTCCCCTAAATTATCAAAGACATATTTAATGCATTGCCTGGTGGCTCAGATGGTAACGAATCCACCTGCAATGCAGGAGACCCAGGTTCAATCCCTGGGTCAGGAAGATCCCCTGGGAAAGGAAATGGCAACCCACTCCAGTATTCCTGCCTGGAGAATTCCATGGACAGAGGAGCCTGAAGAGCTAGAGTCTATGGGGTCACAAAGAGTTGGATAGAACTGAGTGACTAACACATGCTGCATTAAACATTAGTTTTATATATGCCATTTATATATGTATGAGAATTTTCAAAAAAGTATGTGCACAAAGCTCACTACCTAAAGGTTCATTTTCCTGTAACTAACCCATTTCATGGTTATAAGATATGCCTTTAAAATACTGTAAACTGAAGCTCCAGCCACCTTACATATAACTATAACCTTAGATTCTTGTGTGGTGAAATGATACAGGATGAGCCCTCTGAGAATACTCCTTGGGTTATACATTTTACACATTAATAGGAATTATTCATTTGTACATTTTCACACTTGTCTATTGCATGCCTAATGTGAGCCAATATTTTAGGTATTAGAAATACAACAGGAGCACAAAATATGAAGCCCTTCTTCTTGTAGAGCTTCTATTCTTGAGGACAGAGTCAGATAAAACAACTGCCACAGCAACCACAATGACAACGCAACAAATAAAAATATACTGAAATTTGCTCAGTCATGTCTGACTCTTTGCGACCCTCTGGACTGTAGCCTGCCAGGCTCCTCTGTCCATGGAATTCTGCAGGCAAGAATACTGGAGTGGGTGGCTGTTCCCTTCTCCAGGAGATCTTCCCAGCTCCGGGATGGAACCCAGGTCTCCTGTACAGCTGGTGAATTCTTTACCGACTGAGCCAGGACGGAAGCCCGAGAATACTGGAGTGGGTAGCCTATCCCTTATCTGGGGGATCTTCCTGATCCAGGAATTGAACCAGGGTCTCCTGCACTGCAGGTGGATTCTTTATCAGTTGAGCTACCAGGGACAAATAAAACTGAGAGAATGAGCATAGAGAGTGACATTTGGTGTCATTTCCAATCAGGTAGGAGGAACGGGTTACCTAATAAGATGACATTTGAGTAAACAGTTGGATGAAGGGCTTAGAAAGAAGACCGATAATTAGGGAAGGAAGGTTTATCTTCTGATGGGCTGCATTTACACAACACTGATCCAACACCAATCATACATTGCAAAAGTAAGAAATCAAGAAACACCTGGAGTAACAGGCAAATTTGGCCTTGGAATACAGAATGAAGCAGGGCAAAGAGTTTTGCCAAGAAAATGCACTGGTCATAGCAAAAACCCTCTTCCAACAACACAAGAGAAGACTCTACACATGGACATCACCAGATGGTCAACTTCGAAATCAGATTGATTATATTTTTTGCAGTCAAAGATGGAGAGCTCTATACAGTCAGCAAAAACAAGACCAGGAGCTGACTGTGGCTCACATCATGAATTGCTTATTGCAAAATTCAGACTTAAATTGAAGAAAGTAGGGAAAACCACTAGACCAGGTATGACCTAAATCAAATCCTTTATGATTATACAGTGGAAGTGAGAAATAGGTTTAAGGGATTAGATCTGATAGATAGAGTGTCTGATGAACTATGGAATGAGGTTCATGATATTGTACAGGAGACAGGGATCAAGACCATCCCCATGGAAAAGAAATGCAAAAAAGCAAAATGGCTGTCTGGGGAGCCCTTACAAATAGCTGTGAAAAGAAAAGAAGTGAAAAGTGAAGGAGAAAAGGAAAGATATAAGCATCTGAATGCAGAGTTCCCAAGAATAGCAAGAAGAGATAAGAAAGCCTTCCTCAGCAATCAATGCAAAGAAATAGAGGGAAACAACAGAATGGGAAAGACTAGAGATCTCTTCAAGAAAACGAGAGATACCAAGGGAACATTTCATGCAAAGATGGGCTCGATAAAGGACAGAAATGGTCTGGACCTAACAGAAGCAGAAGATATTAAGAAGAGGTGGCAAGAAAACACAGAAGAACTGTACAAAAAAGACCTTCACGATCCAGATAATCATGATGCTGTGATCACTCATCTAGAGCCAGACATCCTGGAATGTGAGGTCAAGTGGGCCTTAGAAAGCATCACTATGAACAAAGCTAGTGGAGGTGATGGAATTCCAGTGGAGCTGTTTCAAATCCTGAAAGATGATGCTGTGAAAGTGCTACACTCAATATGCTGGCAAATTTGGAAAACTCAGCAGTGGCCACAGGACTGGAAAAGGTCAGTTTTCATTCCAATTCCAAAGAAAGGCAATGCCAAAGAATGCTCAAACTACCACACAATTGCACTCATCTCACACGCTAGTGAAGTAATGCTCAAAATTCTCCAAGCCAGGCTTCAGCAATATGTGAACTATGAACTTCCTGATGTTCAAGCTGGTTTTAGAAAAGGCAGAGGAACCAGAAATCAAATTGCCAACATCTGCTGGATCATGGAAAAAGCAAGAGAGTTCCAGAAAAACATCAATTTCTGCTTTATTGACTATGCCAAAGCCTTTGACTGTGTGGATCACAATAAACTGTGGAAAATTCTGAAAGAGATGGGAACACCAGACCACCTGACCTGCCTCTTGAGAAACCTACATGCAGGTCAGGAAGCAACAGTTAGAACTGGACATGGAACAACAGACTGGTTCCAAATAGGAAAAGGAGTACATCAAGGCTGTATATTGTCACCCTGCTTATTTAACTTCTATGCAGAGTACATCATGAGAAACACTGGACTGGAAGAAGCACAAGCTGGAATCAAGATTGCTGGGAGAAAGATCAATAACTTCAGATATGCAGATGACCCCACCCTTATGGCAGAAAGTGAAGAGGAACTCAAAAGCCTCTTGATGAAAGTGAAAGAGGAGAGCGAAAAAGTTGGCTTAAAGCTCAACATTCAGAAAACTAAGAACATGGCATCTGGTCTCATCAGTTCATGGGAAATAGATGGGGAAACAGTGGAAACAGTGTCAGACTTTATTTTTTTGGGTTCCAAAATCACTGCAGATAGTGACTGCAGCCATGAAATTAAAAGACGCTTACTCCTTGGAAGAAAAGTTATGACCAACCTAGATAGCATACTGAAAAGCAGAGACATTACTTTGCCAACAAAGGTCCGTCTAGTCAAGGCTATGGTTTTTCCTGTGGTCATGTATGGATGTGAGAGTTGGACTGTGAAGAAAGCTGAGCACTGAAGAACTGATGCTTTTGAACTGTGGTGTTGGAGAAGACTCTTGAGAGTCCCATGGGCTGCAAGGAGATCCAACCGGTTCATTCTGAAGTAGATCAGCCTTGGGATTTCTTTGGAAGGAATGATGCCACAGCAGCTGAAACTCCAGTACTTTGGCCACCTCATGCGAAGAGTTGACTCATTGGAAAAGACTCTGATGCTGGGAGAGATTGGGGGCAGGAGGAGAAGGGGACGACAGAGGATGAGATGGCTGGATGGCATCACTGACTCGATGGACGTGAGTCTGAGTGAACTCCAGGAGTTGGTGATGGACAGGGAGGCCTGGCGTGCTGTGATTCATGGGGTCGCAAAGAGTTGCATACGACTGAGCGACTGAACTGAACTGAATCCAACAACTAGGCAATCAAACAATAGGATTAAGTCAACTAATTGTCTAATACTGCTGCTGTTTAGTTGCTCAGTTGTGTCCAAGTCTCTGTGACCCCACAGTCTACCAGGCTCCTCTGTCCATGGGATTTCCCAGGCAAGAATCCTGGAGTGCACTGCCATTTCCTTCTCCAGGGGATTGAACCCACATCTCTTATGTCTCCTGCTTGGCAGGTGCATTCTTTACCACTGAGTCACCTGGGAAGCCTTAATAAACATGGACAAAAAGCCCATGGTCTAATAAACATGGACAAAACAAGTGGTCTATAGTCTGCAGATTTCACTCTTCAGTTATTTTTGTTGTACATAAATACAAAGTAAGATACAGCTTTAGATTCACTGGCTTTGAGCGAAAATAAAATCCTTGGCTGGAGCTACTAATGGTAAATCATCTTTAATGATGACCATTCTTTTTTATTCTAGAATTCCAGCAGCAAGTGATAAGCCCAGGGGGTAGTTGGAAACAGTGACTGCTCTTGGATTCTGTCTCCCCAAGTCTGCAGTGAGAGTAAGTAGCTGTCACACACCAGGCAAGATGTCAGCAGACTAGGTGGGGCTCACAGCAATTGTCAACTCACAGAGAAGCACTGAGTGATTTGAAACTTAATAAATCATTCTGCTGCTTTATGGAGAATGGATCCTCTGGAAAAAGAGTTAAAATGGGAGGATCAGATGTGTGAAGGGAATCAGGAGTTCAAGTTGCAGACGCTTGATAAATATTTTGAGAAAGCACTCAGATATCCATGCAAGACTAAAGTTTATGGAAAATGTCAGTTTGGAGATACAAATATTATAGCCATGAGAACATAAATGGCATCTAAAGCTACAGCTCAGATACTATTACCATGAATAGAGAATAGCTAGGAAAGAGAAGGAAGCCCACCACCACACTCTGGATTACTCTGATATCTGCAGATTTGACAAGGAGGAGGAGTCAGCAATGAAAACCAAGGCCAGTCACATTCCAGGGAAACCAGGAGAGTGTGACACTGGGAAAAACAAACCAAGGGAAGAAGATGTGACAAGAAAGAAATGTCCTTTTGTGTCAAGTACAGCTGCAAAAATGAGTAGTTATAATAGCAGTGTACTAATGATGGCAACATAATAATAGTTAACATATATTACACCCTTATTATCTGTCAAACATTGCTTTGAGGGTTTATATAGATTATCTTGTATAATCCTCACAATACTCGTGTGTAGTAGATAGTTACTGTCATAATTTTACAGATGAGGAGACTATGGAATAGATTATTAATAACTTGCCCCTGATCCTGCAGTTTCACTAATGGATTTAGGAAGATGGAGACGGTTGATGATCTTAGAGCTGTTTCAGAAAAGCAGCACAGAACCTGGAATAGTTTGCAGAACAAATGGGAAATGAGATAGTAGAGACTGTCGGTACAGACATGCACACAGTTCCTACGCTTGGCACCCAGAATATTCAACAATTGATGGCTATTACTAAAACTGCTGATAATATATATATATATATTTGCAATTATTCTTTCAGATAACTGTCTTTCCTGCTGAACTAAGCACTCTGAGGGCACACTCTATATTTTTTATCTTTGTTACTTCAGGCTTTACCATGATTTCTCTCATCTGTTCAGTGTTCAATTAGTGTTAACCAGGGATAGGATAGGAAGGCAATGGCACCCCACTCCAGTACTCTTGCCTGGAAAATCCCATGGATGGAGGAGCCTGGTAGGCTGCAGTGCATGGGTTCGCTAAGAGTTGGACACGACAGAGCAACTTCACTTTGAATTTTCGCTTTCATGCGTTGGAGAAGGAAATGGCAACCCACTCCAGTGTTCTTGCCTGGAGAATCCCAGGGATGGGGAAGCCTGGTGGGCTGCCATCTATGGGGTTGCACAGAGTCGGACATGACTGAAGTGACTTAGCAGCAGCAGCACAGGAAGAGGTTAATGGAAGAAATTAATTTGGGGATGGCTTTATAGATAGGTAGAGTTTGAAGAGATAGGAAGGTTAAGTATAATATCACCAAAGATGTTCAGACCACTACTGAGCTCACTATGTAAAATTTTATGAAATGTTAAGTCAGTAATTTGTCCAAAATGTTCATTTATGGGATGATAGGTCTATCTGTCTAGATCAGAGGTCCAAAGCTCAAAGGCCAACAGAGACCAAGCTCCAGTGAAAATGTTAGAAATGAGCCAGTTGTAAGCTTTAGAATAAGATGATGGGGGCATATTGGAGAGAAGCCAAAAATCAGGCTTTTGTTTTTCCCATAAAATCTCCCTTAATTTTAAACGCTAGCATCTAATTTCACTTTTTGCTAACTGTTCAGTGTAAAGAGACCACACCTGTGGAGTATACTGGCCCAAGGGGCACTCATTTATCATTTCTGGTCTGTACAATGTCAACCAGCTAATGAAGAGAGTTGTTTTCAGGGGAAAAATCAGTCAAATTTGCAGTAAAACAAGTAAATTGAAAGACTTTTTGACATTTACCATAATTTTAGATAGCAGGACATCTCAATGTTTAAAAATAAAAGCCATAGGAGAAAATATATATTTCAAGGCCTTCAAAGAGAATAAAAACAGAAGCACAGGTCTTGCTGCTGCTGCTGCTAAGTCGCTTCAGTCATGTCCGACTCTGTGCGACCCCATAGACGGCAGCCCAACAGGCTCCCCCCATCCCTGGGATTCTCCAGGCAAGAACAGTCTTAATTACTATCTAAAACAAATCTGCCTGAAAAGTTGTATGATCCAAGGAAAACCCAATGCATGGGCATGGCACTGAGAATCACTGTATAGTGTATAATGTATCACACTCCTCCTCAGCTGAGGTGACAGCCTTAGGCACCATTCATAGAAATAGTAGGCATGAGGTCAACTTATAAAAAAAAATCTTCTACAGTCAGGTAAATATTTTATAACTGCTTGGCACATCTCATAGTTCACTGCCTAGATCAAAAGAATATATCTAGAGAGATTCATTTGGAATATCATTTTACAGAAAGCTATTGTCTGTTGCAATGCTGACAAATAACGGTCTAATCTATATTTATTTTAAAAGATTTTTTTAATCATCTTAAATTACAATGTATCCCAGGTAACCTCAAAAAAAAGTTTTCTTTCATCCACTTTCGCATGTCACACAGTTTTCCTGATGAAGCCTTTGGAATTTGACATCAAGGAAATGTGGAACTGAAGTGTTACATGCAGGGGCCAGCTAATTTTTCAATGATTCGGATGTCAGCTAAATTATTTCTTTTGATCAGGTAGTAGAGTGCTTTGTTATCTGGAGCCATAGAATTATATATCATTTATATACAGACCAAAGAAAAAGATTATATATCCTAAAAAAATCAGCACCATTGAATTTTTAAAGTGTACTGGTGCTGCAAGGGTACTTCGTTTTCATGATAGAAAGCTAGTAAGAAGCTGATTAAACATACTATTGTCTATTTATCCTTCTATCTAAGTTAATAGTAACTGCTTAATAAATAAGTCATGGATTAAATTGTCAATAATAGATCATAAACAATAGAAAATTTCAACTTGCTTACAACTTTATTGTCAACAAGTAAGTAGTAGTTCCCAAAAGAATAGGCTTTCTTTCTTTAAGGTGTTTCTGTTTTGACTGAATAATGTTTATAGGCTTGTTACTTGATAAAAATAATTTCAATAAGCCTCAAAATTCAATTAAGGGTGCAAACTGATTACTAAAATGCAGACTAAAACTTCTCAAATCACAGATAAACAAAGTATCAGACATCTAGTACAGCACTGGGAAAACAAAGGTGCAAAATGGTTTACAATGAGTAACTTCCTATCTTCCTCTCTCCCAGAGATAATGTATGTCTTGGAAAGAGCTAATATATGTAGACTTCTTATTTGGGTTGTTGTGGATACTTTTTACCTGAAATCATTTTTAACCACATGTAAAACGTGCCTTACTTAGAAGTTTAGACTTGTGAGAATATTAACTAAGCATAGCTCCTTGCTCTCACCACAGGCAGGTCAATAGAATTTAAAAAATATGATCAATGCCATAGAATGTTGGAACAGAATTATTATACCAGGAAATTGAGAATTATATACCAAGGGAAATTTTTTAAACTACATTTTAACAGTGAAAATAATCATTCAAACAATCTGCATTTTTAATCATAGAAAATAAAGAGCAAGTATGTGGCTATTTCTTCTATTCACATAAATGACAAGTATTTTGGCATCAACAGTTCCTTTTCTTCGGGTATTTGTGTCCTGATTAAATCTCCATATTTTTTTATGATCATATCAGTACCTTGGATGGTACTTTCTACACAAGCACTGGTTTCAGAATATGGTGCCCTGATATACTTTACAGAAGATCTAGTTCAGACAAATACTAATAATTCTGGTTAAATAGTGAATGATAATACATATAAACTTTTGGCTAGGAGTTTATTTTCTGCAATATTTTAAAAAGTTAATACATAATAAAAATTCAAATAATATTGAAAGAAAAATTCAAACTACTTTCCCTAATTTCAGTTGTCTTCTGAAAAAAATATTGTAATTTAAAGTTTCTTGTTTATTCTTCTAGCATAAGGAAGAAAAAATAGAAAGAAGGAAGCAAAGAAGAAAGAAAAAAGATGCATAAAATTGAATTATTCGTACAGTCCTTAACATTTGGCTTTATTTGCTCTATAGTATATATTGGAACCCTTTCTCTATTTAGATCTTTTTTTCTAAAGTTTATTATGAGAATTCTCAAGTATGCAGGAAAGTATAAAGTTTGATACAATAAGCACCCATATATTTCCATATTGATTACAACTCCTAATATTTTGCCCAATTCACTTTTTCCATCTTTCAATTATCTGTCACTTTTTTTTCTTTTACTGAATCATTTCAAAATAAACTGCATGTATCATGACACTTCACTCCTGAATGCTTGCAGTTTAAGATCATTATCCAGTGCAGCCATTTTGGTATTTAACAAAATGAATAATAATTCTCAAGTATATTTTAATATCTACAACTACTAAAGTATCTGCAATTATTTTATGAATATAATTAATAAATTCTTTGGTGGAGGGACTTTTATTTAATGAAGAATCACACCTTGAATTTGATGTAAAATCTTTTAACTTGCTTACTGTCTAGCACAATGCTCCCCTCCACTTTTTGTTCAAAACAAATTGCACTGGCTTCATGAAGAAATCAAATTGGTTGTTTCCTCAGAATTTTGCTCAATTTGTTTCACTACTCACCCAACTTCTTATGACTAACCAATGTGTCTGCATTCTATGAAATGCTGCAATTGAAAACCATGCATTTAATCTTGTTTGATTCTTAAAAGAGTTTTGAGATATTAATAATATTAGTACATCTATTTTACTGATAAGAAAATGGAGTCAAAAGAGGTGAACTCAATTCTCGATGGCCATATTTTGTCTTCCTTGTTCTTCATATGTGAATCACATATATGTCTCACATAATTTCATCGAGTACTATGACATTTAGGGTTGGAAAAGTCTTACTTTTACATAGAAAAAAAAGAGGTCCAGAGAGACCAGTAGCTTGATATGTCTAGCTGTTGTTGTTCCATTGCTAAGTTGTGTCTGACTCTTTGTGACCCCATTGACTGCAACACACCAGGTTTCCCTATCTTCCACCATTTCCCAGAGTCTGCTCAAATTCATGTCCATTGAGTCAGTGATACCATCCAACCATCTCATCCTCTGTTGCCCCCTTCTTCTCCTGCCCTCAATCTTCCCCAGCATCAGGGTCTTTTCCAGTGAGTCTGCCCTTTGCATCAGGTGGCTAAAGTATTGTAGCTTCATCTTCAGTCCCTCCAATGAATATTCAGGGTTGATTTCCTTAATGACTGACTAGTTTGATCTTCTTGCTGTTCAAGGGACTCTCAAGAGTCTTCTCCAACATCACAATTTGAAAGCATTAATTCTTTGGCACTCAGCCTTTACGGTCCAACTCTCACATGACTACAGCAAAAACCATAGCTTTGACTATACAGATCTTTGTTGGCAAAGTGATGTCTTTGCTTCTTAATATGCTCTCTAGGTTTATAATAGCTTTTGTACTCTTGTAATTATTTCGTACATAATTTTCCAATGTAAAAAGCACTTAATGAGCTGGTGTCACTGGGGAAGGTCAGTTGGGTTCTCACAGGGTTGTGTGTAAATCTGCCAAGGTACAGAATACTGTTTACAAAGTGTGATGTGCAAGGTCATTTTAGGTCACTGTACAAACCATTTTTTTTGTAGTTATTTATTTTAATTCATAATATAACTAACCCCAGGTATATTTCTTTAGCCAAAGGTTCAATTAAAAACAAAGATGAGTTATTTTAAAGTCAACTTAAAGAAAGATGTTAAGAAAATAATGGGGCAGAGGGTACATAGTTAGACCAAAAAAAAAAAAAAAAGAATCATGATGATGGAGGGGAATGACTCCATGAGTCATACAGCGGTTCTGTCTTCTGGGGTGAGCTCATACTAACCTAATTAATGTACAAAACCAGAGTGCACATTTATTTATTTATGATGAGAAAATAGTTGTATGCACAATAACTGTCTTATCTATGTGACATGTAAATTATCTGCCTATAGGCAGACCTCAAAATAAAAACAAGAAAAGTTATTTAAATAACTTTTCAGTTTAATAACTTCAGGTCAAGTATGACTTGGGCTCCTTGGGTAGCTCAGCTGGTAAAGAATCCACCTGAAATTTAGAAGACCCCAGTTTGATTCCTGGGTCAGGAAGATACCCTGGAGAAGGGAATGGCTACCCACTCCAGTATTCTTGCCTGGAGAATTCCATGGACAGAGGAATCTGGCAGGCTACAGTCCATGGGGTCACAAAGAGTCAGACACAAGGGGTCTTTTTCAGTGAGTCTGTTCTTTGCATCAGGTGGCTAAAGTATTGCAGCCTCAGCTTCAGTGCTTCCAGTGAAGATTCAGGGTTGATTTCCTTAATGACTGACTAGTTTGATCTCCTTGCTCTTCAAGGGACTCTCAAGAGTCTTCTCCAACACCACAATTCAAAAGCATCAATTCTTTGGCACTCAGCCTTTATGGTCCAACTACTATGGAAGACACATAAAAAGCAGAGAAGAAGGGTAGGGAGAGTCAGCAGGATGAAGGCAGGTGGGTATTGCAAAGCTGTATCAAGAAACCATCAGAAGTCTATGTGCCTACAGTTGGTGGGAATGTAAACTCATACAGCCACTATGGAGAATACTATGGAGAGTTCTTAAGAAACAAGAATAAAACTACCATACGATCCAGAAATCCCACTACTGTGCATATACACTGAGAAAAACCACAATTCTAAAAGATACATGTACCCCAATGTTCACTGCAGCACTATTTACCATGGTGAGAACAGGGAAGCAACCTAGATGTCCACTGACAGATGAATGGATAAAAAGGTTGTGTTCCATACTTACAGGGATTCCCTGATAGCTCAGTTGCTAAAGAATCCAACTGCAATCCAGGAGACCCTAGTTTAATTCCTGGGTCAGGAAGATCCCCTGGAGAAGGCTACCCACTCCAGTATTCTTGGGCTTCCCTCGTGGCTCAGCTGGTTAAGAATCCACCTGCAATGCGGGAGGACCTGGGTTCAGCCCCTGGGTTGGGAAGATCCCCTGGAGAAAGGAAAGGCTACCCACTCCAGTATTCTGGCCTGGAGAATTCCATGGACTGTATAGTCCATGGGGTCACAAGAGTTGTGACACAACTGAGTGACTTTCACATATATACAATGGAATATTACTCAGCCATAAAAAGGAACAAATTTGAGTCAGTTCTAGTGAGGTGGATGAACCCAGAGACTGTTATACAGAGTGAAGTAGGTCAGAAAGAGAAAAACACATCTATGGATGTGAGAGTTGGACTGTAAAAAGGCTGAGCACCAAAGAATTGATGCTTTCAAACTGTGGTGTTGGAGAAGACTCTTGAAAGTCCCTTGGACAGGAAGGAGATCAAACCAGTCCATCCTAAAGGAGGTCAGTCCTGAGTACTTCTTGGAAGGATGCTAAAGCTGAAGCTGAAGCCCCAAGTCTTTGGCCACCTGATGCAAAGAGCTGACCCACTGGAAAAGACCCTGGGAAAGGCTGAAGGCAGGAGAAGAGTGAGACAGAGGACGAGACGGTTGGATGGCATCACTGACTCAATGGACATGAGTTGGAGCAAACTCCAGGAGATGGTGAAGGACAGGGACGCCTGGTGTGCTGCAGTCCATGGGGTCTCAAAGAGTTGGACATGACTGAGTGACTGAACATCAACAACAAGTATATGAAATCTAGAAAAATGGGACTGAGGGACCTATTTGCAGGGCAGCAACAGAGACAGAGACATAGAGCACACACTTGTGGTTGCAAAGGGGGAAGGAGAGAGCAGGACAAATTGACAGAGTAGCCTCGAAACATATACAGTACCATATGAAATAGACAGACAGTGGGAATTTGCTATATGACACAGGATGCTCAACCTTGTGCTCCCTGACATCCTAGAGGGGTGGGATGTGATGGGAGGATCCAGAGGGAGGGAACATATGCATACCAATGTACCTATGGTTGATTCATGTTGCTATATGCCAGAAACCAACACAACATTGTAAAGCAATTATCCTCCAATTAATACATACATATATATACATATATACACACACACACATATTTAAAATACATGTGCTTAGCACTGGGAAGAAAATGACAAGGAATAACAGATTTAGTTCCTGTCCTCCTGGAGCATTCACCCAGTAGAGGAGAGACATTAATTAAATAACTATATAAATGTGAAACCACACACTGTAACAACTGCTTTGTATTTTAAAGAAAATCATATGAGGAAACGGTTCTATGATCAGATAAGTCTGGAAGACCATGTACACTATATGCGCACCTTTCTGCTCCTCCTTATTAATATGTGAACACATTAAGAATCCCAAGAATCTCTACAGTGACTACAAGAACATCTACTTGAATGTATTTGTCTGTGGAATAATTTGTCTATTAGCATTTCACAGAATACTAGATGTAAGGGACAAGCCTGTATTTCCCCAGTTATTCTATTTTTTTTATTAAATTAATATTAACAGAAAGATAACAGGTAAGCTAAAACTACTAGGAAGGAAAAATAAAGTTTCATTAAATATTTCTGTTTTTAGTCTTTGAATAAGCAAATGAATCAGGAATTAAAAAGAACTGTATGCTTTCTTTGGATCTGTTTCTGATGAAATCTGTTAAATGTCTGCCAATGTATTCAGACTCAAAATATAATATCCAGACACCAAACTTCTTGACACAGAAACATCAGGAAACCTTGACTTGTACTTAATAAGGTTGTCATTATGATATACTGCAGTTTGGACAAAATGATATCAAATACATTGATACTGTTGAATGAAAAGGTTCTTACTATGGGATAAAGAAGATACAAATACTTAACAGAGGAGGCAGAGAAGATCCATGCAGGGGTGGGTTCAAATTATAGTTATCATTATGAATTTTTTAAAATTTTATATTGAAGTATAGTTGATTAATAATGTTGTATTAACTTCATGTGTACAGCAAAGTGATTCAGTTTTATACACATATCTACTGTTTTTCAAATTCTTTTCCCATTCAGGTTATTACAGAATATTGAACAGACTTCTCTGCTCTACAGAGTAGATCCTTGTCGGTTATTTATCATAAATAAGGGAGGTCCAAATAATTCAGAGGTAAAGAATCTGCCTACAATGCATGAGACGTGGGTTCAATCCCTAGGTCAGGAAGATCCCCTGGAGAAGGAAACGGCAACCCACTCCAGTATTTCTGCCTGGACAATCCCATGGAGAGAGAAGCCTGGCGGCCTACAGTCCATGGAGTCACAAAAGAGTCAGACACAACTAAATGACTAAACAACAATATTGCAGTGTGTAAATGTCATTATCAATTAATAATTACAAACAAATCCTGATATGGCTACAGATCACTCACTGTCACTTTAAAAAACTGTGGGAAATATATTTTCTAAAATATTTTTTATTTAACAATGACCAACTTTGTTTCTTTTTTTTTTTCCTAATCCCTCTGCTGCCATTTCACTTGAGCTGAAAATTGTTCCCTTCAAAGGGAAATTGCTTGGAGTTTACAGCAAGCACTGCCATGGCTTCAGTTCAGTTCAGTTCAGTCGCTCAGTCATGTCCGACTCTTTGCGACCCCATGAATCGCAGCACGCCAGGCCTCCCTGTAGATTTCTAAATTTCTGATGTGAAAAAAAAAAAAGTATCAAGGAGTCTAGAAGTTGATTTTCCTGTCATCCAGGTCATTTCTAATTTATATGATCTGGCTAAAAAGCAGAAAACAAACATTATAAATATCTCTATACTTAATGATTTCTACAGCCTCATGTTAATTTGTCACATTCAGAGATAATTTAGAAGTCAATAATTAGTTGTTACATAAGATGGAGAAATTAAATTGGGGAAGGAAACAAAGCCAGTTTCCAAAGATTAAAAAAAAGAAAATTAATCACAAGCAAAGTACAGAGAAACTATATTTTGGAATGAATCATGCCATAGAGCCAATTATAACACTAATCTAAAGCTCTCTTTTGACATGGAAAATAGTGTTAGAGGATTTTCCTTCTGATGTGAAAATATAAATCAGCCTGTGGGTTGGGTTGGTCTGAAGTTTAATATCCAATTTCTTTCTCTGATATTTAGCCTTTTTATATTTTTATTTTATTGATCAAATAATCACAGTATATAAGCACAGATATCTGCTTTGTATTACCCTGTTAAATACTGATGTTTGGTTAAAACAAATGTTTTAGCCTATTATGTGACATTTAGAAAACACTTCATACAAAGGAGTTACAAAGCTGTTATAAAAGGATCAAACTGGTGAAAGTCAGAATGACTGTGGCCGGGTTGGCATTGCCTCAAAGGTTAGCCATCCATTTTTATTTCTATGGCATTTTGTGGCCTTTCAACTTCCAGAATGGTCTGTACTTAAAAAAAATAAAAAGTACACGACTTGGATTCTAAGTTGTTTAAAATAAAAAGATGGAAGGTTTTATACTTTTCTATTTTATTTGTACTTTAGTCTGCAGAACTCCAAATTTTTTCCAAAGTGCAAGGTACCTCCACAAGTTATTTATAGAAAAGAAAATAAAATCTATATTCCTCATGATGCATGTCTGAGATTTATTCTCCAATTAGGCTTGGCCCTCTGTTCCTTATGGAATGAAATTTGCCCCAAGGGAATGGTAAATACTTTATGCTGATAGAAAATCACTAGCTGGTTGATCAGTTGGGATTGACCAATCTTTAGATAGCTATTCAGTAATTTTTTAATGAAATAGGCAATTATAGGCTATTTCCTACAAATAAATACTAAATGTTCCTCATCAACATTCTTCACACAGTTTAACATAAATAGGACTTCACAAATGAAGCAAACCGGACTCTGTAAGAACAAATAAACTAAAAGAAATAGAAAAATACCTCCAGACACCTAACTAAATTCTTCCAAATCCCTTACCCAACATGGCAAACCAAAGAGTGAAGCATACCTACTTAAAGCCACACTTGAAAAAGAGACTGCAAGACAATATAATATATGGATATAAAATGTAAGTTTACATTTTAGAGTCAGACTGACTTGGAGTCAAATTCCAGCTCTTATTTAATCATTGTTTGACCTTTGCAAGGTACTGAACCTGAATCTTCTCCCAATAAAATGAAGATCATATCTAAGTCACAAGGTTGTTTGGACATTAAAATTATATGTAGGGCTTTCCTGGCGGTTCAGACAGTAAAGAATCTGCCTGCAATGCAGGAGATCCCAGTTTGATCCCGGGGTTGGGGAGATCCCCTGGAGAAGAAAATGGCTAACCACTTTAAAATTCTTGCCTGGAGAATTCCATGGACAGAGGAGCCTGGTAGGCTACAGTCCCTGGGGTCTCACAGAGTAGGACATGAATGCGTGACTTTCACTTTTCATAATTATATGTAAAAGGTTAGCACAGAGCTGGCATAGAACACAAAAGAACTGTTGCTTTGTTTTGATTTTACTTATAATTACGAGTGTTTAGTTGCAATTTCTTTTTTAGTTCTGCACTGTCCTGTCTTGTTTCTTGAGAAAATCATCAGAAAGTATATGATAAAAAGATGAAGATCCAGTTTTTGCTTTTGAAGGGAAGGTAGGAAAGGTCAGAGGTCAAAGGTTAGAATTTCATTACTCCACCTTTTTAACAAATCTAGGAGAAAGAACCTGGTGATGAGCAAACAATTATCCTCAGCCTACCTGTCAACTCTGTTGCCAATTATTCTAGTGTTATTTTAGTGTGAGGTTTCACTTTTCTTGGAAAAAAAACCTCTAGCAATTATAGGTTTTATAATTTTGTTTGGACAGGTCTCTTTGTTTGGGGTATCCTTACCCCACTGCATCTTGACATGTCCAAATTACACACATACTTCAGAATAAATCTCAAATGTTTATTCTGCAAGAATACTTCCCAATACTCTTGTAGAGTATCTATTTTTACGTCACTGGTGTTCTGACAGCAGTTAGTACCATCAGTGACACACTGCTGTGGGTTACTGTTACTTGAGTGCATGTCTTCTCTTCTCTAAAATGTTATGGGTGAGTGGACTTTATCCTCTGTTGTTGTCGTTCAGTTGCTAAGTCATGTCCAACATTTTGCGACCCCATGAACAGCAGCATGCCAGGCTTTCCCGTCCTTCGCTATCTCCCTGAGTTTGCTCAAATTCATGTCCATTAAATCAGTGATGCCATGCAACCATCCCATCCTCCACTGCCCCATTTTCCTCTTGTCCTCAATCTCTCCCAGCATCAGGGTCTTTTCTAATTAAGTCAGCTCTTCACATCACATGGTCAAGGTATTGGAGCTTCAGCATCAGCTCTTCCAATGAATGTTCAGAGTTGATTTCCCTGACGATTGACTGATTTGATCTCTTTGCTGTCCAAGGGATTCTCAAGAGTCTTCTTCAACATCACAGTTTGAAAGCATCCATTCTTTGGTGCTCAGTCTTCTTTATGGTCCAACACTCACAGCTGTACATGACTACTGGAAAAACCACAGCTTTGCTTATATGGCCCTTTGTCAGCAAAGAGATGTCTCTGCTTTTTAATATGCTGTCTAGGTTTGTCATAGCTATTCTTCCAAGGGGCAAGAGTCTTAATTTTGTGTTTGTAGTCACCATCTGCATTGATTTTGGAGCCCAAGAAAATGAAATCTGACACTGTTTCCACATTTCAATTTGCCATGAAGTGATAGGATCAGATGCCATGATCTTTGTTTTTTTGAATGTTGAGTTTTAAGCCAACTTTTTCACTCTCCTCTTTCACCTTCATCCAGAGGCTCTTTAGTTCCTCTTCTCTGTCACTAAAGTAGTATTATCTGCACATCTGAGACTGTTTATATTTCCCCCAGCAATCTTGATTCCAGCTTGTGATTCTTCCAGCCTGGCATTTCACATGCCTAATACAAACTTACTGTTCCATAATAGTCATAAATTGGCATTTATGAATTTATGATCAATTAATCAGAAATAGCAATGCCAAAAATGTTCAAACTACCGCACAACTGCACTCATCTCACACGTTAGCAAAGTAATGCTCAAAATTCTCCAAGCCAGGCTTCAATGGTTCGTGAACTGTGAACTTCCAGACGTTCAAGCTGGATTTAGAAAAGGCAGAGGAACCAGAGATCAAATTGCCAACATCCGCTGGATCATCAAAAAAGCAAGAGAGTTCCAGAAAAACATCTATTTCTGCTTTATTGACTACTCCAAAGCCTTTGACTGTGTGGATCACAACAAACTGTGGAAAATTCTTCAAAAGATGGGAATACCAGACCACCTTACCTGCCTCCTAAGAAATCTGTATGCATGTCAAGAAGTAAGAGTTAGAACTGGACATAGAATAATAGACTAGTTCCAAATCAGGAAAGGAGTACATCAAGGTTATATATTGCCACCCTGCTTATCTAACTTATATGCAGATTACATCATGTGAAATGATGGGCTGGATGAAACACAAGCTGGAATCAAGATTGCTGGGAGAAATATCAATAACCCCAGATATGCAGATGATACCACCCTTATGGCAGAAAGAAAAGAAGAACTTAAGAGGAGAGGATGAAAGTAAAAGAGGAGAATGAAAAAGTTGGCTTAAAACTCAACATTCAGAAAACTAAGATCATGGCATCTGGCCCCATCACTTCATGGCAAATAGACGGGGAAACAATGGAAACAGTGACAGACTTTATTTTTGGGGCTCCAAAATCACTGCAGATGGTGCCTGCAGCCATGAAATTAAAAGATGCTTGCTCCTTGGAAGAAAAGTTATGACCAACCTAGATAGCATATTAAAAAGCAAGAGAAATTAACTTTGCCAACAAAGACTCATCTAGTGAAAGCTATGATTTTTCCAGGAGTCATGTGTGGATATGAGAGTTGGACTGTAAAGAATGCTGAGCCCTGAAGAATTGATGCTTTTGAACCGTGGTGTTGGAGAAGACTCTTGAGAGTCCCTTGTACTGCAAGGAGATCCAACCAGTCTGTCCTAAAGAAAATTAGTCCTGAATATTCATTGGAAGGACTGATGCTGAAGTTGAAACTCCAATACTTTGGCCACCTAATGCAAAGAACTGACTCATTGGAAAAGACTCCAATGCTGGGAGGGATTGGGGGCAGGAAGAGAAGGGGATGACAGAGGATGAGATGGTTAGATGGCATCACTAACTCAATGGACATGAATTTGAGTAAACTCCAGGAGTTGGTGATGGACAGGGAAGCCTGGCGTGCTGCAGTCCATAGGGTTGCAAAGAGTTGGATATGACTGAGTGACTAAACTGAACTGAATCAGAAATAACTTTGTATTTCCAAAACAAATAGGTATATATTTTTTCAATATAAGTAACATTTAAATATAAAAAATATATTTGGGAAGAATCAAAAGATATAGTCTTGATTGCTTTATCTTGACTCTATTATTTTAGTTCATGCTCTACAGTCATATTATTTTTTAACTAATATAATGGGTGGTGCATTATTTCATTTTGGATCAGGATAATATTGACTGCTCTAGATTCTATTAAGGCTAGCTACCTTAAAATGTCACCAGAACACTATTTTGAACACCATGCCTTTGTATATTTTAGTGTTGAATGTTCAATTTAGCAAAAAAAAAACAAAAAAAAAAACAACCATCCTTTAGTTCACTGAATTTGATACTATCAATTGTTAAGATACATCTCTTTTCAGATATTAAAGTGTGCAAATATGTGCATCTTACATCTATGAACTATCAAACAATAAACTCATTAATAGTGGTCCATATTAGGATGGTTTTGGTTGCAAATTACAGAAGAGTCAAATCATAAAGCCCTAAACATAACAATAATAAATTATAGATAAAATTTCCTCTGTAGGTTTGGTTAATTAAATGTCTCAGCAGTGATATCACATACTCAGGCTTTTAACATATTTCCCCAGGGCCTCAGCTTTTGTCCTCATGCTTGAGCTACTGTGGCTATCAGATGGCTTGCCCAACTTCTGGCACCACTGGCGCATCTAGCCACACGTTCAGAAACGTGTTGTCCTTCCCTGTCTCTTTCTATCAGCAGAAAACCTTTCCCAGAAGTTACTCCCGCACACTTCTCCTCATAGTTCTTTGGGCAGAGTTGAATCACATGACCTTTCCCAAGTCAGTCCCTGGAAGAAGGGATGATATTGTCACCATTGGCTAAAGAAGGTTAAGTTCCAAACCTCCAGGGCTGATGATAGCATCCTTTTTTTGAGAACTTGGACATGTGGAAAAGATGGCATGCATAGTATTGAGATGGTTCTAACAAGAATGGAGGGCTATCTATTTGTGTAGATACCAATGTGTTCACTACAGTTTATTTATATATCTGCTTATGTAGATATTTCTAAAGCCAATTGTTTGCTAAAGCAATATGTTTGCTTGAATTGTTCACCTTTATAACTTGAAGCTGTTGTATTTTATCTGAAATGAAAAGAGAGGTCTCACGGGGGAAAGATAAATTAGGAATATGGGATTAACAGATACAAACTACTACATGTAAAACAGATAAGGAACAAGAATTTACTGTATAGTATAGGAAATCAATTTAATATCTTATAATTACCTATAATGGAATTTCATCAGAAAAAAGTAGTTGACTATGTACCCCTAAAGTTAGTCCAATATTATAAATCAACTAAACTTCAATTTTTTTTAAAAAAAGAAGTCTCATGATTTGCAGGAGAAAGACTCGTCACTGACTACTTTCATCTTAGAAACTGCTCTGGTCAAGTAAATTAAATTTAAAAGTAAATTGATTTTTAATTTATAAAAATGTAAAAGACAGACACTATATAAATGTTACAACTGCAGCTAGCATTAACTAGTCTGCTTAATATGCCAATCCATTCACTGTGGAAAGAAAATTCCCTTCAACTTGATGGTGAAAGGAGGTGAAATCTGGTTGAGGTTCTCTAGATGATGACAATGCAAAAGTCTGTTTTTCTAGGCTGATTAATATCAGTATTACAAGTTGATGAAGAAGACATTTCCTCACAGAGGTGAGTTCATAGCCCTTGAAAGCCTATTAAATATAGGACAAACAATAAATTAATTAAGATCACATTAATTAAAAAATAACATCATAGTCTGGATGATATAGTCAATATCAGTATCATACTTTGAAAGATTTTTGAAAGAATCATATTTAAATACTAACTTAAGTATTTAGCTAAGTTATAAGCGTACATAACCAATACTAGTATGTAGTGGAGACCTTCTTTTAGAAAGAAGGGGTTGATAGAATGATGTACCTTGGATATCTGCAGCAGAGAAACTGCCAAGGTCTGAAAGGGCCCCAAAGAAACCTCCCTCTGGATTTTCATGCTGGTCAGCCCTAGTCTCTCCTATTTGTCTCCTCATAAGCCATATTCTCCATATTCCCAGTACAGGCTGCTAGATCTCTCACATTTCCACTGAAACATTCCTATAGGACTTCCTACTTCTTCTGTTCATTCTCCATATTCCATACTGCAGAACAGCAACCCTTAAACTGATACAGTAGATTCATGATATTCATAGTAGTTAAGACCTATAAAGTTGCTGTGCTGTGTGCTGTACTTACTCACTCAGTCACATCCAACTCTTTGCAACCCCATGGACTATAGCCCACCAGGCTTCTTTCTCCATGGAATTCTCCAGGCAATAACACTGGAGTGGGTTGCCATGCCCTCCTCCTGGGGGTCTTCCCAACTCAGCGATCAAAGCCAGGTCTCCCGCGTTGCTGGCGGATTTTTTACCATCTGAGCCACCAGGCTACAGACAATGAATTAACAAATATGGAACAGTTGCTCCCAGAGGACACATAGGGTTAGGTTCTTTCAATCCTCTGGTCAACTGATCAACACATGACCTTGTTTTGTGTGTGTTTCTGTTTCAGTTCAGTCATACAGTCATGTCCGACTCTTTGCAACCCCATGGACTGCAGCACGCCAGGCTTCCCTATTCAACACCAACTCCCGGAGCTCACTCAAATTCAGGTCTATCGAGTTGGTGATGCCATCCAACCATATCATCTCTGTTGTCCCATTCTCCTGCCTTCAGTATTTCCGAGCATCAGGGTCTTTTCTAATGAGTCATTTCTTCTGTTTTGAGTCAGTCAGTGCTTCTATTTAAAGATCCCTTATTTAATATATGTTGTTGGTTCATTACTATCAAATTCGTAGTTACAGCACTATCACTTATACCTGAATGAAGCTTATCTAATACAGGTATTTTCTCCACAAGACATATCACAGCTTTACTGCACTGGGAAAATCCAGACAGCACTTTAGTACCTTGCTTAGGGGTCATTTTAAGCACCAAAATCACGAATAAAAAGCATTACAATGAACAAAACATGGTTCTAAATACACTGTGAAAAAGATACTTGTTTACATTATGAGAGCTACAACAAGAAAGCTGTGTCATCTTGTTTGACCTCAGCTGAGAACCTGTGTGCAGGATAAATTGAATTTTTCAATATTGGGAACATTTCTGCTAATAATAATGAAGCTCCTCATATATTGATTTTGGGGTACAAATAAATGTTATTAGCAAGTAAGTGCGGAGAAGGCAATGGCACCCTACTCCAGTACTCTTGCCTGGGAAATCCCATGGATGGAGGAGCCTGGTAGGCTGCAGTCCATGGGGTGACAAAGAGTCGGTCATGACTGAGCAACTTCACTTTCACTTTTCACTTTCATGCACTGGAGAAGGCAATGGCAACCCACTCCAGTGTTCTTGCCTGGAGAATCCCAGGGACGGGGGAGCCTGGTGGGCTGCCATCTCTGGGGTTGCACAGAGTTAGACACAACTGAAGCGACTTAGCAGCAGCGGCAGCAGCAGCAGCAGCAAATAAGTGAATCTGCAAATATAGAATCTGTGAATAATGAGTGACATTACCTTGAATCACGCAACTCCCTCCTCGGAACTTTTAATGACTTCTCTTGACTCAGAAAAAGAAGTAATCCACAATCCTTACCACAACGTACAAGGACCTGACAGCTTGACCCCAGCCTCTGTCCAACTCTTCTCCAGCCACTTTCCTTCCTGCATACTGGAATTCAGCAACAGGGTTATTTATCAGTCTTTGGACATCCCACTATTTCCCCAGCTGAGGCTCACACACACTTTTACATTTTACCTCCTCATTAGAACGTTCTTCTTTTTCCTCTCCTCCTCATCCACACACACACACACACACACACACACACACACACCCCTTTCTCTCCTTCCACATTTTTTTCCTGTCCATCAGATCTCAGTTAACATCTCAAAAAGGATTTTTCTATCCATCCAATTTCAAGTAGGTCCCCTGTGTTATTATCCCTTATAGCAGGGTTCCCCAACCTCCAGGATCTAATGCCTAATGATCTGAGGTGGAGTTGATGTAATAATAACAGAAATGAAATGTACAATGAATGTAATGTACTTGAATCATCCTGAAATCATTCCCCCACTTTTCGGTCTTCCAAGAAGATAAACTGTCTTCTACAAAACTGTTCCCTGGTGCCAAAAAGGTTGGAGACCACTACCTTATAACATTCTCCTTGAGCTTTTCATTAGCTTAGTACAATTAGTAGTTAGCAATCTATTGGCTTAATGCCTATCACTCTTTTGGACTGCAAGTTTCCTGAAGGCAGCCTATTTGATGACTGGGATTCTTAACATTTGTCTGATCACTGAAATCCCTGAATAAATATTAATATTAGCTACCAACTGACTGACTTATTGAAATAAATAGTACTTTAAAGGATCAACTGTTTTTCACTACACACACATTTAGCAATTGATGATGGTGGTGGGAAAAATTCACTTTTGTAAGACTTAAACCATTCACTGGGGCTTCCCTGGTACTTTAGCTGACAAAGAATTCACCTGCAATGAAGGAGATTCCAGTTCAATTCCTGGGTTTGGAAGTTCCCCTGGAGAAGGGATAGGCTACCCATTCTAGTATTCCTGGGCTTCCCTGGTGGCTCAGAGGGTGAAGAATCCACCTGCAATATGGGAGACCTGGGTTCGATCAATGGGGTGGGATGATCCCCTGGAGAAGGAAACGGCTACCCACTCCAGTATTCTTGCCTGGAGAATTCCATGGACAGAGGAGTCTGGTGGGCTATAGCCCACGGGTCACAAAGAGTCAGACACAACTCAGCGACCAAGCACAGCACAGCACATACCATTCATCAAACCTAGACTTACTCCAGAATTTTGAGCTGGTGACATTTATCTGCAACATGTAATACTATGACACAAATACTGTGGGCAGAAGCTTGCCACCACACAGGCAGCTAGCTTGCACTGCAACTGCACTGCTGTTATCAACAGTAAAGACCATGACTGCTATAGCTGGGGAATAAGGTGCACAGAACAAGATACAGTAAAATTACCTGATACCAAACGCTTATTTAAAATGAAGACTTTCCTTCTCTACTTATCCAAAACATTTTTCAGTCTCCCACGCAAACTGAATCATTTAACAAATATTTACTGAGTATAATCCATCTCCAGACCCTGAGCTAAGCACTGAGGATAGAATACATTATCAATAATTCACTAATATCACCATGCAATATCACAAGATACAATGTTACTTCTGAATATTAGGATCTCCGCACATAAGCATACATAGGACAATATCCACAGAGTACCTGGAAGATTCTACATTATCACTTAGCTGGAACAGTTAATTAATATTACTTCTTAATTTGTCTGTTTATCCTTCAGGCTATATGTTCTCAACGATAGTGACAGGAATTCAAATGCACAGTGCAATGTACATGTGGGTTTACCTTCTTATTTTCAAGGACAGAAATGTTCTTCTAAAACACAGCTGTCATGATTAGGCACTCCATTGGATGTTCAATGATTGAAATAGTTCTGGTCCCTGCCCTCATGCAACTTAGTATCTAGTGTAAGGATAGAGGCAGCTATTAGACAAATGATTATACATAAATACATAACTGCAAACTCTGATAAGTGCTAGAGAGTAAAGTCAAAGTTCTATGGGGGCAGTCAATGGGGAGGGGATAGAGGAAAACAAGAATATTTCTGAATCAGAGTGGTACTTATGTGTGCATGCTAAGTTGCTTCACTTGTGTCCTACTCTTTGCGACCCTATGGACCATAGTCCATCAGACTCCTCTCTCCATGGGATTCTCCAGGCAAGAATACTGGAGTGGAGTGCCAGGCCCTCCTCCAGGGGATCTTGGTACCTTTGAGAATCATCAAAATCCAGGTGCGTTTTAAAGCCATAGGGGAGGGTACTTTCTCAGTAAATAAAGGTAGGACTCAGCAGAACTAAGCCAAAAAATTCTCACCAGTACCCAAGGCATCCAGAACTGGACTGTAGTATTTCAACATCAATGGGTTTCTCTTGTGGCTCGGATGGTAAAGCATACGCCTGAAATACAGGAGACCCGGGTTCGATCCCTGGGTCAGGAAGATCTCTTGGAGAAGGGAACGGCAACCCACTCCAATAATCTTGCCTGGAGAATTTCATGAACAAAGGAGCCTGATGGGCTATAGTCCATGAGGTCACACATTTACTTTCATTTCAGTATCATTTTGCTCTAAAACTCTGAAAACCTACAGCACCTGAAGAGGAAGAAAAAAAATCAGCCTGCTCATCCTTAAGCTGATTTTTTGTTAATACCAGATCCATTTCTAGAAAAATATCCTTAGAAAATAGTAATAATGGAGATTGTTGAACATTTGCATTGAGCCAGGTTTAGCACCAACACTTTATATGTATTACCTCTTGTTGCTGTGCTATTTTGGTGAGATATTTTGACACACAGTGTTAGATTATACACCTTTGGGTCACTTTACCATTTGGAGAGGAATCTGAAGTTTACAGAAGTAAGCTACCCCCAGGTCATCGCCAGTAAAGGGTACGGTTGAGATGAGAATCCATCCCCTGCAGATTCCCCAACCCAGAGTTTTCAGTAATTTCAATAAATCATCTGAAAGCTGAGGTTTCCCCGCCATTTTCTTATTGGGATATGTATACAGTATATATAGAAGCTGTGCTTGTGTATGTGTGTGTGTGTGTAAGACAGAAAGAGAGAGAAGGAAAGCATGCTGAATTACAGCTGTCAACATGTCATCCAGTGCTATGAAACTGAGGTTTTAATATAAAGCATTACAAAGGAATCACACTTACAAAGCTACAGTTCAGTAGCTTGGGGTAAAGAATTTAAACAAAATTGCAATGCTGAGAACCCAAAAATTAGATCTAAAAGATATTATTCTAAAATTAACTCTAGAGAGGGGGTATCTATCCATGTAAGGTTTATTGACACATATACAAGTGTCTCAAGTTTTCATAAAATTTTATTTTTTCCTGACATTAAATAATAAATAATTAAAATATAAGTGTATTTCTACTAGCTTTGAAGTTAGAGCCTAATATATTTGAAATCATTACAGGACCATTTATTATAATGCACAGCACAAAGAAATTTTTTATCTGAATCTCTGATGCACTTTAACATTAATGCCGTAAAAACAATTTTACTTATTCAATTTTTAGTAGAGAAAAGAAGCAATGAATTCTAAGCCAATACTGGGGAAGTAGGACAAAAGAAGGACACTGGGATATTAGGGACATTATGAGTTTAATCCTCACATGCTGATGAAGGAAAAGGGAAGAACTGAAAAGTATACTACTGGTTTAGAGCTTGAGAAGTGGTAATAGAGTTTTAAAACCAAATTCTATAAAACATTTATTGTCCACACTTTTGCCCTTCCATTCATTTGTCCTTCTACCTCTATCCCAGGATTAGACTCTGTAGAATTTGTGGACTTCTAATTATCATGTTATAGAAATTTGAATGCATAAAACTTTTGTCATTCATTAAAGACTTTTTTCCTCTGTACTTAAATTCAAATATATAAACTATTTTAAGAATCCCAGTTGGTTTTCCCTTGGTGTATTATACTCTTAAGCTGTACATGAGTAATAATATCCAAGTAACATTGAATACATCTAGTGACTGGATACTGGTCTAAATATTACCATTCTCTCCTGGAAAGAACAAAGAACCTTGAAAAAGGCTGATTTCAGAAAGGGGGCTGGAAGAGGAAGTGTTCAAAGAATGATTAGGACATATAGAAAGGACATAAAAGCCAACCTGAAGGGGTTTCAACTGGCAAAACCTGGCACAATTTTAGTGTCAAAATAAATCATGATAATATAATCTGTAAAAACAGAAGTCCATGGATAAGTAAGTAAGTAAATAAATAAATGGGAAAGAAAGGAAAACTATTTCTTACAATGGAATGCAAACTAACAAATGTTCTAGGAATAATGGAGTTAGAAAATCATTTGACAACCACTATTATAGTAATAGCTTCAGGCAAAGGCAGAGGGTATAGCAGTGAGAAACAACATTTACAGTGTCAAAGCATCTCCCCATAAGATGTTTATTAATTACAAAGGAGAAAGAAAGTAACTTTAGAGTAGAGAAATCTGGCATGACACCGCCTTCATTAAAGATCAACATTAACATCAACCATAAAGGAAAAAGTTGACACAATTTGCTTCCTGAAGCACTGAGAATGCTCACCTTGAATCTAATCATGAGTAACAAAGCAAACCAAATTGAGAGAGAGTCTACAAAGGACCCATATGCTTCAAAAACACAAGCCATAAGGAATCACTCTGGTGAAAAGAAGATTAAAAAGACATGACAACCAAATACATGTGATTCTGCAGTGCTTAGAACAGAAAATTGTCTTTTGTTATGAAGAAAAGTACAATACTTGGTAAAATTTTAAAAAAGATCTGTAGTTAGAGAATGATACTGTACCACTGTTATTTTTCTGATTTTGATAATTTTTTTTGTGTTTTGTATTATGTAAGACAATGTCCATGTTTTAAGAAATACATGCCAGAGTATTTTGAAAATGGGGTATCATGCCTATAACTTACTTGCAAAAGACTCAGAAAAGTTTATATATGCACACACATATATGCATAAAGCAAAGGGTAAGTAAAAATGTTAATATTTTGGTATTATACATGAAAATTCTTTGTGCTACTTTTGTAATCTTCCTATGAGTTTCAATTTAAAAAATTTATAAATACAGTGTAGTCCAAAACATTTTTGGAAATTTTGTGTTAGAGAAAATTATGGAAGCATTAACTATCAGGAATCTGAAAAGGTGGAACAGAGAGGTTCAAAGAAGAGTTTTTCATGGTGGGACAAGTAATAGGAAGAAAAAACTTCCAAAGAATTTCATACCTTTGCTTCCATTTGTTTTTTTTGCCATGGTAAAATGTGATGAGTTTTCACTTGGATTTAATAAAGAGTAAATAAGAGAAAGCCATGAACTAGTAAATAAAAAAAATATTCAACAGCAAAAAAAAAAAAAGGCAGATAAAACACCATAAATGAAGAGAAATCCATTACAACACTGCTTTTAATTATGTAGACTGAAGCATGCTAGAGGCAAACATGGGTGGTCCTGTCTTGAAGAGAAAATCAACAGGCTGGGCTGGCTCCTTAATCACAACATGGTGAAGATTATAACCTGCTGGACTCCACTTACCTCATTAATTAAGTGAATTAGGCAGCACAATTTTTAACTTCTTGTTCTAAATTTCTATGATTTTGTATCTCTCAAATTACAAATGATAAAAGAATGTGTTAATTCGAAATGTGGGCTACACTATTTCTCCAATAAAAGTATGACAAATGTTTTGCAGTGTTTCACTTTACTGTGTTAACAAGAAGATTCAGTTTTTAGATTCAGTATACATGGCAGACATTCCTTTGGCCTACCTAATCACTGCAGATGGTGATTGCAGCCATGAAATTAAAAGACGCTTACTCCTCGGAAGGAAAGCTATGATCAACCTAGATAGCATATTCAAAAGCAGAGACGTTACTTTGCCAACAAAGGTCCATCTAGTCAAGGCTACGGTTTTTCCAGTGGTCATGTATGGATGTGAGAGTTGGACTGTGAAGAAAGCTGAGCACCGAAAAATTGATGCTTTTGAACTGTGGGTTGGAGAAGACTCTTGAGTCCCTTGGACTGCAAGGAGATCCAACCAGTCCATTCTGAAGGAGATCAGTCCTGGGTGTTCTTTGGAAGGAAAGATGCTAAAGCTCAAACTCCAGTACTTTGGCTACCTCATGTGAACAGTTGACTCATTGGAAAAGACTCTGATACTGGGAGGGATTGGGGGCAGGAGGAGAAGGGGACGACTGAGGATGAGATGGCTGGATGGTATCACCGACTCGGTGGACAAGAGTTTTGGTGAACTCTGGGAGTTGGTGATGGACAGGGAGGCCTGGCGTGCTGCAATTCATGGGGTCACAAAGAGTCGGACACCACTGAGTGACTAGACTGAACTGAACTGAACAGCCTACACCCTTTTTTTCACCGCTAATGGAGCCCTAATTTTGTAATTGAGGGAGGAATACAGTAAAGGGATTCACCCTTTCATACAGTGAGAGTAGATTCTCTTCCAGTCCTAGAGGCTGAGTCATTTGTTCTAAGCAACCAAAGGGAATTCTGTGCCTCTTTGCCAATGATGGGTTTAAGGGTGGAAAGTGAAAGTCACTCAGCTGGACTCTTTGCAACTCCATGGACTATACAGTCCATGGAATTCTCCAGGCCAGAATACTGAAGTGGGGAGCCTTTCCCGTCTCCAGGGGATCTTCCCAACCTGGGAATCAAACCCCATGTCACTTCTGCCAAAACAATAAAGGTAAGTTTGCTGAGAGAGCGACTCTAAGTATTTTCTTTTCAGTTAAAAAGAGGGAAACACACAAGGTGAAACCATTCATGTCCCCTTCCCATTATTTTTCCTACTTTCAATGTGGTGGTGTGTGATGAATGTGATGGTTAGTGCTGAGTCAACCATCTTATGGCCATGAGGCGTTAAGTATAAAACGGCAATGTCAACATGTTGAGTGAGCAATAGAAAAACAGAAATAGAAAAATCCCTGATATTATAGATTGAATGTTTGTGTCCTCTCAAGATTTATATGTTGAAATTCTACCACCCCCAATATGATGGTATTAAGGGGTGACTAGATTATGAAGGTGGGACCCTAGTGAATAGAATTAGTGTATTTATGAAAGGAACCTCAGAGGGCTCTCTTCCTCTTCTGCTATGTAATGACTTAGCAAGAAGACACTCACCTATGAATCAAGAAGAAAGCTCTCACCAGACACCAGATCTGCTAATGCCTTGGTGTGGACTTCCCAGCCTCCAGCACTATGAGAAGTGGTTTATAAACCACTCAGACTAGATATTTCCAATCATTTTACTGATGTATACTCACACACCCACAAGCAAACACTCGCTTAAATAGTTCGCTTAAGACAATAATTATTGGGTCAAAGCATGTGATTAAAAAATTTTTCAATATAGTTTACAAAATTGCCCTCTAGAAATGTCATCTTTCAACACATACAAGAGGTCTGTTTTTCTACACCTAATTCCTCAGCATATCCAATCAACATTATAATCATTACTAGTAGGAAACACTAAATATTCAGTCCCTTTTTATTTTTCATTTGTTGATTATCATTATCGTTTAACATTTTCAAGTGTTAACTATAGTATTTCTTTGGTAAATACCCATTTTTCTATTATTCTATTTGAATGCTTAACTTTATCGTATTAATTGCAACTTTTAAGTGTTTAGTAGCAAACAGAGCAGGAAGAGCACAACCTTCATATCCAGGAAACCTGGCTTGAAATTCTGGCTCTGCTATTTACTAATTGTTTAACTTTGTGACTAGTAAAAATTTTTCTAGATGTTAGTTTCATTACTTATAAAATGAGGATAAAAAAGTACCATTCTCATGGATCTCTTAGAATTATTAATTAATACATTAAAAGCACTTAGAATAGGGCCAAATATGCAATAAGCATATATGAGAGCTAAGTATTATTATTACTAAAGATATTATTTTGTCTTGAATCTTACTAATATCTATTATTTGCTTTTTTAACTCTTTAAATTGTGTCATATGTGACACACAAAATTTTACATTTTGGGGTAAACAAATCAGCAATCTTATTTATCATTTCTGGCTTCGGTACAATGCTTAGGAAGTTCATTCTCAGCCTGATACTTATTTTTAAACTCTTATGTTTTCTTTCAGTAGATGTACATTTTCATTTCCACATTCAAATTAATCTGGAATTTATCTAGGAGTAATCTGTGGGTACAACCGTATGTTCATCCATCTATCATCTACCAACCTATCATTTGTTGGCCAATTGTATCAGTTTAATATACTAAATATTTCATCCTTTTCTAATAGATTTAAAATACATTTGTCACATTCTCAATTTGCATTTGAACTTCATTCAGTTTTTGGACATTGCATTATGCCCAAATGAACTAAATAAATTCCTTGAATATTTATTATTTCCATACCATTTTAATTATTAGAATTCTATAATATATTTTAACAAGCCCATATGCATTAATTTTGTTTCTAAATTTTTAAACTATTTTAATATTTATTTTGCTGGACAGATTTTTAGATTCACATTTTTCTCTAAGAATTCTGCAGTTCCCCACAATCCTTAGATATCCATGAAGACTTCTTTACACTCACAAATAGATTCAGGGAAAACTGATAACTCTTAAATATTTGCATTTTCCATCCAGTTTTGCTTTTTAATGTCTGTCCTTGGGATTTGTCATTTTCTTCACAGAGGCTTTGCCTTTCAAGTCTCTTGCTAGATTTTTCATATGTATAGTAGTTATTTTAAATGGGAGATCTTCTTTTTCTTCATTTAAAAAAGATCTTCTTTAAATGGGAGATTCTCTTTTACACTGATATTATGAATGATATATACAAAGAGGCACTGAATTTGCATGTAATCAAGTATGGTCAACTTATTAAATTATTTTAGAAAGTGCTGATTTTCTTAGGTTTTCCTCAGTGGATAATCATGTCATCTATAAATAACAATAATTATGACAATTTTGTCTCTTTATTTCCAACACTAATACATTTATATATTCCTGTTTTATTTCATGTGCTAGAACTTCTAGAAAAATATAAAATGATGATAGAATTAGTGGGAGTTTGGTCTTATCCTTGCCTTTAGTGATCACAGTTTCAACACTCCTCTTGTTCTTGGTTTCTGACAGATTATAATTTCAAGAAAAGGCACATTTATTTTTAGTTTACTAAGAAATTTCTTAGAAATGAATGTTGATGTCCTCATAATTAATTAAAAATATCCTTAATGTTGAATTATTTTTTAAATTCTTAGATTTTTTGCATACAATAAATATTTCTGAAAATAAATATTGTATTGAAGCTCTGTAATAACTTAACCTATTTTGATTGCACCTCCCTCTTCAAAAGATAAAAGTCCTGAAAGAAATAAGTTAATTGCCAATTACCAGTTCTGTCAAAACCTAGGCTCCCCTCTAACATATCTGGACAGATATTCTCAGAGGAACACTGCTTCAGAATATTTTTTAAACATTTTTTCCATCTTTAGAGGATTTATTTTTATTTTTAAACTGGGGTATAGTTGTGTTAGAATGTTGTGTTAGTTTCTGCTGGACAATGAAGTCTATCAGTCATATGTATACATATATCCCCTCTTGGACTGTCCTCTCACCTGCCCCCATCTTTTTTCCTTGTGGAAGAAACACATATCTATTATGTTTAAAAGTTAGAAATATAAACAAGACAAATAGAAAAACCAAAATTCTTATGCTAATAAATAGGAGACAGTTATCAGTCAATATGAGATAGGAAGGAAGGGGGGCAGGGCACAAGCACTAGAAAGAACCGGACACAGCAAAAGCCAGTTAGAACCTACCAGGCTCAAGATGGTGGCAGACTTATTATATACTTATTGTAACACATTACCATGTTAAATTACATATCCACAGGTGCCATGACAGTTTTGAGGCCTACCATAAAGGCAAAAAGTTGGCAGTGGCCCACATCCTGGAAATCTCTGCCCCTTCCCCAAAATAGTTAGAACAATGAAATTACAAGCCCATGAAAACTAACCATCACCACACCTTGGGACTGCTCTTGCCTTTGAGGCAGTTTGCATTCTGTCAATATATGTGTATAAAATACATTAAAATAAAATTATGTATTTTATATCCTGCTTTCTAAATAGGATAAAAATAGGGGTTATTGTAGAAAGTGTAAAAAGAGGGTTTAGAATTACTCAAGCTGGTAAATCATAAATTTTCCATGACCCTCTGTCAGAGTCTAACAATCAGTTCAGTCACTCAGACATGTCCGACTCTTTGCAACCCCAGCACACCAGGCTTCCCTGTTCATCACCAACTCCCAGAGCTTGCTCAAACTTATGTCCATTGAGTCGGTGATGCCATCCAACCATCTCATCCTCTGTCGTCCCCTTTTCCTCCTGCCCTCAGTCTTTCCCAGCATCAGGGTCTTTTCCAATGAGTCAGTTCTTCACATCAGGTGGCCAAAGGGTTGGAGTTTCAGCTTCAGCATCAGTCCTTCCAATGAATATTCAGGATTGATTTCCTTTAGGATTGACTGGTTTAACCTCCTTGCAGTCCAAGAGAATCTCAAGAGTCTTCTCCAACACCACAGTTCAAAAGCATCAATTCTTTGGCACTCAGCTTTCTTTATAGTCCAACTCTCACATCCATACATGACTACTGGAAAAACCATAGATTTGACTAGACAGACCTTTGTTGGCAAAGTAATGTCTCTGCTTTTTAATATGCTGTCTAGGTTTGTCATAGCTTTTCTTCCAAGGAGCAAGCATCTTTTAATTTCATGGCTGCAGTCACCATCTGCAGTGATTTTGGAGCCCCCCAAATAAAGTCTGTCACTGTTTCCATTGTTTTCCGTCTATTTGCCATGAAGTGACAAATAACTGACTGATATTTTTCTAGGGAAAAAGTATTTTTTAAATTTTCCCATTATAAAATTCACACACAAATACTACAGAATATCTGAAAAATAGCAAAAACATTCAATATTTTTGAAAAGCAAGTAGACAGGATGCAGGGTGCTTAAATATTAGACTTCAAGACACCTGCTCATTTACTCTATGTGAAACAAGTGCAGAGCCCAGTATATTCAAGGTTTTAATGGGAATTAGAGCATAGAGGTGGAGAAGGCAATGGCACCCCACTCCAGTACTCTTGCCTGGAAAATCCCATGGATGGAGGAGCCTGGTAGGCTGTAGTCCATGGGGTCGCGAAGAGTCGGATAAGACTGAGCAACTTCCCTTTCACTTTTCACTTTCATGCATTGGAGAAGGAAATGGCAGCCCACTCCAGTGCACAGAGTCAGACACGACTGAAATGACTTAGCAGTTAGCAGAGCATAGAGGATTATCAGAGAACAGGTTAGTTTGCACTATGGAATTCTATGCTGATTCATACTGCAAAAGCACAGTGACCAAGCTCTAGCATAAAGTGTATTTTGTTACTACAAAAAAGAAAGTGAAGAGGAGCTATTGTTTCCCCAACAATAATATCTATTAAAACCAGTTAACTCTAGGTTTGAAGCAAAGATTCTAAAAGGTTAATGTCTCATTAGGTCAACTATTCATAAATTAACTACCTAATGATAAACGTTACAAGCTAGATCATTCACAGAAATTGGCAATTTTATTAAGAGCCCTTTAACAATGAAAGATGGATTTGCATTCTGTTTTAGGGTGAGGTAAGTTAATTCTTTTGTTTATCCACAGTCTATCAGCAATCACCTAGAAAAATCTTATTGCTAATGATTATATAAAAGACATTTTTATTGGCTCTCCCAATAATGTCTGAAACTAAAACAATACATCAACAGGCCACTTGTTCCCTTTTCTGAATTAAACAATCTGTTAGATAGTCTTTTCCAACAGAGAAGAAATATGATGGATTCTATTTCTCAGACTGCAAATGATTTTTTGAGTCTCCATGTCTGAAATGTTTCTGCTTAAATCTGACAAGGGGGAAAAAATAACTTTCGTAAGGCAATGTCATCCTTAAGGTTAAAACAGATCTGCTGCAGGGGCACCAGCCCAATTTTCCCGCTGCAGCAGTGGGATATGAGAACCAAGATGTGGATATTAGATGCTCATTTCAGAAGTCATGGGTTTCAAACATTAAAAGATTAGGCTTCACAAGGTAAAGAAAATTGCACTACGGTAAACTGCAGGCCTGTGAGCTTGTTTGGCGAAGGTGGAACTATGTGACCCCCAGGGCACTCCTCTAGGTCAAATTTGCTTGATACACTGAAATTCTCACAGATATTCCTTTTACTACAGGCCACCCCATTTCTTAACTACAACTCCCAGGCCATGTATATGTACCACAAAAATAATCTTAACATATAAATATATATGTTATAACATATATATGTTAAGATTATTATTATTTTTTTTATGAAAGTGAAAGAGGAGAGTGAAAAAGTTGCCTTAAACTTTTGGTTTAAACATCTGGTCCCATCACGTCATGGGAAATAGATGGGGAAACAGTGGAAACAGTGTCAGACTTTATTTTGGGGGGATCCATAATCACTGCAGATGGTGATTGCAGCCATGAAATTAAGACGCTTACTCCTTGGAAGGAAAGTTATGACCAACCTAGACAGCATATTCAAAAGCAGAGACATTACTTTGCCAACAAAGGTCTGTCTTGTCAAGGCTATGGTTTTTCCAGTGGTCATGTATGGATGTGAGAGTTGGACTGTGAAGAAAGCTGAGCACCGAAGAATTGATGCTTTTGAACTGTGGTGTTGGAGAAGAGCCTTGAGAGTCCCTTGGACTGCAGGAGATCCAACCAGTCCATCCTAAAGGAGATCCGTCCTGAGTGTTCATAGGAAGGACTGATGTTGAAGTTGAAACTCCAATACTTTGGCCACCTAACGAGAAAGTGTCTGGGGAGGTCTTACAAATAGCTGTGAAAAGAAGAGAGGAGAAGAGCAAAGGAGAAAAGGAAAGATATAAGCATCTGAATGCAGAGTTCCAAAGAACAGCAAAAAGAGATAAGAAAGCCTTCTTCAGTGATCAATGCAAAGAAATAGAGCAAAACAACAAAATGGGAAAGACTAGAAATCTCTTCAAGAAAATTAGAGATACCAAGGGAAAGTTTCATGCAAAGATGGGCTCGATAAAGGACAGAAATGGTATGGACCTAACAGAAGCAGAAGATATTAAGAAGAGGTGGCAAGAATACACAGAAGAACTGTACAAAAAAGATCTTCATGACCCAGATAATCATGATGATGTGATCACTAATCTAGAGCCAGACATCTTGGAATGTGAAGTCAAGTGGGCCTTAGAAAGCATCACTACGAACAAAGCTAGTGGAGGTGATGGAATTCCAGTTGAGCTGTTTCAAATCCTGAAAGATGATGCTGTGAAACTGCTACACTCAATATGCCAGCAAATTGGGAAAACTCATCAGTGGCCACAGGACTGGAAAAGGTGAGTTTTCATTCCAATCCCAAAGAAAGGCAATGCCAAAGAATGCTCAAACTACTGCACAGTTGCACTCATCTCACATGCTAGTGAAGTAATGCTCAAAATTCTCCAAGCCAGGCTTCAGCAATACGTGAACCATGAACTCCCTGATGTTCAAGCTGGTTTTAGAAAAGGCAGAGGAACCAGAGATCAAATTGCCAACATCCGCTGGATCATGGAAAAAGCAAGAGAGTTCCAGAAAAACATCTATTTCTGCTTCATTGACTATGCCAAAGCCTTTGACTGTGTGGATCACAAGAAATTGTGGAAAATTCTGAAAGAGATGGAAATACCAGACCACCTGACCTGGCTCTTGAGAAATCTGTATGCAGGTCAGGAAGCAACAGTTAGAACTGGTAATAGAACAACAGACTGGTTCCAAATAGGAAAAGGAGTACGTCAAGGCTGTATATTGTCACCCTGCTTATTGAACTTCTATGCAGAGTACATCATGAGAAACGCTGGACTGGAAGAAGCACAAGCTGGAATCAAGATTGCCGGGAGAAATATCAATCACCTCAGATATGCAGATGACACCACCCTTATGGCAGAAAGTGAAGAGGAGCTAAAAGCCTCTTGATGAAAGTGAAAGAGGAGAGTGAAAAAGTTGGCTTAAAGCTCAACATTCAGAAAATGAAGATCATGGCATCCGGTCCCATCACTTCATGGGAAATAGATGGGGAAATACTGGAAACAGTGTCAGAATTGATCTTTTTGGGCTCCAAAATCACTGCAGATAGTGACTTCAGCCATGAAATTAAAAGACGCTTACTCCTTGGAAGAAAAGTTATGACCAACCTAGATAGTATATTCAAAAGCAGAGACGTTACTTTGCCGACTAAGGTCCGTCTAGTCAAGGCTATGGTTTTTCCTGTGGTCATGTATGGATGTGAGAGTTGGACTGTGAAGAAGGCTGAGCGCCGAAGAATTGATGCTTTTGAACTGTGGTGTTGGAGAAGACTCTTGAGAGTCCCTTGGACTGCAAGGAGATCCAACCAGTCCATTCTGAAGGAGATCAACCCTGGGATTTCTTTGGAAAGAATGATGCTAAAGGTGAAGCTCCAGTACTCTGGCCACCTCATGCGAAGAGTTGACTCATTGGAAAAGACTCTGATGCTGGGAGGGATTAGAGGCAGGAGGAGAAGGGGATGACCGAGGATGAGATGGCTTGATGGCATCACGGACTCGATGGACGTGAGTCTGAGTGAACTCCGGGAGATGGTGATGGACAGGGAGGCCTGGCGTGCTGCAATTCATGGGGTTGCAAAGAGTCGGACACGACTGAGCGACTGAAGTGAACTGAACTGAACTGAATGCGAAGAGCTGACTGAGTTAAAAAGACCCTCATGCTGGGAAACATTGAGGGCAGGAGGAGAAGGGGACGACAGAGGATGAGATGGTTGGATGGTATCACTGACTCAATGGACCTGAGTTTGAGTAAACTCCAGGAGTTGGTGATGGACAGGGAGGCCTGGTGTGCTGCAGTCCATGGGGTCACAAAGAGTTGGACACGACTGAACAACTCTACTGAATTGACCAGGTTTGGTTTTTATTTTCCACTTGAAATGCTATTAGAGGAAATCTTGTGGTTACCAATATTTAACCAGGCCTGCCTTAGTGACAGGGGAACTTGTTATTGTTAGTCCCTTAGGCCTATATATTGACACATTTGGATAGTGAATATTTCAGAGCTGGTACCTGCACATAATTTTGATTATGAAACAGTAAGTCTCTCTCTAGAAGTAGAAATCCAGGAAAGGATGTGGAGATAGGTTTTCTATAAAGAACATGTATGTTCCAATGTACACCAGAGAAGTCACTACGGCTTATCACAAAGACAAGCTCATTGACTTTAAGTACAGTTGAATTTTTCATCCTTCCCACTTAAAACAAACCATCCAATATGTTGACATTTATATGGTTAAATCTCTCCATGCCAAAAAAAAAAAAAAATCCACAGAAATAGGATCAATAGGGTGGTCTTTCTCATATACAACCCTTTTCACAAGTTATGAGTTAACGTTAATTAAAAGAGCTACCTGTTGCCTTATTTTTCCTTTATATTTTTAAAATATATCCTCATCATCTCAGAAAAATAAAGTATCTGAATAATCATAAATTTTTGGAAAGTCTGGCACTCCATTTTTTCTTTTAAATGAAACAGTTCTTACTGATTTTTGATTTGAGCTTCTCTGGTAGCTCAGTGGTAAAGAATCCGCCTGCCAATGCAGGAGACAGAGGTTCTATCTTTGGGTCAGGAATATCCCCTGGAGAAGGAAATGGCAACCCACTCTAGTATTCTTGCTTGGGAAATCTCAAGGACAGAGGGGCCTGGTGGGTTACAGTCCATGGGGCTGTAGAAGAGTCAGACACAACTTAGAGACTAAACAGCAACATTTTTGATTTGTCATTTCTTCTCCTCTTTTATCTTCACTGTTTTGTTTGGCTTGTATTGTCTCTATTTCTGGCAAAAGAGTGGTCCCCTGGACCTCCAGCGCCTTCATTCCACATCTATTTCTCCATCATCTCTCTCCTCAGTTATCCCATTATTGTAAACACTGTGACTGGTCACTCAACATCCATTCCATTCCTTTCCTACAAGATAAGAAAAAGTGCAATTGGGAAGATTAACATTATTGTGATTGGCCTTTGGGCATTCTATCCTCCTTGAAAGTAGTAAGTTCAAGAAAAGCATGTGATATGAAAACAGACAACGATATATAAAGAAGCACAAGCTTGTGACCTCTGAGAACATCCTCTCTGTTTCTTACTAGAGAACAGTTCAAGTTAATCTCTCTTTTGCCTTCTTGACTTGAACAAGGGAGTAGGTAGCAGCTACTGAAAGTCATTCTAAACCCAAGAGAAATCAGCTTCAAGATGAAGACAACATTCTTGATGGAGAGGAGAGAGATACAAACTCTAGGATGTGAAAATATTACTGAGTTATACCCATCCTATTTTGTGCTCTGCTTTCTTATTGCTACAATCTTTTTGGATTGGTCTGTTATCGATAGTCCAAAGAATCCAAACTGCCACACTTCACCCTATATACTTCCAATTAGACCAGTAAAAGCTGTCACATTGATAAAGACTGTTGCTAGTGGGAGCTAAGTTTTTATTTCTTCAGCTTCCCTTTAAGTCATGAAAACACAGAAGAAAATAGATTCTTACTGGTTTCTATGTCTGCACAGCTATTTAGCTTGGATATAAATTTTCAAAAATATTTACACAATAACTGGTTGTATCAAAGTAATCACACAGACAGTAGCCATGAGGTTATAAATATAGTATAGTAAGTCATGGGTCCTGTTTTCAATAAGCACATTTAGGTTGGGAATAAGCAATAATATTTGTTCTCTAACCATAGATTACTCTAGGATCCTTAGAAGTCAATCCCATCACTAAGTCAATGAGGGTCATTCATCTGCCAGTTGGGACTGAATTCATTAGAAGATATGTGTGAGGGACTGATTCTGGGATAAGGATATTAGGAGGCAGTTATTAATCTCCAGATCATTACCCTTTAAATCCACTTCTATCATAGATAGGGGCTGTCTTCAGAATGGTTACCATCCTATCAGGGTTATTGCAATTCTAATATTCTGCCAGTTCTCATCTATGGATCTGCACGCAGGCGTGCTCAGTCGTGTCCGACTCTTTGCAACCTCATGGGCTGTAGCCCAGCCAGGCTCCTCTGTCCATGGGATTTTCCAGGCAAGAATACTCGAGTGGGTTACCATTTCCTCCTCCAGGGAATCTTCCTAACCCACGGGTGGAACCCAGATCTCTTGTGTCACCTGAATTGGTAGGCAGATTCTTTCCCAGCTGAGCCACCGGGGAAGCCAGCTGCCCTGTTCCTTGGGGAAGCTACGGATCTGAGCACTGTCTAAAATTCTTAAGGGTCTGAAATTCAATGATAGTCATTTTTAGACCATTTGATTAAGATAAGCCTTCACTTAGCTAGTTATCTTTTCTATTTATCTACTTATATGTGCATATAATTATATTACAAATGCTAACTAAATAAATAACACAAAACTCTGAAGGCGATCAGAACATGCCATCCCCAAATACTTTTTCATATGATTATTTTGAGCTCAAGGAGACTGAGATTCAGGAAGGGCTCCCTGACCTTCCCCTTTATATAAATAAGTAGGGCACATATTTCCCATGAAAAAGATGCCCTCTCTCTGGGGACAGAGAGCTAACCCTAAGATGAATCTGTACAGATAAACCGACTAAAATAATCTTTATTTTCCATTAGTTTCCCTCATATATTTCCTGGTTGCTTTTCCATAATTTACTGTCCAAATCCCCTTTTCCTTTGCTTCGTCACATCTCCATAACTTATCATTCTTTGTTAAAATGGTATATAAGTTCTCAAGCCTACCTGCTTCTTGGGCCTTTATTTCTTATATATGAAGGATTCTGTATACATAAAATAATATTAACATTAAGTAAAATCTGTATGCTTTTTGTCTGTTCGTTTCTCTTTTGTCAGTTTAATTCCCAGGCCCAGTCATAGAACATAAGAGGGCAGAGGAAAAAGCTTTTTCTCCCCAGAACCCTCAGCTTACCAAAAATACGGGAAACAGTAGAAACAGTGTCAGACTTTATTGTTTTGGGCTCCAAAATCACTGCAGATGGTGATTGCAGCCATGAAATTAAAAGACGCTTACTCCTTGGAAGAAAAGTTATGACCAACCTAGATAGTATATTCAAAAGCAGAGACATTACTTTGCCGACTAAGGTCTGTCTAGTCAAGGCTATGGTTTTTCCTGTGGTCATGTATGGATGTGAGAGTTGGACTGTGAAGAAGGCTGAGCACTGAAGAATTGATGCATTTGAACTGTGCCGTTGGAGAAGACTCTTGAGAGTCCCTTGGACTGCAAGGAGATCCAACCAGTCCATTCTGAAGGAGATCAACCCTGGGATTTCTTTGGAAGGACTGATGCTAAAGGTGAAGCTCCAGTACTTTGGCCACCTCATGAGAAGAGTTGACTCATTGGAAAAGACTCTGATGCTGGGAGAGATTGGGGGCAGGAGGAGAAGGGGACAACCGAGGATGAGATGGCTGGATGGCATCACTGACTCGATGGACGTGAGTCTGAGTGAACTCCAGGAGATGGTGATGGACAGGGAGGCCGGGTGTGCTGCGATTCATGAGGTCGCAAAGTCAGACACGACTGAGCGACTGAACTGACTGACATGACTCTAACATTTCTCTTGAAAACTTTGGTTCGGATTTAAAACTAAAACAACTGAAAAATTTACTTAAAATTAATTAAAAATTCATTCTGATCATTTGAGGTTTAATGTGGCCCTTTAAATGTCTGATTTGATGATTTGTTTTCTATCACGTATTTGCCATCATGTCAATAAAGTAAAGATGAGAAATAGAAGTGAACATGTACCTTAACAAATATTCAAGCATCACATCTTATACTTTTTCTTATCACTTAATAACAAATGAATGGTTTAATTATAGAACTCAGTAAATTCAGAATCAGTGTTATACATACAACCACTTTGGAAAGGAATAGGTTATAGAATCACTGGCAGATTAAGCACATATACATAATAGTAAAATTTAGACCTTAATTTAAAAGATGAAGAATTCAACCTCAGATATAAGAATTTCAACTCTCTAAGGTAATCAAGGCATCTTATAACTCTAAAGCCAAATTAATTTAAATCTCAACAGATATTAAGCTATGCTATAGGGCAGATGGATATACATTATGAAAAAAGCTTTAAATGCCTCCCATGGGGAAAAATAACTTCCTGGATCCCTATTAATGAAGCAACTTCTCCTATGAGTTATCCATTTGTATTTGTTTAATTTTATTAATTTAAAAGCCACGGTTGTTAATTTCTCTTTTTTTGTCTCAGGTACCAGGTCATCATAATATTAACAATTTATATATTTTGCTACACCTTATTTAATTTACATGGGCAGTTAGACATATCAGCATGTTGGAATGCCTTCTTTTCATAATTTTGTCTATGGGAACACTGTTGCATAAATTGTCTGCACTAGAAGTAGCCATGGGTGAAATGGCTTTTCTTATTAAATGTCACAAGATTTAATGTCACAGTATAATTGGGATGGAAGGATAACTGCACTAAAGCTCAACATGTCTTTTTCTGCTAACACATTATTAACCCACAGGAGTGTTAAAATATGTTTAATAAAGGCTCCATTCACATGGAAATGGTTGGCACTTGCTAAAAGTTACACTATTTCACTGCTCAGCCCTAAGAATTTCTAATGGAATTCATAGCAAGTCTGATTTTTCAAGTGAACTTATATTAGAAGTCCACACTAAAAAATTCAACATTTGTTCCTAAGTTATAGTTTTAAATATAAAAATATTTATTTGTGCTTGAAGCACTAGAGCATTCTAGTATTAATTAATTGGCAGTTTCAAAGTTCATGCTTAAGAAGAACTCTGACAGAAAGTCTTCTGGGTCTGTTATTGGCTTTGTTACTTGTTCTCTTGTCTGCACACACATACAAAAGTCCTGGGCACACAGCTAAGCTTACATGTACTAACCTCACTCTCAGTAAGATAGGGTCATATGACTGAGTTTGGACAAATGACTCATACAAACATGACCCATAACAACCTGCTCCACAAATCTGTATGTACTCTCTCTCCATTTGCTCTGCTTGAAACAGGAGAGGCCTCCAAAGCCTGATGCTTGTTGAATATCCACTCTGGACTATTAGTAAGCAAAAATAGGAGGATTATACCACTAAATTTCTGAGCATGTAAATGAAATGGCAACCCACTCCAGTACTCCTGCCTGGAAAATCCTATGGACAGAGGAGCCTGGCGGGCTACAGTCCTTGAGGTCTCAGAAGAGTCAGACATGACTTAGCGACTAAACAGCAAGAAGTGACTACATTTAATGCAGCTAGATCATTCTGATTTTCTCTTCTTCTTTTTCCTTCCTTCTTTCATTTTTTTTTCTTCTTCTATCATTCTACACAGGGTAGAATCTACCAACTGAAGAAAGAAGGAAGAAAACATCTAATACTGTTTTGCTATTGTTGATACAGCCAATGACTTTGAGGAAGCTAGTTAATTTTGTTCGTAGTGATGCTTTCTAAGGCTCACTTGACTTCACTTTCCAAGATGTCTGGCTCTAGATTAGTGATCACATCATCATGATTATCTGGGTCGTGAAGATCTTTTTTGTACAGTTCTTCTGTGTATTCTTGCCACCTCTTCTTAATATCTTCTGCTTCTGTTAGGTCCATACCATTTCTGTCCTTTATCGAGCCCATCTTTGCATGAAACGTTCCCTTGGTATCTCTAATTTTCTTAAAGAGATCTCTAGTCTTTCCCATTCTGTTGTTTTCCTCTATTTCTTTACATTGATTGCTGAAGAAGGCTTTCTTATCTTTCCTTGCTATTCTTTGGAACTCTGCATTCAGATGCTTATATCTTTCCTTTTCTCCTTTGCTTTTCACCTCTCTTCTTTTCACAGCTATTTGTAAGGCCTCCCCAGACAGCCATTTTGCTTTTCTGCATTTCTTTTCCATGGGGATGGTCTTGATCCCTGTCTCCTGCACAATGTCACGAACCTCCATCCATAGTTCATCAGGCACTCTATTGGGCTTCTTATTCCCAATCATTAGCCCCAGATACACACTCAAGCATTTCATAAAATCATAATCCACAGTGCCTTTTGCAAACAAATGCCTCTGTCTCCATGCGTTCATGCAGAATCTGTTCCTTCAATGCTAGAGATTATAAGAGAACCTTCATTGTTTTTAAAGGTGCTAGTGCTAACAGTCTACATCCTTATTTCAAAATCTAAGCCAGGAATTTACAATACAGTTCCTGGTGAAATTTACTTGTAAAGAAGTCTAACCACCCCACTGTCATTTCAGCACATTCACATCTGTCTTACTTTAAATAGAGTGCACAAGTTCTTACCACTGAGCCTACTTTTTCCCAATCTTTTCTTCTCAAGGCTAAACTACATCACACCAGTCTTTTAATCTTTCCTCACAAATGAATCTCAAAACTTCAAACAATTTCAACTTTTCTCTATATCTTTTTCATAAGCCATAGTTGCATAATTGATCTATTTGGTGGAAAAGGAAACTGAAGCAGAAAAGAAATCCATCCAACCAACTGTTTACATAGACAAAACTACTTTTGATCGAAGGCTCTATTTTTCACACAGTTTTTATGGCCTTAAAAGGGATTCTGATATATATAAAGGAAACTTGTAATTAATGTGTTTAAGAGAATAATTTATACAGGTTTAAAGTGTTAGATATCTATGCATATTTTACAGTACAGTTAGTTTGGGTTTAAATTAGTTATAATAATAGATTTTTTCAATTCAACTAGGCACATATCCCACAAGTTTCTATCATTAAGTACACTTGATCAGGCCACAAATGGACTTGATTGAAAAACTTAGAGGCATGAGATTTACCCTAATTTCTCTTTGTAATTTTCTGCATGGCGAGAACTCAACACACTCATTTATTTGGAAGAATCCCTGGTGACTCAGATGGTAAAGAATCTGCTTGCAACACAGAAGGCCTGAGTTCAATCCCTGGGTCAGGAAGATCCCGTAGAGGAGGAAACGCCACCCGCTCCAGTATTCTTTCCTGGAGAATTAAACGGACAGAGGAGCCTGGTGGGCTACAGTCCAGGAGGTTGCAAAGAGACAGACAGAACTGAGTGACAACACTTTCACTTTTAGGAGAAGCAAAGTGAGTTAGTATAGAAAATCGTATCTTGGAAATTTCTAGACAATTTAGTCTTATAGGCTTAAAAAAACAGTAAAACGTCAAAATCTTAAAGGGAATGCAGAAGGGGACTCAACCAGCAATTCAGGATCCACTAATACAGCCATACAACGGACTTAACAAATGCACAAGCAGTTGTCATTCCTCCCCTCTTTCTCTGTGGCTTACTGGGGCTGGGGAGACAGAGGCACTAGCCTCCAGATCCCACTTAACTCATTCATTAACTCTATAATTGCATATCTCTGATCTCCAAATTTCCTAAACGACAAACTGAGGATAATGATGTTTAACTTGCTCTATGGTTCTGAGGTTTATATAATGTAGAGTGGACAAAGCTCTTACCAGAGTACTTGGCACATAGTACGTAGCTGGAGTGAAATAAAGATGGCAGCACATTCTTTGCCACCTCCCATCCAACAGTGAAGTCTACTTCTCCCCACCCGGAATCTGGGCCTCTCCTGAGACTTGCCCAGGTGAGGAGAATGCAACAGCAATGCTGCCGTATAATCTCCAAGGCTGGGCCTTAAGAGATATGCAGCTTTCACGCACATGCTGGAAATTCAACTTCTTTGAGCCCAACCACTGAGCCACGAGAAGCCAAGCCACATACAAAAGCCATGAGGGGAAACGCAAAGAACTTGGTTTGACAGCCTCATCTCCAGCACCAACCACGTAAGTGAGCCATCTGGATACTCCAGGTCACTCAAACTTCCAGAGAACTGCAGCCCTAATCAACCCTAAGCGCTAAAGGAGAATCGCCCACTCACATATGCTTAGTCAATACGAGTGATAACAGTTTTGTTTTCCCAAGTCACAAAGTTTTAAATGGAGCCTTTAAGTTTTGGCTAGTCTCTTACACAGTAATACCCAAAACAGGGCTCAAAAATTGGAGCAATTATTATTTTTCTCCAATGATGACTGAAAATAACATATACTGGGGCTTCTGTGCTCTACTTAGAGACCTTAGGGTCAATGTATCCTACACTGCTGCTCACTACCAAAACATTGGGGAAGTCATAAATAGGGGACTTGACCAAAAAAAAGAAAAAAAAGAAAAAAAAATTCACTTACATGAGACCTTTAAAAGAACTAGTGCTTTCTTTCCATTGCAATCTTGTTGTTGTTGTTCAGTTGCTCAGTCATGTCTGACTCTCTGTGACCCCAGGGACTGCAGCACACCAGGCTTCCCTGTCCTTCACCATCTCCCGGAGCTTGCTCAAACTCATGTCCATTGAGTGAGTGATGCCATCCAGCCATCTCGTCCTCTGTCGTCTCCTTCTCCTCCTGCCTTCAGTCTTTCCCAGCATGAGGGTCTTTTCTAACGACCTGGCTCTTTGCATCAGGTAGCCAAAGTATTGGAGCTTCAGCATCAGCCCTTTCAGTGAGTATTCAGGATTGACTTCCTTTAGGATTGACTGGTTTGATCTTGTAGTCCAAGGAACTCTCTAGAGTCTTCTCCACCACCACAGTTCAAAGCATCAATTCGTCAGCACTCAGTTTTCTTTACAGTCCAATTCCCACATCCATACATGACTACTGGAAAAATGATAGCTTTGACTAGATGGATCTTTGTCAGGAAAGTAATGTCTCTGCTTTTTCAATACACTGTCTAGGTTTGTCATAGCTTTTCTTCCAAGGAGCAAGTGTCTTTTAATTTCATGGCTGCAGTCATCATCTGCAGCAATTTTGGAGCCCAAGAAAATAAAGTCTGTCACTGTTTCCACTGTTTACCCATCTATTTGGCATGAAGTGATAGGACCAGAGGCCATGATCTTTTTTGAATGTTTTTGAATGTTGAGTTTTAAGTCAGCCTTTTCACTCTCCTCTTTCACTTTCATCAAGAGGCTCTTTAGTTCTTCTTTTCTTTCTGCTATAAGGGTGGTATCATCTGCATATCTGAGGTTATTGATATTTCTCTCTGCAATCTTCATTCCAGCTTGTACTTCATCCAACTTGGCATTTTGCATGATGAACTCTGCATATAAGTTAAGCAATGGCACCCCACTCCAGTACTCTTGCTTGGAAAATCCCATAGATGGAAGAGCCTGGTAGGCTGCAGGCCATGGGGTCGCATAGAGTCGGACATGACTGAGAGACTTCACTTTCACTTTTTACTTTCATGCATTGGAGAAGGAAATGGCAACCCACTCCAGTGTTCTTGCCTGGAAAATCCCAGGGATGGTGGAGCCTGGTGGGCTGCCTTCTATGGGGTCTCATAGAGTCAGACACGGCTGAAGTGACTAGCAGCAGCAGCAAGCAGGGTGACAATATACAGTCTTGACATACTCCTTTCCCAACTTGGAACCAGTCTGTTGTTCCATGTCTGTTTCTATCTGTTTCTTCTTGACCCACATACAGATTTCTCAGGAGGCAGGTAAGGTGGTCAGGTAATCCCATCTCTTGAAGAGTTTTTCACAGTTGGTTGCATCTACACAGTCAAAGGCTTGAGTGTAATCAATGAAGCAGAAATAAATATTTTTTCTGGAATTCTCTTGCTTTTTATATGATCCAACAGATGCTGATAATTTGATCTCTGAATGCTCTGCCTTTTCTAAATCCAATTCTAGATTGCAATCTTTACTGTAGTGCATATCTGTTCACTATATCACATACCTGTGAGATCTTATATGACTATAAATTGTAGGACCAAGGAAAGTTTGCCCCCAAATCAGGTCTCATGGTCTCTGTAAAGGGTGCAGTTCTCAAAGACTCACTTGTTCTTCTTTGCTTACAGCCTTTACAGATTTATACTCTTTTTTTGCCTCCTTGCTCCTTGTCCCATTTATTTTGGTGGCCATCATAGACCTAGTACCAAACTTATTTATCTGCCCTCATTTTCTACCTTTGTAGGCTTCCTGTGTTTATGGTATTTTTTTAAACTTCTCCCCATGGTCACTGTCTGTCTCTCTCCCCCATCCTTGACCTTGATTAGCTATATCCCTAGAATCTATTAAATCTAATGAACACCACTTTTAGATTTTCAGTCTGGGCCCCAGTGGGAATCATTGTTGCCATGCCCATTGTGGTAACAGATATGATATTATCTTAATTCCAGGTATATAAATGCAAAGTACCTTTTTTCCTTAGGGCGCAAATGAAAGAAAATTATAGTAATTTACAATAGAAAACGGTTATGTGTTTCTAGGTAAATTTCCTAATAGAGGTGACAATATAAAAATATCTAACTGTATACTCAGTAACCAATCATACTCTTTGTTTTTTACATAAAGCCAAGCTCCTGAATCCTTTGAAAGTTCCTACTTCCAGAGGAGCAAATTCTTGTCTGCTTTGGTGGATTTTGTAATCAAATATAATAACATGGGAACCGCTAAGCAATTAATTACCCCGGCATGCTTGGCATCAGTACATTCAAGTTGTTCTGCTTTGGGGAGCTACCATTTCTTTACCAAAAGAGGCCATACACAACCAATTTAGGAACAGAGTAGCTACTGTGTATTTGTAATGTGAAGAAAATGATTACTGTATATGATAATGACTTCAGATTTTTTTGCATGAACAATATGCTTAGTTCAGGAAATTTCCTCTTAAACACAGTAATTATTTTAATTATTTCTTCTCTGGCAATTTTTCTATTGAAATTTTCTCACTGTGTTTTTAATTGAGATAACTCAATTAAGCCATAGAAATGTTAAATTATTCAAAACTGTAGCAGTTTTTGTTCTACATGGGTTTGAAAAAAATTCTTTTCTTAAGTCTTCAGTTTGAAGAAATGTTTTTCGTATTTATTCCTCAGCTGTTTCTCAGCTGTCTGGATCTACATGATGACACGGTACAGTCTTTGCATTTCACCAGAGCACATCTCTCAGTGAAGACAATTTAAACTGCAAAGAAAGGGGACTCAACCTGAGAAAACTAAAGAGGTAAGAATCACCTTTAGAGGCAACTGGCTGTCAAATATAGATGTCAAGAAGGAGGCAAAGAAAGCAGTCCTAATAATTCATTAGTATCATGGGTAGACATATTTTGATAACTCACTTGTGAGGATCACAGGTATGAAGAAAATGGCTGCCAATGAAGTTCCTTTTATTTTTACATCACTGCAGTTCAGTTTATAAAGAATTTGCGTATCTGTTATCTCATTCAGTTCCTACAACAACCCTGTGCTCATCGAGGCCAGTATAGTAACATTTTCCCTTTTCTACCTGTAAGAAAACTGAGATTCCAAAATGATTGCTCACTTTCCTAATATTATTACTTTCACTAAGAGGAAATCCAATCCACAACTATTAAGACAGAGCTAGTAGTTATCTGGGTCTTCCATCTCCTGAGTGCTGATCCTTCTGCTACAGCCTTCTGTGGCTTAAATTTTGAGACATATAAAGTTGTGAGTGTAGGTAGGTAAAGTCCAGAAATCACATGAAAGATTACATATGTCCAATGCTAACGAAGAACTAGAACTGGTTATCTTAATAGGTTGAACATGTAAATATTTCTTTTTTAAAATCTTGATGACACATGCCCTGCAAACTACAGCTTATATATAATCCCTATTTACTGTCAAGTGGAAAGCTGAGGAAGCTTTCCAAAGAGATCTGGCAATAGTACCATTTTATGTGACTGTGCTAATTATGGGTATAATAATAATTACTATAATTATTATAATATTACTATAACAATTATATTATACTAATTATAATATAATTAATAACATTAATAATGTGGTGACTTTCCTCCCATAGATGTGAGGCATAGCCAAACAAGAATAATTCTTGTTAAAGGAATATTATATGTGAGATGCTGCTTACCTTATCTGCCTACTTTGTGGCGACCATCATTTGGGACCAACCCAACCAAACAGTCATCCCTAAAAATATATTGATTTCAAAAAAAATTTGTAAAGGCAACAGAAAAATTGAAACGAACAAATGGCAACTATGGGCTGAGAATTACAGTGAAGAGTTAAAAATAATTTGAGTCTATAACAAACTATAGGTAACATATATATGGTTAGGGTAAAGTAATATTCTCCATAAAATTTATGGAAATCTTTAAAAAAAATACCCAGTAGAAATATTTCTCAACAGATTAATAACAGTATGATACTTTTATGCTTGATCATTGATCATTTCTGCTTGTTGTGACCCTAAAGTGATATAAAGTTGAAGGTCATTTCCTAATATCAAGGCCTATCCCATAAACTGCAGATTATCCAGCAATTCTTCAAGTTTGCAGCAGTTTACCATAAACTGCACATTAATTTGTAGTTCTTTGCTTTTAAGTTTGCACTTGTTTGAAAAGAAAGTCTTGGGCATATTTCTAAAGTGACTTTCTTTCCTTCAATATGCTTTGAAGTGAAGTGAAGTGAAGTTGCTCAGTCGTGTCTGATTCTTTGCGACACCAAGCTCCTCCGTCCATGGGATTCTCCAGGCAAGAATACTGGAGTGGGTTACCATTTCCAGAAGCTGCTAACAATAGCATATTTAAAAGCAGAGACATTACTTGGCCAACAAAGGTCCGTCTAGTCAAGGCTATGGTTTGTCCAGTGGTCATGTATGGATGTGAAAGTTGGACTGTGAAGAAAGCTGAGTGCCGAAGAATTGATTCTTTTGAACTGTGGTGTTGGAGAAGACTCTTGAGAATCCCTTAGACTGCAAGGAGACTCCAACCAGTCCATTCTGAAGGAGATCAGCCCTGGGATTTCTTTGGAAGGAATGATGCTAAAGGTGAAACTCCAGTACTTTGGCCACCTCAGGTGAAGACTCATCGGAAAAGACTCTGATGCTGGGAGGGATTGGGGGCAGGAGGAGAAGGGGACGACAGAGGAAGAGATGGCTGGATGGCATCACGGACTCGATGGACCTGAGTCTGAGTGAACTCCGGGAGTTGGTGATGGACAGGGAGGCCTGGCGTGCTGCGATTCATGGGGTTGCAAAGAGTCGGACATGACTGAGCGACTGAACTGAACTGAACTGAATGATGTGCTGTTAATTACTCTGGAATTCTCCATTTGGGTCACTATGGTCCTCTGTCTCTCTGTTCTCTTTGCTGGAAGCTCATTTACGCAAGCTGCAACCTCTATAAACTCCTGTGTCTTCAGTTGGCCTGCCATCTTATGCTTAGCTGCTTCATAGCCCTATGGGAATGGGAAGGATTTTCATAGTTCCTGGCTATTTTCAAGAAAGAGGAGTAACTTTCAGATTAGTCTCTGGTAAAAATTAGTCTGCCTCATTCCAGATAGTTTATGCCAGTGTTTTTAAAATTGTGCTTGGAGACCTATGGGTCCTGAAACCTGTGAAGTATATGAATTCATGCTTGAAATTTTGTATATAAGTGATAACTGGGTTTTGATATGAGACATGTTTCTAATTCTGTATCATGATCAAAAAACTTTGAAACTACTCTTCAATATTGTTTAATGTATAATATATTAAGTTTAATGTATAATATATATAATATATTAATGTATAATATACTAACTATTGGCAGATATTTGAGATTTTACTCATTTTTCATGCTGTTTACTGTGGGTATCTAGGTTGAAGTGAGTAGTTGAAACAACTTTATAAGAGCTGCAATAAAATTATTTTACTTGGTGTTGTTGGTCAAAGACTTCTCAATATGGACAACCTGTTATGTGAGAAGAACCCAGGCTTCTGGGCTGGATGGATGGTTTTTGGGTTCTAATATATTTCTATCACTTGCTTAACTGAAGGCCTTGGGTAAGTCACTTAATTTCTTTCAGTCTCAAGTTTTCTCAAATGTAATACTGTACATTTTCTCAAATGTAATACTGGGATAATAATATTTATCTCACATAGTTCATTTAAGAATTCCAGAAATGCACATAGAGCACTCAGCACAGTACCTGTACACAGAATGTGGTCAAAAAATCAAAAACTGTAGTTCTAACCCTGGAAGTTATTTCAGTAATACTGGTTTATGAGAAGTATAAAACTGAGTAATGGAAATATTGGGGAATATTACATCAGTATCATGTTACAGTCAATGTGACTAACAGAACAGATTTTTAAAACACCTGAATTCAAATTGTCCTATACAGAATTGAGATAAAGCATTAACTAATCTCTATAACTTGAGCATTAACCATAAGGATCTAGTTTTCCTCCACAGAGGTCAAAACAACATAATCTGACAGTAAGATAATCTAGTTAGATAAGAAAATAAATGTTACTTTAAGTTACTAAATTCTTCCAATATATCTATCTATCTTGGAGAAAGAAATGGCAACCCACTCCAGTATTCTTGCCCAGAGAATCCCATGGACAGAGGAGCCTCGCAGGCTATAGTCCACGGAGTTGTGAGTCAGACATGACTTAGCCACTAAACCACCACCACCATCTATCTATCTAAGCTCAATAGAAATGGAAACATAATTTCATATAGAAAGTTGTACATGAGTGTTCATAGCAGTGTTACTTATAAAAGGCAAAAGTTGGAAATAACACCTTTTGAATGGATGAACAATTGATTAGATAAACAAAATGTGATATGGCCATAAAATAGAACATTGTCTAGAAAAGGGAATAAAACACTGAAACATGTTTGTATGAACCTTGAAAAAGTTATGCTAAGCAAAAGAAGTAACTCACAAAAGACCATGTATTATGATTCCCTTAATATGAAATGTCCCAAATAGGCAAATCTCCAGAGATAAAAAGTAGAGTAGCGGTGGTTTAGGTATGGGAAAATTGGGGAAAGATGGTATAATAATGAAAAAGTATAGTTGTATTTTTCAGGTGATGAAAAGGATTGAAAATTGTAGTGATTATTGTACCACTCTGCAACTATTATAAACCATTGAACTGTACACCTTAAAATGGTGAATTATCTGATCTGTGAATTATATCTCAATAAAGTTGCCACAAAAATAGGGGTTAAACATTAGGAAAGGCTACAAAAGCTATGAAACCATACTACTTTATAGCACTGGTCGCTCTCAGTATCACAGTGGCCTTGGACTTATAAAAAAGGGGTGATTGCTTCTGAGATGTTGCCACATGTGACTGTTTCCCAGGTTTTTGCAATACTTCATCCTACTTTGGTTTTGCAGATCATTTTACTTTAATCATACTTGTAGAATTTTTCTTAAGAGTTCTTATTATCCTCATCTGGCCCTCTCCAAACAGAAAAGAAATAAATAATGCATCAAGTAACACAAAACTAGATTGGTACCTTACAACATCAGATGCTTACAGGGACACACATCATGGAGACACATTTCTGCTATATACAGATAAAAGTGAGATAAATGCTCCATTTTTGCTTATTGCTGTCTTTTCCATATCTATAATTAATGATCAAAAACCAAGTATTTAATATCCTGAATACAACTAACTTTTCCACAGAAATAACCTGTCAGAAATGAAAAAAAAAGCATGTGTGCAGTTATAGTGCATGAGAATTATTATCAATTTTGTGTAGCAATAATAATTTTGACAGTGAAGCAGGGTACATTGTGATAAAGAGTATCATCTGACTTTGTTTATCTAAGTTAGGACTTATGTAAAATGAAATGTTCTAATACAAACTGACACATAGTTTGATGACATGTAACAAAAATACTTAATTTGGGGATATTCTTATGCCATGTGGGAAAAAAAAACACCCACAAAAATCACAGCTTTCTCCAAAACATGCATCAGGAAAAATTGCCCATCTTTGGCCACCTATGCAATGTGGAGACTACTATATAACAAAACTTGTAATGGACTCTTAAATGTGTTGTACAGATGAAGATTTTGACAATATCATTGAAGACCAAAAGCAGAAATATGATCTGCCTGTTTTTGATTTTGTTTTTTTTCATAAAATGGCATCTCATTATTTTTTACTTCTTTGATTATTCTATTTCTACTGATGGATGACTTATACTCTAGACCCTAAAAGTAACACAAATCATAATGAAAAAGTATGAAATCTGTTCATCATAAAATATTATTACAGTAATTTCTGAATCAGAAAGAACTGAATATTTTTCAGCTAAGAACCAGTATCCAAAGCAAAGGCAGATAGAGGCAACTTTGGTTAAAATGAGACCTGGGAGCTGAGAAACCCTAATTCCACTTGCTGTTTGGCTCACTTTGAGCAAGTCATCACTCAGCCTCATTCTTCTCATTTGTTAAAAAAAAAAACAACCAAAAACTTTTGGAACAGATGGCCTCAATCCATATACAATTTTTAAAAGCTTTGGCAGTCTATGATTGTGTGATATGGCAATGGATAGTCCAATAGATTAACAGAATGTATATCCTTTCTACCACATTTTAATTGTTATGTTTATAATAGTATCTTTTTACTCCTAAAAATTTTAAGCACTTATGATTTTAAGCCAACAAAAATGGAATAACTGAAGCCAGTTCAGGTATTGCTGCAATGAGGCCTATTATATATGTAATAAACACCTGAAGTTAATAAAGAAAACCCTATTGTACAAAAGACTAATAGTGAGCACATCAACTGAGAATGTGTTATAAAAACAACAGTTCACTATAGTTCTCCAGGATAGACTAAGTTAATGATATGTGAGTCTATATCTGAGTCAATAACATAAAATTTTTTCAAACATTGCTTTTGAGGTGGGGTTTTGTTTTGGTATGATTTTCCTCTTCATTTTATGAGTACTGTTCTTTATTGGTGATCAAACAAAGTCTGTGTGACACCTAAATGAAGCAATTTACATAGAATCTACCTGCCAGTCACACTGGTTGTCTCTCCCTAACTTTGATGAGCTAATAATATGGACAGTTCCTTGGAATATTAAAATAAGTAAATATGTTCTATAATATATAGTATAATATACACACACACAAACATACACATACATATATACTAGATACAGAGTATATATGGGGCTTCCCTGGGGGCTCAGCAGCAAAGAATCTGACTGCAATGTAGCAAACTACCTGCAATCCCAATCTGAGGGATGCGTGTTCGATACCTGAGTCAGGAAGATCCCCTGGAGAAGCAAATGGCCTACCCATTACAGTTTTCTTGCCTGAGAAACCCCAAGGACAGTAGACCCTGGAAGGCTACAGTCTATGGGGTCACAAGGTCAGACACAATTTAGCGACTAAACCACCACCACCACAGGTTATATGTATACATTATATATGTACACACACATATATACCTACATATATATGTGTGTGTACATATATATATATATATAGAGAGAGAGAGAGAGAGAAAGAGAAAGGCAAAACTAGAGTTGAGCATCTGAACATAAAGGTGGCTTACATTGATTGATTTCATTTAGTTGGCAATCTATTTCAGCTTTGCTTCTATTTTCCAATAACAGGATAAAAGTAATTCCATCTGTCATTCTACATTTATATGCCATCTGTTAGAATTGTCTAGTTTGTATAGGCAGCTCTCAGTAAGCAGGCCTATCTGATATCCTAACTTCTTATCACTATTTACTCCTTCATATAAGTATCAAGAAACCCAGTGAGATTTAAGTTTTTGAGCACACCTTACAGATGCTAATTATTTAGGGAGACGAGAAGTTGTTCTTAATATTGAAAGAAGACACTACTGGACTTTCATTTTCATGCATTTTTGCCCTGGCAGCAGAAACAGTGACCTCAATGTGTATCGATCAAATAGCTACTTCAATTTGGAATCAAATTTTTCTCCCAAATGAAACTGCAGAACCCTACGGCTTTAACTTCAGCAACACCTCATTCTGAAACAGCGCCAGACAACACATGGTAATGGGATTGCAAACTGGAGTTGATTCAGGAAAGACAGGTGATGTGGCAAGATGGGGGAATCCCATAGCTCCCTCACTCTCTAAGACAGAACCAGATCTTCCTCAGCGTCAGTTGGCAGCACTATATCATACTGATTTTACACATTTTACACATTCTGTACCTGAATGGTAGCTGTAGCAACGGAGCATTAGAAAACTAGAAGGATATTAATGGCCCACTCAAACAGCACAATGAACACACATTGTCAACATTAGTGGGTAATACTCTGGAACACTGGTCGCTAAAGCTAGAGTTTTATTCTGCCACTCACTAATTATGTACCCTTGGATGAATCATACTTTCTCTAGTTCTCATTTTTATCATCCTTAAAACAAGGAGTTGGATGAACTCTAAAGTGCTTTTCAGGACCAGTGGACATTTGTCTACTTTTTTATAGCTTGCAGATTATTTCTACAAATCTTAGGCCATTTAATTCATACAACTCTGTTACTTGTCAAATTACTATTTTATAAATAATAGCACTGAGGTCTCCCCCAAGAGAACTTTGCAATAAATGTGTCACCCAAGTTTCCTTTAAAATTACCGATTGCTGTGGGCAATAATGTGGTCATTTTAACAAGTTACTGAAGTATATTATGTTTCTATAATATTCTCTGCTAAGTTTTAAATTATACATTAATAGGGAAGAAAATGAAGGGGCAGAGAAATGGGGTAGATCTCGATAATGTCAATCATAAAAATTCTATCATTTATTGAACATTTAAATATGGAATATACTATACTAAGGATTATATACAAATTGTTTCTAATTCAACTATCCTTCAAGGGTATAGTATTATTCTTGTTTTGCAGATGAGAAGAATAAGAATCAGAACATTAAGTATGTCTTCAAAGGTTATGCAACTGCTAAGAGGTAGAGTCATGCTTGGAACAGATACAAATAACTCCAAAGCTGGTATTCTCTCAACTAGAACACACTGTCTCTCATTTTCAGTCAAATGAACAAGTATGTAAAAATACAAGTATATGTACAGTTCACTGTTAAGTCCAACAGGTAAATCAGGCACCTAACACCTTAGGTACTTCTTGTTATAAATGGTGTACTCAGCAAACGGCCTGTCATTTTCTCTTGTTTCCATTCCCTTCCCCTCAATAGATGCTAAAGGCAAGGCTGTAAAGTCTAAGTAAGATAAACCCATTCACAGAATTCTATGCTCTTCTAGGTTAAAAGTAAGAAATGTAATTTCCCTCCTCAGGAGACCAAATTGCAAGCGCACACACTAATTAACCATTACCAACTGATATATGTTACACGACTGAAGAAGACGACCAGGAGTTCTGCACAATTATCTCTTCTAGGAAGGCTCCTCAGAGCTTTTCCTTCTCTTACATAACAGCAGTATTAAGGTTAGAAAAATTGAAAAGCTTAAATCCCTCTCTAATGGATGAAAATAACCATTACATGTGTGGATAAAGGTACAATATTTCAAAATATTCTTGGGCAATCTGAAGGCTTTCCTTACCTATGAGTTAACAGGACCATCTTCACTGTGACTGGTTTTACTTCTAAGAAGAATTATTATGGCAAACAGATAAATAAGATAACACATGATATGGGTGGGTGGACTACAGCAGACAGCCGTAATGACTAACTTTAGTATATTTTTGCGTTATAACTCTCAGAGAGTTTTACAATCAGCTCTGGAGCCCTGGTATACCTTCCATTGTCATCTTTATCCACCCTGCTCCCCAACATGGGCACCCTGCCCTATCTCCCTTGCTTTGCCTGGAACTCCCAACCTGCTCTATCCTCTCCTGTATGCATGACTTGTAGCCCCACCTTTAAAGTTCAGAGCAAGAAGCTGCCTACATCTATGTTCCTTACCAAGTTTTCAATAACATTTGTAATGCTAGGCTGTGAAGGCATGAGATTAAGTGACTACTTAATTTTTAGGAAGTTTAAAGAACACCCCCCCAAAAAATGTGTTTTGATGTGATAACAAATCAGTTTCAATCATACACATCAAATCACAGTCTAGTCATGCCACATCAGGAAACATATCCATTATTTTACTCTACAGTCATGGAATTTTAGTCAATCAACTAATCCAGAATATTATTTACAACAGGAGACAGAGATCAAGACCATCTCCATAGAAAAGTAATGCAAAAAAGCAAAATGGCTCTCTGGGGAGGCCTTACAAATAGCTGTGAAAAGAAGAGAAGTGAAAAGCAAAGGAGAAAAGGAAAGATATAAACATGTGAAGGCAGAGTTCCAAAGAATAGCAAGGAGAGATAAGAAAGCCTTCCTCAGCAATCAATGCAAAGAAATAGAGGGAAACAACAGAATGGGAAAGACTAGAGATCTCTTTAAGAAAATTAGAGATACCAAGGGAACATTTCATGCAAAGATGGGCTCAATAAAGGACAGAAATGGTCTGGACCTAACAGAAGCAGAAGATATTAAGAAGAGGTGGCAAGAATACACAGAAGAACTGTACAAAAAAGATCTTCATGACCCAGATAATCATGATGCTGTGATCACTCACCTAGAGCCAGACATCCTGGAATATGAAGTCAAGTGGGCCTTAGGAAGCATCACTATGAATAAAGCTAGTGGAGGTGATGGAATTCCAGTGGAGCTATTTAAAATCCTGAAAGATGATGCTCTGAAAGTGCTGCACTCAATATACCAGCAAATTGGGAAAACTCAGCAGTGGCCACAGGACTGGAAAAGGTCAGTTTTCATTCCAATGCCAAAGAAAGGCCATGCCAAAGAAGGCTCAAACTACCACACAATTGCACTCGTCTCACATGCTAGTAAAGTAATGCTCAAAATTCTCCAAGCCAGGCTTCAGCAATACGTGAACTGTGAACTTCCAGATGTTCAAGCTGGTTTTAGAAAAGGCAGAGGAACCAGAGATCAAGTTGCCAACATCTGCTGGATCATCGAAAAAGCAAGAGAGTTCCAGAAAAACATCTATTTCTGCTTGATTGACTATGCCAAAGCCTTTGACTGTGTGGATCACAATAAACTGTGGAAAATTCTGAAAGAGATGGGAATACCAGACCACCTGACCTGCCTCTTGAGAAACCTACATGCAGGTCAGGAAGCAACAGTTAGAACTGGACATGGAACAACAGACTGGTTCCAAATAGGAAAAGGAGTACGTCAAGGCTGTATATTGTCACCCTGCTTATTGAACTTCTATGCAGAGTACATCATGAGAAACGCTGGGCTGGAAGAAACACAAACTGGAATCAAGATTGCCGGGAGAAATATCAATCACCTCAGATATGCAGATGACCCCACCCTTATGGCAGAAAGTAAAGAGGAACTAAAAAGCCTCTTGATGAAAGTGAAAGAGGAGAGCAAAAAAGTTGGCTTAAAGGTCAACATTCAGAAAACGAAGATCATGGCATCTGGTCCCATCACTTCATGGGAAATAGATGGGAAAACAGTGGAAACAATGTCAGACTTTATTTTGGGGGGCTCCAAAATCACTGCAGATGGTGATTGCAGCCATGAAATTAAAAGACGCTTACTCCTTGGAAGGAAAGTTATGACCAACCTAGATACTTTGCCAACAAAGGTCTATCTCGTCAAGGCTATGGTTTTTCCAGTAGTCATACAGATGTGAGAGTTGGACTGTGAAGAAAGCTGAGCGCCAAACAATTGATGCTTTTGAACTGTGGTGTTGGAGAAGACTCTTGAGAGTCCCTTGGAATGCAAGGAGATTCAGCCAGTCCATCCTAAAGGAGATCAGTCCTGGGTGTTCATTGGAAGGACTGATGCTGAGGCTGAAACTCCAATACTTTGGCCACCTCATGCGAAGATTTTACTCATTGAAAAGACCCTGATGCTGGGAGGGATTGGGTACAGGAGGAGAAGGGGACGACAGAGGATCAGATGGCTGGATGGCAACACGGACTCAATGAACATGAGTTTCAGTGAACTCCGGTAGCTGGTGATGGACAGGGAGGCCTGGTGTGCTGCGATTCATGGGGTGGCAAAGAGTCGGACACGACTGAGTGACAGAACTGAGCTGAACTTATTTTACTTGTTTATCGTCTTAATTGTCTGTCTGCTCCCATAAAAATGGGAGGACAAAAGGAGGAAGAACTTTTTCTCTGTTTTGTTGAATGCCATAAATCCAACGCCTACCATAGTGTCTGGGACATTAAGGGTTCAGTAAAGTTTATGCAGGCACGAATGAATGAATAAATGAAGTCCGATCAACCAGCTTATGGTACATACCTGGCATATACTAGATACCAATCTCTATTGTTTTACATTCTCTCTTTTTATAGTTGAATAGTTTTTATTGCAGTTATCCTGAAACACAAGTGTTATGCTGTGGACTTTGTGGGTAGTACTTGATTTTAACATCAGTCTTCTGGACACTAACAATTTAATTTCATATATGCTTCTTCAAATAATGTCAGGATCATTTAGGTGAGGTTGATTTCATAAAATAGCGTGGTATAAAGAAATCTGTAAAATTACATTCAGTTTTGGCCATTAATGAGCCACTTTAAATGATCTAGAAATGTGGTTTTTAATCTTCATGGTGATGAATTTCTTTGATAATCTATTAAAAGCTTTTAGTTTTACTTCCAAATCACTTCAAAACTGGAGGAAGGTAGTTAGCAGTTGTAAACACAATGCAAGATTTTACAGAAATAAATAATTAAATTAGTCAATGGAGACAGAATAGAAAAAAAAAGATGGGGAAAAATTAAGTTAAGGATAGGGTTGATATACAAAATGTACACCTTCAAGCTCTGCAGAGTTGATTGGAGATGGATTCCAATTTTGTTGCTGAGCTTCTTATCATTCAGAGGATTATGGTTTTCAATAATAAATGAAAGTAAAATTCTTTATCTTTTGCTATTAGAAAACTGTCAGTATTTTATATCTATAATAAAAATTTAAAGTAGGTTATGCCAACTTTTTCCAAAATAATATATTATTTTAATGCAATCCAATAAAAATCCCAATGAGTGGTACTAATGTCAGAATAGGAAGATAGATTAATGGAATGAAATAAAAGTTTAGAAATAGAACCAATTATATTAGAAGTGTTGTGATAAAATTGGGATATTAAATTTGTGGACAAAATGTAGATTATTTAATAAATAATATTAAAATAATTACATAGTGTTTTTTTTTAAAGAATAACTTTTCATTTCCTACCTTATACCTTGTAACAAAATAAATTTTGATTAGGTTAAATTTTGAAGTAAAATCACAAAACAATTACAAGTAATGTGTGCTTTTATTAAAACTTACGGTAGGGAAGGCTCTCTTAAACAAAACAATAAAGACCAAAACCATAAAAGAAAAGACTGAAAGGTCTAGTTACATTAAAAAAAAATGATACCATATTTAGAAAATGGATATATATATATTTATACATGTACCCATAATATACATATAGATATAGATACATGTATAAATACATACACACACACCCAGGCAGGGGTGTGGGGAGAATGAGAGTGAGCATGAAGTAAATGTGAGCTTACAAATTAATAAGAAAAGCTTGAATAGCAAAACAGGAAAAAAAAATGACATTAAGAAACAGTTCTAATTCTTCCCTGAAGAAATTCAAAGGGCAATAAATACATAGAAGCATTCAAGTTCCACAATTGTCAAGTGAAATAAAATATTGAGATGACATTTTATCTCATGAGATAGTGATTAAAAAATGAGATGATGGTTAAAAAATAATAACCATTGGGGAAACGTATGGGGAAGTGATAAAATGGAAGACTAGGATTAACATATACATACCAGTATACATAAAATACATAACTAATAAGGATCTGCTGTATAACATAGGGAACTTTACTCAATATTCTGTAATAACACATATGGGAAAAGAATCTAAAAAAGAATGGATACACATACCCATACACACACACACACACACACATGCACATGCATACACACACACACACACACACACACACACACACACATGATTCACTTTTGCTGTTCACCTGAAACTTAACACAACGTTGTAAATGATCTGTACGCTGATGTGTGTGCCAAGTTGTTTCAGTCGTGTCTGACTCTCTGGGACCCTACGGACTGTAGGCTGCCATGCTCCTCTGTCCATGGGATTACTCAGGAAAGAATATTGGAGTAGGTTGCCATGCCCTCCTCCAGGGGATCTTCCCAACCCAGGATTAAACCCATGTCTCTTATGTCTTCTGCATTGGCAGGTGGGTTCTTTACCACTAGCACCACCTGGGAAGCCTACACTCCAATAAAAATTTTTTTAAAAAGGGAATGTAAATTGGTTCAAAATTTCAAGAAAGCAATTTAACAGTATGCTTAAAAAGTCTAAAACTGCATTGGTTCTAGGGAGTTCTGCGGCATTTATTACATATAATTTGTCAATTATGCAGATATAAGTGGATGATAGTATATAAGCAATGATAGTATCTTTTTTTTTCTTACAGTTTAATTAACATAAAGATTAACATTTGTGTAGGAAAAGAAGACAGGAAGTATACTTCACAATGTTATCAATGCTAATTACGGGGTTTAGAGATCTCAGGTAATTTAGATTAGCTTTCTATTTGTGTGCCCATGTTTTGACTAGAAGCCCTATTTGGAAACAAGAGTCATATCTTTGGATATTAGCCTGGGAAGGGTATTTTCAGAAGCATAGTGGGTTTCCTAAGCACATTTAACATGTGGCAGTTAAGAAGAGCAAAGCATATTTAAAGAAGTGCAATGACTTCATCAGGATCAGTGAGCACACACTCAGTAGCGCCAGTCAATTTCTGGCCCTCCAATATTTAGCAGTGAACCTAACTTTCATCTAATGAGCCTTTGTGATATAACATGGCAGGTTATTTCTCTCACTCTACAATGGGACCTGTTTACAAAGAACAGTAAAATAATTCATCAAGACTCTTTCTCCAGTTATACTCACAAGGTTGTGGAAATTTTGTTTTGAAGATAACATAAATATATTGAAATACTAGAACAGAAAATCTACAAATACAATAATTATTGGTGAACAGTTCAACATCAGCTGCAGAAATTCAGCCCTGTTTTAAGGACAGGATTCAAATAACTCTGTGAAGACCAGACAAGTTCAAAGACAATAGATTTTATGTTAAGATAGTTTTGCTTTAATTAAGAAAGTCAATACTCTGAAGGAAATGCTTTAGATTCTTGAAGCACCTTGGGAAGTTTCTTTCCCTACTCTACAACTAAGAGGCAAAATCAGGTAGATTTAAGAATTTAGGCCCAGAGCTCCTACACTTACTGTGTGACATCCTGGAACCTACTCTGTGTGCCTCAGTTAACTGATTCATAAAATAAGGATGCTAAGAATGGCAAGTTCATATCGGTTTTATGAGGACTAAAGAAGTGAATGGGAATATTTGATACGTAGCATCTAAGGAGAACAAACCATGTTTGAAAAAGCTGTGGCAAAAAATAAGCATTCAATAAATAACCAATAAAATGATAAATCTGATAAATTGCAAATTAAAATATATTTCATACTTAACATTTCCTCAACATGACAAGCTTCCTCGGCATGCGGTAAAATATTTCAAAACAAAAATACCATGCATAAAGACATAACAACTCAGGCAGCCCAGCACATAATATAGTAAAGATCAATGAAGTGACAACAAATAATAATTGAGTAATTGGGAGTTTAGAGGCAAGAGTAGTAATTAAGACTCCTTAGAAAGGGTGTGGTTAAAATAAGCCCTGAAAACAGAAATGGGATTCAATTTGTTCAAAAGAAAGTAGGAGTAAAAGATGTCTAAAATTTGTAGCTGAAGCAAATCCAATTTTGTATAGGATTTATTTTTCTGACTTCTCTTTTTCATCCTCTGTGGGATTACATTTGTGACATTATTTTTTGTTATCGAAGAAGCAGATTCTGTGTTTTCTTTATAAAACCTTATAAAAATTTTCAAACGTATACACAAATAGAAAAACAATATCATGAACTCCCATCTTCCTTAACTTAGCTTCAAACTGGTTATCAACATTCTGTCATTTTTATTCCATGAAATGTATTTATTAGCATATAACTTCAAACACTGGGCTCTTGGTTTTGACCAACTTTCAATGTGTAGTTGAGAGGCATCCATAAAAATATGACTTTTTCTCATTACTGTGCAGGATGCCCCCAAGGGACCTTCTGGACTTTGCTCACTGCTTCCTGAAATGAGGAAGGATTAAAGGATTCTGTTCAAAAGACGTAGTCTCCCATAAACTGAGAAAATATTTTCAAGCTAACATTTTAAAAATTGAAGTAGAATATGTACATACATACATACACACACTGAGAAATGCACAAATCAAAAAGATACAGCTTCATTACTGAGGACTCCAAGAGAATGTGCTATAAAAGTATCACCCACTTCAAGAAATAGTCCATAAACTGAGACCTTCCCTTCTGCTATGCTAGGTGTTACTCTTTGCCAAGTATAAAGTATCTTGGCCTCTCAACATAGACCAGCTTTGTCTGTTTTTGAGATCTTCATACATACATACACTACACATTCTTTTGGCCCTGAACAACAACTTCAGTTGGCTTAGAACTATGACACTACTGGGTTGGGGGCACTGGTAGCAGTGCATGCCTGGGATCTTTTGAGGGAGGTCACCATTATCTTCATGACTTCCACCATATTTTGGGCCCAGGTAAACAGCAGGGAGGGAACACAGCTCCACCCATCAACAGAAAATTGGATTAACAATTTACTGAGGTGAAAGTGAAGTCGCTCAGTCATGTCCGACTCTTTGAGACCCCATGGACTGTAAGCTATCAGGCTCCTCCATCCATGGGATTTTCCAGGCAAGAATGCTGGAGTGGATTGCCATTTCCTTCTCCAGGGGATCTTCCCGACCCAGTAATCGAACCCAGGTCTCCCGCATTGCAGGCGGACGCTTTACCATCTGAGCCACCAGAGAATGGCCCTATCAAACAGAACAAGACCCAGTTCCCCCCTCAGTCACTCTCTCCCACCAGGAAGCTTCCATAAGCCTCTTATCCTTCTCCATCAAAGGGCAGACAGTCTGAAAACCACAATCACAGAAAACTAACCAATCTCATCACATGGACCACAGCCTTGTCTAATTCAGTGAAACTATGAGCCATGCCATGTAGGGCCACCCAAGACGGACGGGTCATGGTGGAGAGGTCTGATAAAATGTGGTCCACTGGAGAGGGGAATGGCAAACCACTTCAGTATTCTTGCCTTGAGAACCCCAAGAACAGTATGAAAAGGCAGAAAGAGAAGACACTGAAGGATGAACTCTCTAGGTCGGTAGATGCCCAATGTACTACTGGAGATCAGTGGAGAACTAACTCCAGAAAGAAGGAAGAGAAAAAGCCAAAGCAAAAACAATACCCAGTTGTGGCTGTGACTGGTGATGGAAGCAAGGTCTAAAGCTGTAAACAGCAATATCGCATAGGAACCTGGAATGTTAGGTCTATGAATCAAGGCAAATTGGAAGTGCTCAAACAGGAGATGGCAAAAGTGAACATTGACATTTTAGGAATCAGCAAATTAAAATGGACTGGAATGGGTGAATTTCACTCAGATGACCATTATATCTACTACTGTGGGCAAGAATCCCTTATAAGAAATGGAGCAGCCATCACAGTAAAAGAAGAATTGATGTTTTTGAATTGTAGTGTTGGAGAACCACTCTTGAGAGTCCCTTGGACTCCAAGCAGATCCAACCAGTCCATCCTGAAGGAAATCAGTCCTGAGTATTCATTGGAAGGACTGATGTTGATGCTGAAACTCCTATATTTTGGCCACCTGATGCGAAGAACTGACTCATTTGAAAAGACCCTGATGCTGGGAAAGATTGAAGGCAGAGGAGAAGGGGACGACAGAGGATGAGATGGTTGGATAGTTCACTGACTTAATGGACATGAGTTTGAGTAAGCTCCAGGAGCTGGTGATGGTCAGGGAGGCCTCATGTGTTGTAGTCCATGGGGTCGCAAAGAGTTGGACATGACTAAGCAACTGAACTGAACTGAACTGATGACACTACTGAGAGTTCTGCTTAGCCTTTTGGCTTAATTATTAACATATGCTTCAGTGGAAGAAAAGCTTGTGTTTCCGTGTTTCCTTTTCCTAAGACATCTTCATTCTATAAATCCCAGGAATCCTTGGTTCCATAAATTCTATTAGGCTTCTTAGAAATCTTAATTCTAATTTTTATCTCCTTGGCCTCTTGAAACTTTTGAAAGCCCACATCATCACATTCTGCTCCACCTCTAAGCCCATGGCACTTAAGAATCAGAAAGTATCTTGACCTGAAAAGTGGGGGAAAAAACTCCAAGTTCACTTGAATGCATTTTCCATCTTCATAGGCTCTTAGTACCCCTGTCCCTGGATGTCTTGGTTGCTCTGCAATGCCTTCAGACACTTGGCTATTTTTTTATTACATTATTTTGCTATTGCAGCTGTTCTTAGAGGGAAGGTTAGTTTAATAGAAACTATTATGTCATGGCTGGGAGCTGACTCTAGATGTAGACCTCACAATCTGGATTTATTTCTTAAATTTAAGCAGAATCATGTGAGTGTGAAAATATTTCAAGGGAGGAGCAGAAAAATCCAATCCATAATTTTTCATCAGTTTTAAAAACATATGACATAAAAAAAAATTAAGAATCACTGCTGTAATTTCTAGGAGCCCAAGAGAGTATAAAAAAATGTTGGCAGATTGGCAGGAGGTAAGGAAAAGAAATTACTGCTGTGGATACTTCAAGTGGCTCATTAAGGTCTCACAAATTGAATATATATGATCAAAACTACAGATTTTTAGAGTATGCTATCCCAACATTTGCACTCTGACATAAGGATTATTTTGAGCTACAGGCCACTGGAAAAAAGCAAATATACAAACAAACTTTCTGTCCTCCTTCCTATCAGGAAGAACAGGATGATTCTTCATCACCTGAGGCAACTCTAGACTTTTATCAGCCCAGAGACAGCAATGAGAGGAATCTACATAGCCAACATCACCAAAACAACCCTTTATCTTCCATCTGTTTCCTATATATTTATCTTTCCACAGTTTGTCACCCTCTAAGAACCTAAACCCCTTTTCCTTTGTCTTTTCAAGCCTCTAAAAATATTGTTCTCGGTTCATATACTATATAAACCCTAAATTCTAACCACCTTTTGAGATTCTCAACATTAAAAGTTTTCCTGGGTATATGTGTAATACACATGCTAATAAACTGTGCTTGCTTTTCTCTTGTTAAATTGTGTTCCATCAGCTTATTTTGAAGGCCCAGTCAGGGAACCTGAGGAAATAGAGAAATTTTTTTCTCTCCTACCATTTTGTTGACCTAGAGAGGATGCTTGAGACATTCTACCTACCCCAGAGGTTACAACTAAACCTTAGAACTGACCAAACCAGCAAGAGGTAAGAATTTTACCAAAATCTGCCTCCAAGATTTCAGTCTGTAGAGTTTAGCTGAAAACGGTAATAAAAATATCTGCTTTCCAAATTGAGATTAACAGGAGAAAACATTTCTGTGAACTACTTTGGTTGTATGTGGCTTTGGCCATTTGTTATTGATCCATTCTTGGGTAGCCACAATTTCCCTCTATCACTGTCTTTTATCATAAGGGGGAGAATCATAGGCATAGGGTAAATCTGAAAAGCTTGTTGTTTGAATCAGTCTCACAAACTGGTGAGTTCATAGTTCTCACCATAGGGGAGTCATTTTGGACAAAATTTTGTTGTGAGTCACCGATTACAAAAAGAAAAAAACAAAACAAAACATGAGATCTTCCTTTTCACTTGCTTTGTGTCTTGAGAGCTGGGCTAGTATTCAGGGAAAGTGCACTCTCCCTGATTTTTCTGCTTGCTAAGAGGCATAGGTTGTTGGGCATGCATCTGTAGGTAGCCATCTGTCAAGCTTAGGACCTAAGACATACCCCTACCGTGAGTGCCAGCTCTCAGAGGAGTTTGTCTAAATAAGGGGGTCTCAATCCACAAGGGATGTTTGCTGTCTTTTCCCCGCATTGCCTTGTCAGTGCTAGGAAAATCTCATCCCTGTATATTCTACTAAGTATCATAGATTAAAGGGTTGCGAGTGAAGTGTCCCGTTTTTCTGGAAGCTCAGCGATTTCTAATTGCCTGTGGTGATGAAGTATTTGCTTTTCTTTATCAATATCTTTGGGTGGGAGTGATATTTTTGGATTATTGGGGCTATATCATTTGTATTCATTCTAGGGGCAGCTCTATCCTCCATGATGTTGACTTAAATAGTCACAATCAAGAAATTGAGTTACATTTCATTTGGTGGGAATGTTAAAGACTTCAAGCCTGGGAGACAGCTTCTCAGGTGACCTTGAGATAAAAGATTCAAGGAGGCAGGGTGGGGGAGGAGTCAGGTTATAAAGAAGTTTGTAACAAAGGGGTGAAACAAACCTTGTGTGCACCAGGACCCAGAGACCCCACAGAGACTGAGCCAGAAGTGTGTCTGAGTGTTTCTTGCGAAGGTATGTGTCAGCAGTGGCCTGCCGCAGGAGCGGGGGCTCTGGGGGCAATAGACCTGGGTATGGCATCAGCCCTCTTGGAGGAGGTCACCATTAACCCCACCATAGAGCAGCCAGAACTTACACAGGACTGGGGAAACAGACTCTTGGAGGGCACAAATAGAAACTTGTGTGCACCAGAACCCAGGAAAAAGGAGCAGTGACCCCACCAGAGACTGACCCAGACTTGCCCGGGAGTGTCCAGGAGTCTCCCACAGAGGCGTGGGTCGGTGGTGGCCTGCTGCAGGGTCAGGGGCACCTAGGACAGCAGTGCCATGATCTTCAATGTGTCCACCACAGTTTGGCCTCAGGTTAAACAACAGAGAGGGAACACAGCCCTGCCCAGCAAGAGAAAATTGGATCAAAGATTTACTGAGAATGGTCCCGCCTATCAGGACAAGATCCAGTTTGCCTCTCAGTCAGTCTCTCCCATCAGGAAGCTTCCATAAGCCTCTTATCCTTACCCATCAGAGAGCAGACAGTCTGAAAACCACAATCACAGAAAACTAACCGAACTTATCACAAGGACCGAAGTCTTGTCTAACTCAGTGAAACTGAGAGCTATGCCCTATAGGGCCAACCAAGATGGACGGGTCATGGTGGAGAGTTCTGACAAAGCATGGTCCACTAGAGAAGGGAATGGCAAACCACTAAAGTATTCTTGCCTTGAGAAACTCATAAACAGCATGAAATGGCAAAAAGATAGGACACTGAAAGATGAACTCCCCAGATCAGTAGGTGCCCAATATGCTATAGGAATTCAGTGGAGAAATAATTCCAAAAAGAATGAAGAGATGGAGCCAAAGCAAAAACAATACCCAGTTGTGGATGTGAAGGGTGATGGAAGGAATGTCTGACGCTGTAAAGAGTAATATTGTATCAGTTCAGTTCATTTCAGTTGCTCAGTCCTGTCTGATTCTTTGGGACCCCATGATGGTCTTGCTCCCTGTCTTCTGTACAATGTCACAAACCTCTGTCCATAGTTCATCAGGCACTCTGTCTATCTGATCTAGTCCCTTAAATCTATTTCTCACTTTCACTGTATAATTGTTAGGGATTTGATTTAGGTCACACCTGAATGCTCCAGCGCTGTGCAGCTCCTAGACCATTTAGGTATGACCTAAATCAAATCTCTTACCATTATACAGTGGAAGTGAGGTGGCAAGAATACACAGAACTCTACAAAAAGATCTTATGACCTAGATAACCACGATGGTGTGATCACTCACATAGAGTCAGACATCCTGGAATGCGAAGTAAAGTGGACCTCAGGAAGCATCACTATGAATAAAGGTACTGGAGGTGGTGGAGTTCCAGTTAAGCTATTTCAAATCCTAAAAGTTGATGCTAGTCCTACACTCAATATGCCAGGAAATCTGGAAAACTCAGCAGTGGCCAGAGGACTGGAAAAGGTCAGTTTTCATTTCAATTCCAAAGAAAGGCAATGCCAAATAATGTTCAAACTACCGTACAATTGCACTCATCTCACTCACACACTAGTAAAGTAATGCTCAAAATTCTCCAAGGCAGGCTTCAACAGTACTTGAACCCTGAACTTCCAGATGTTCAAGCTGGATTTGGAAAAAGGCAGATGAACCAGAGATCCAATTGCCAACATCCGTTGGATCATCAAAAAAAGCAAGAGAGTTCCAGAAAAACATCTTCTTCTGCTTTAGTGACTACACCAAAGCCTTTGATTGTCTGGATCACAACAAAGTGTGGGAAATTCTGAAAGAAATGGGAATACCAGACTACCTGACCTGCCTCCTGAGAAATCTGTATGCAGGTCAAAAAGCAATAGTTAGAACTGGGCATAGAACAACAGATTGTTTCCAAATTGGGAAAGGAGTACATCAAGGCTGTATATTGTCACCTTGCTTATTTAACTTATATGCAGAGTACATCATGAGAAATGCCAGGCTAGATGAAGCACAAGCTGGAATCAAGATTGATGGGAGAAATAACAATAACCTCAGATATGTAGATGACATCATTCTTATGGCAGAAAGCGAAGAAGAATTAAAGAGTCTCTTGATGAAAGTGAAAAGAGGAGAGTGAAATTTGACTTTAAAGTCAACATCCAGAAAGCTAAGATCATGGCATCGGTCCCATCACCTCATGGCAAACAGATAGGGAAACAACAGAAACAGTGACAGACTTTATTTTTCTGGGCTCCAGAAACACTGCAGATGGTGACTGCAGCCATGAAATTAAAAGACACTCGCTCCTTGGAAGAAAAGCTATGACCAATCTAGACAGAGTATTAAAAAGCAGAGACATTACTTTGCCAACAAAGGTCCGTCTGGTCAAAGCTATGGTTTTTCCAGTGGTCATGTACGGATGTGAGAGTTGGACTACAAGGAAACCTGAGCACTGAAGAATTGATGCTTTTGAACTGCGGTGCTGGAGAACACTCTTAAGAGTCCCTTGGACTGCAAGGGGATCAAAGCAGTCCATCCTAAAGGAAATCATTCCTGAATATTCATTGCAAGGATTGATTCTGAAGCTGAAACCGATACTCTTGTCACGTGATGCAAAGAACTGCCTCATTGGAAAAGACCCTGATGCTGGGAAAGGCTAACGGCACTAAGCTTAATGAGACAAGACTTAATTGTAAGCAGATTAGTCCTACTTTGATTATTTTTGATAGAAAGGGGGAAGACTGATGGAAATTCAATGTTTCAGTGAAAAATTATAACCTACCTTTATAGATGTTCATTATCTTTCAGGTAATTTTATCTCTTTGTAAACTAATTTTGCATTTTTGTGAATTTTGTCAATAATTGAGCTTTATATTTTTCTCTCATCCCCTTAACATGAAGTTCCCAAGAACTAACACCTGACTCTCCAGATCCTTATTGTGACTATCTAAATACATAAGCCCTGGAATCGGAGGTGAATCCTTCCATGCTCTGCCCTGAAAAATAACCAGGACTGTGGCACTGATGTACATGCCATCAGCAGAGACAGTCAAGCTACAGCACAGGAAATTTCTCCAATTGCTACTGCATGTTCTCACTCTACTATCTAAGTACATTTCAGGCCCAACATCTAGAAATCTTGACTGACTGCACTCTGGATTCAAAAGCTGGGTTAATCGTTTGTTCCAACCATTAAACTCTGTTTTTCTTTTGTTTACACAGAAATGAATCTCATAAAATGCCTGAATGCTCACATGATATAGAAACCTAACTTAGGTAGGTTTCCTATTTTCAGTTGCATCACTGCCTTCAGCAACGAGACATAACTGCTTGTCTGGACGGACCTATTTCCCGGAATAAGAAACTGATTTGGTAAGATATGGAATGGTGTGCTCCATTTGCTCTTTTCTGCTTTTTCCAATTCATGTTTTCTCACCCTTTGCAGATCCTTTATCTCACAACTCTTAATCAAACCGCTGGTTTTTAAATATACGAAACTTAAAATTTCTAATAGAGAGTGAAATCCACTGACCTAAGGATTGTTTTGGGCTCAAGGTATGTGAAACAGATACACAAAAACAAACCCTTCCATCTTCTCCCTCTCTACCAGGACGGGAAAGGTGATTCTTAATCATAAGAGAAAACTCTAGATTCTTACCAACCCAGAGACAGCATTGATAGGAATTTTCCTATCAGTTCAGTCGCTCAGTCGTGTCTGACTGTGTGACTCCATGGACTGCAGCACGCCAGGCCTCCACCAAACCTCACTAAAACAACTCTTACCTTCCACTGGCTTCTCTCTGAATTTATCCTTCCATAGTTTGTTGCCCATAAGAACCAAAACCCCTTTTGTCTTGTCATTTCTCTGAAACTTATTTTTTTTATTTTGTTCAGATGCTATATTAATCCCAAGTCTTAACTACCCCTTGAGTTATTCATCACTGAGTTCTTCCACATGTATGTATATAACACACATTAATAAGCTCTGCTTTTCTCATACTAAGCTGTTTTTATCAGCCTAATTTCTTGAGCATTAGCTGAAGAACCTAGCTGGATAGAAAGAGAAATTTTTATTTCCCTATGATGCCAAGTAGAATTCCATGGAGGGAGGAGCCTGGGCTACAGTCCATGGGGTTGCAAAGGTCAGACACGACTGAGCGACTTCACATTACATTATATTACATTACATGATACCAAGTACATTTTTCCACGTATACTGATATCATCCCAGATGATGTTCAAACTATCTGGAGAAATGCAGAGTAGTTTGAGGAGTTAATATATTAAAATGGTCCTTAAAAGTAGAGCAAAGTAAAAGTTACAATATTTCTAAAATTATACTAGGTGCATTGTAATTTACCCTTTAAAAAACATTTCCTCAGTCTTCTATTAACAACATCCCAGAAAGGGGGTACTTGATTGCTTTTAACAACAGAAAAAGACCTTGACAAGCAAGAGAGAGAGAGGAGAGAGGGAGGAAAGGGGCAGGCAGGCAGGGAGGAAGACAGAAGGAGAGAGAGAGAATTTCTTAAATTTCTTCTCAAGCATATCTAATCCTGAAAGTGATGGATAGATCATAGAATTTCCCCTTAATGTAGAGAAGATTCTCCTTTTGCAACTATTACATGAAGCTTGCAGTCATATGGTAGATGGAAGAAATGACCTTAGAAATCAAAGAAAAGCCTGCTTCTTGCCATGTAAGTGATAGTGGGGGAGGGCTGGGAAGTGGAAAGGAACAATGATAACGGCACTAGTGTCAGACTCCTGAGCCATTATCTTGCTCCGTTAGCCGATGATGCAGGTGTGTTACAGAAAATTAAGACAACACTAAGAGCAGTTATTCGGAGAAGGCTATGGCACCCCACTCCAGTACTCGCCTGGAAAATCCCATGGAAGGAGGAGCCTGGTAGGCTGCAGTCCATGGGGTTTCGAAGAGTCGGACATGGCTGAGCGACTTCACTTTCACTTTTCCCTTTCATGCATTGGAGAAGGAAATGGCAGCCCACTCCAGTGTTCTTGCCTGGAGAATCCCAGGGACGGGGGAGCCTGGTGGGCTGCTGTCTATGGGGTCGCACAGAGTCGGACATGACTGAAGCGACTTAGCAGCAGCAGCAGCAAGAGCAGTTATTAGTCTTGACTCCCTGATGCAAAGAACATAGTGTGAGGGCTGCCTCAATCAGGTCACCAGGGTGAGATGGAATAGCCAAGAACAGAATCCATTCCAGACTCCTGGCTCTTCCCACATGGCAGGGATGCTGACTGAGAGCCTTGAAGAACATGGTGAAACCAAAACATGAATATGAGAGCTGCCCAGGGATCATCCCTGGGCTTTGATACACACAGGAGAGGTTGGAGAATGGATGTATCATTCTCTAACTTCAGCACATGTCCCAGTAGAATGCCCAGAAAGGGCTTGGATGAGTCATTCATTTGTACACTCCTGCCAGCATAAGCCCGAGGATCACCTGGAGGACCCCTGCTTGCCAGGGTACTAGATCACCTCCCATAACTCAAATACCATCTTAGGAAGATTCAGAAAAAAAAGAAAATAGTGAAACTACACAAGTTTTCAAAAGAAAGAGTTAAATCTAGAGAGACTAATTATTGGCTCAGGCTGTGTTTGGGTTAATGTTACTATATCTCTACTTGCTACTCCTTGGAGGCTAGTGAACAGAGACATGAGCCATTTTGTAGAATAAAGGCACTGTATTTTTCTGGCACATCTGAGTACACTGTGACTAAATTTATGACTCCACTGCAGTATTAACCACAAAGTCAGTTGCATAATACTTATTACTACTGCTAAAACAACAGCATATCCAGTCTGAAAACCCATGGTAGGCAACGGCACTCACTTTTTAGGACCTTTTGAGATTTTTTTTTTTTTTGCTCTAGGGTGAGTTTGGAGAGAGTGAAATTCTCACATTGGCTAAAAGAAGAGGATTTTAGCCAGGTTTCAAGATAATTAAACTGGTCAACCAGCTCCAAGACATTAACAGCTGCTGTTTAAATCACCAACGAGATGGTTCGTTTCTACAATCTGGGAGGTGGACCAAAAGACATGGCCTTGGTTCTCCTTTCACTTTACATCAGTTCAGTGGAGAAGAGCTATCCTTCTCTCTTGATGCTCTTGCTCTGCAGGCTGCTGATAATCTGTGGCAGAGAGGGACCCCTGCACTGTCACCACGAATACACTTGCCCAGGAGGAAGCACACAGGCTTTAACGGTTATTAACAAACATTAACATAACGTAGACCTAAGAAATTATTCCTGTCAATGTGATTTATAGGGCCCACTTGACTCCCAAAGGACAAATACTTAAATAGAAAGGGTAGATACCTTCTTGATGGAACAGGTAATTAAGAGGATATGACCTGTGTTTGACCCTTGAGCTGGACCTAGGCAACCGAAGGCTCCCCAGCCCCTCCCCTGCCCCTGCAAGGTACACTTTGCCTGGTGTTCCCACAGGGGGAGCTGTTCCAAGGACACAGCCTTGAGAGTAAGGTGTGGTTGAGACCACCGGGTCTGAATGAATGCATGACTGAACCTAGTTAAGGTTTGTTTCAATCTTCTAAGATTCTGCTGGGCAAGTATGACAATTTACTCACTTGCGATCACCCAGGGAAAACCTCACAATAAGTTTCTTTGCTTAATGAACCTGCCCCTACCCCTCTGAAGCAGCATGCCTCTTTCTTCACTTTCTCTTTGCCCTCTGTGTGTACAGGGACCTGTTTGTAAACTAACACACTTACGGAAATATTTGGAGTGTGGCTCCTCAAACAATTTGTAGCTCCCTTTATGGTTTTTCCAAAACCTCTGAGTTTCTGAAATTAATGTTCTGATTTAATAGATGTTACGTTGGTCCTGCAATATAACTCAGTCATTACTGTTATTCATGACTTTCACTTGATATAATTGCATGAATGGTACAGGAGGTTTGGCCGGGCTGGAAGCAGAAAACACCTGGTTCACAAGAACTATGAGATTTAATGGTGTCCAAATGCATCTGCTTAAGAACTATTCTAAAGCAACAGAAAATCCAGCAGAGATATTTAGCCTGTTTCAGTGCATTCAAGGCAAGTACATTTAAAACCTCAGTGGAAGAATAAGAGAATGATTATAAATTGTTGACTAAATTAATTACAGAGCAGTCAGTTGGGTAAGCATGATTCTAATGATTATTGGCAATTCATTTTAACATTTCTAAGGCATAATGAAATGCTCTTAAATATTTTGTATATACCTGTACTACAGCACGTAATATATTACATTGAAAGTATTTACCTACATAGTGGTTTCTATAGGTAGATGCAGGTAAGTTTTGGACAGGACCTGTTTTAAAATCTTATTACAGTGCTGGAATTCAATCAATATTATTAAAAGATAACAAATGATCCTTTACTCTGTAGGAATGGAAAACCTTTAAGATGAATTAAAATGAAATACTATGGAATAAATTTAAATGTTTATTAGGATGAAATGTTTTATAATAAACAATATATTTTCTATTGATCCTAGAATGAGGTGAATGAGGAAGATGAGTATAATTTATAACAGAGGTTTAAAAAGGTCTTTCTGATGGTCCCCTCTCCCTCCTTTTTAAAATATGAATATGTATCAGTGTCTCTATAGATCTCCCTCTTTAAACTTGAAGCCCCCTCTCATCACTGAAAGGCTAGAAGGCTCCTAGGTAAACCTCCTACTCTATCTTTATCTGGGACCATTAGTATATTCTTCAAATAAGATTATAGAGATTTGATGAACAAAATCCAATCTTTCCCTTCCCACCCAATAAGCTTTTAATCAGTTGAAATGAAACTAATATAATTGAAAAACAATGAAAGTTGCAAAATCTTATTAATATAGTGATGTCTATTTAGGCCCAATGAAGAGTAGTTTGCATTTCTATAGGGTGGTTGGGTGGGGAGGGTGCTGGGGCTTCAGTCTCCTTGTAAAGGTAGATAATTCCTCACTAGGGTTAAAGTGACCTTTTCCTCAGAGTCCCAAGGATGGGGAATGATATCAGGAAAGACACCAATAGAGTTGGGCCTTCCCTTCTAAGATTAAGAGAAGGAAATAAGAAGGGGGCAGTTAAATGCTCATTAGACAAGAAAAGTCAGAGAAAGGAGACAGTGTTGGATGGATGGACTACTTTTACACCTTAGTTTTATTTGAAAGAAACTGAAACAGAGCATGATTCTAAAGGCATATTTGCTTCAATTTTATCATCTAAAGAGATTACAGGGCTTTCTCTGGTGGTTAAGAATCCAGCTTGCAATGCAGGGGACACAGGTTCAGTCCCTGGTGGGGGAACTAAGATCCCACCTGCCATGGAGTAACTCAGCTCACATGCCGCCACGACCGAGCCCACACACTAGAGTCCGTACACCACAATGAGAGAGTGTACACGATGCAACCAAGCTCCCATGTGCCACAACTATGACCAGAAGAAGCCAAATAAATAAATAAATATTTTAAAAATGAAAAGATTACAAATTTTACTCTCCTCTTACTGTCGTTCAGCCGCCCAGCCATGTCTGACTCTTTGCGACCCCATGGACTACAGCCCTCCAGGTACCCCTGTCCCTTACCATCTTCTGGAGTTTGCCAAAGTTCACATCCCCTGCTTTGGTGATGTCATCCAGCCATCCCATCCTCTGATGCTCTCTTCTCCTTCTGCCCTCAATCTTTCCAGCTATCAGGCTCTTTTCCAATGAGTTAGCTATCTGCATCAGGTGACCAAAATACTGGAGCTTCAGCTTCAGCATCAGTCCTTCCAATGAGTATTCAGGGTTGATTTCCCTTAAGATTGACAGGTTTGATCTCCCCATTGCCATCCAAGGGACTCTCAGGAGTCTACTCCAGCACCACAGTTCAAAATCAGGTTGATTATATTATTTGCAGCAGAACAAGGAGAAGCTCTATACAATCAGCAAAAGCAAGACCGGGAGCTGACTGTGGCTCAGATCATGAACCCCTTACTGCCAAATTCAGGCTTAAATTGAAGAAAGTAGGAAAAGCCACTATATCATTCAGGTATGACCTAAATTAAATCCCTTACAATTATACAGTAGAAGTGAAAATAGATTCAAGAGATTAGATCTGACAGACAAGAGTGCCTGAAGAACTATCGATGGAGGTTTGTAACATAATATAGGAGGTGGTTATCAAAACCATCCCCAAGAAAAAGAAATGCAAAGAGGCAAAATGGTTGTCTCAGAAGGGCTTACAAATATCTGAGAAAAGAAGAGATGGGAAAGGCAATGAAAAGGAAAGATATACCCATATGAATGCAGAGTTCCCAAGAAAACCAAGGAGAGATAAGAAAGCCTTCCTCAGTGATCAGTGCAAAGAAATAGAGGGAAAAAAAAGAATGGAAAAAACTAGAGATCTCTTGAAGAAAATTAGAGATACCAAGGGAATATTTCCTGCAAAGATGAGCCTAATAAAGGATAGAAACAGTATAGACCTAACAGAAACAGAAGGTTTTAACAGGTGGCAGGAATACATAGAAGAACTAATATAAAAAAGATATTAATGACCCAGATAACCACAATGGTGTGATCACTCACCTAGAGCTAGACATCCTGGAGTGAGATGTCAAGTGGGCCTTAGGAAGCATCACTACAAACAAAACTACTGAAGGTGATGGAATTCCAGCTGAGCTGTTTCAAATCCTAAAAGATGATGCTGTGAAAGTGCTGCACTCAATATGCCAGCAAACTGGGAAAACTCAGCAGCGGCCACAGGACTGGAAAGTATCAGTTTTCATTCGAGTTCCAATTCCAAAGAAAGGAAATGCCAAAGAATGTTCAAACTACTGCACAGTTGCACACATTTCACATGCTAGCAAAGTAATGCTCAAGTTTCTCCAAGCTAGGCTTCAGCAGTACATGAACCGAGGACTTCCAGATGTTCAAGCTGGATTTAAAAAAGGCAGAGGAACCAGAAATCAAATTGCCAACATCCACTGGGCCATAGAAAAAGGAAAAGAATTCCAGAAAAACATCCACTTTTGCTTCATTGACTACACTAAAGCCTTTGACTGTGTGGATCACACAAACTGTAGAAAATTATTCAAGATATGGGAATACCAGACCACGCTAACTGCCTCCTGAGAATTCTGTATGCAGGTCAGGAAGCAATAGTTAGAAGTGGAGATGGAACAACGGACTGGTTCCTAATTGGGAAAGGAGTATGTCAAGGCTATTGTCACCTTGTTTACTTAACTTACAAGCACAGCACACCATGCGAAATGGGGTGAACGAAGCACAAGCTGGAATCAAGATTGCAGAGGGAAATATCAATAACCTCAGATATGCAGATGACACCACCTTTATGAAAGAAAGTGGAGAGGAACTAAAGAGCCTCCTGATGAAAGAGAAAGAGGAGAGTGAAAAAGCTGTCTTAAAATTCAACATTCAAAAAACGAAGATCATGACATCCAGTCCCATCACTTCATGGCGGTTAGATGTGGAAACAATGGAAACAGTGACAGACTTTATTTTCTTGGGCTCCAAAATCACTGCTGATGGTGATGGTAGCCATGAAATTAAAAGACACTTGCTCCTTGGAAGAAGAGTTATGACAAACCTAGACAGCATATTAAAAAGCAGAGACATTACTTTACCAACAAAGGTCCATATAGTCAAAGCTATGGTTTTTCCAGTAGTCATGTATGGATGTGAGAGGTGGACCATAAAGAAAGCTGAGCGCTGAAGGATTGATGCTTTTGAACTGTGGTGTTGGAGAAGATTCTTGAGAGTCCCTTGGACTTCAAGGAGATACAACCAGTCAATTCCTAAATGAAATCAATCCTAAATATTCACTGGGAGGACTGATGCTGAAGTTTAAGTTCCAATACTTAAGCCACCTGATGTGAAGAGCTGACTCACTGGAAAAGACCCTGATCCTGGGAAAGACTGAAGGCAGGAGGAGAAGGGGACGACAGAGCATGAGGTGGCTGGATGGCCTCACCGACTCAATGGACAGGAGTCTGACAAGCTCTGGGAGACGGTGAGGAATGGGGAAGCCTGATGTGCTGTGGTCTGTGAACACAACAACTGAACAACAGCTCACTGAACAACAATGTCAGCAGCAACTGAGCAACAATAACAACAGTTTGGAGGCATCAATACTTTGGCACTCTGCCTTCTTTACAGTCCAGCTCTCATAACCATACGTGCTCACTGGGAAGTCCATACCCTTGACTATATGGACCTTTGCCGGCAGATTGATATCCCTGCTTTTCAACACACTGGCTAGGTTTGTCATAGCTTTCCTCCTAAGAAGCAACTGTCTTCTGATTTCATGGCTGCAGTTACAACTGCAGTGATTTTAGAGCCCAAGAAGAGGAAATCTATCACTGCTTCCATCTTTTCCCCTTCTATTAGCCATGAAGTAATGAAGCTGGATGCCATTATCTTAGTTTTTTTAATATTTAGTTTTATCTTTCGTAAGCCCATTTATGGCTTACCATAAGGATTGCCAGGCTGAGAAAGAATTTGCAATATAATACGGAGGAACTACATGAAAATATATTTCTTTTATTCCACACCCTGTTTCCTCAAATTGTAAAGATGCAAGAATGTTTGAAAATTGTGAAGAACTGATCTAATTTGTTCCTTTTAACAATTTAAGTTCAGTTAAAAAAATTCAGGTCCACTATTTTTCAATCATGTACTATCAGTCATTTATGTAAGGCTAGGAACTTGAAAGAAAAAAAACAATATATACTAAAAAATGCCTAGCCCTGCCCTTTAGGAGTTAGTTTTCAACAACATGCTATGTAAAGGCTATAGGAATTTGAATGACAGAGATATTAAATTCTAATCTCTGACCTCTATGAGTGGAAGAGACAAAGAAAGCACTCACTACGATAAAACAGGATAAGCACTATGACAAAATAAGCCCAAGGTATTGTAGCACCAGGAAAAAAGAGAATTTCCAATGCAAATAAATTCTTTCTTTTCTCAGCAGTGCATCAAATGACCAGCTACAACCGTTTGTATGAAAACCTATTTTTGAAGACTTTAACCCAGAGGTTATCAATTCTTACTGAGCAATAGCATCACTTGAGAACATTTTGAAAACATACCTATATATCTAGACTGTTCCAGCTAGAGAGATTTCTAGAGATTTAATTGCTTTTTAGGGTTAGAGACAGAGCACCAATATTTAAAGGAAAAAAAAAAAAACAACAAAATATAAGTCTCCAGCTGATTCTGCTATGTGGTTAAGGCTGAGAACCACTTCTGTCCAGATTTCTCTGGTTATTATGCAAAATTTTAAAAGAGAATAGTTCAGAGCAATGGTTGCTTTCTGCAAAATTTCATTTTAAGACAAGAAAAGATTGAAAAGAGGGTTCTGAAACCAAAATTGGGGTCATAGGGTTAAACAAATTCAGCATAGGCCATGTAACATTAGCAGAGGAAGGCAAAGTCAAGCTGCAAATTAAATTCATTCTCTGAAGACTTATTAGTAGGCAAAGAAAGTCAATGAGCAATGTAGAAAATGATTTAAGCCCGCCGCTGCCATTTTATCTAGGGGCAAGCTCCGTCAAAGACTATTTAGTGCTTCGCCCTATTACCACAAACTTATCACCATCTGTTCCTTTTGTACACTCCTCTCTTTTGGCTGAAAGGAAATGCTTCCCACTATATTATTAGGTTTCTTATTATATACATTCCATCCTGTGGCTTGAATATCATAGTTGTACAAGAAAAAAGCAGCATTTTTGCCCTCCAGATGTCCCTCCAACTCTCAGTACCTGATTTTCAACTTCTGGGAATTCCTTGTAACATATTCAAATGAGAAAAAAGATTATGTTAAAGATCATGAGTGTACCTACATTCTGACTTAGGCTATTTTGTTTCTCCACCTCTATCAGGATACCTGTTGTGATTTTAAGAGTACTCTTATTAGAACATCTGATTTCAGTTGCTTTCTTTGCTGGAGAAAATATGTTTATTACTGAAGCTGAAGATACCTGTGCTTGATTTTCAAATATGAGCTTTTTTCTTCCTTGAAAAATGGTAAGGAAAATTTTGTTTGAATATACTGATACAAATAGGAAAAATCTTGACTTAATGCTTATTTAGACATCATTCTGGTGGCATTTTAAAGTTCAATTTCTTGTCAGAGAAATAATGTTAATGGAGAGAATGCAGATTCAGAGGGTTCACATAGATATTGCAACCTATTGCCACCATAGCATTTTAATTTGTCCTTGGATAAACTTAGAATTTTTCATTAACTAAGTTTTCACATCTGTAATTGTACTAAATATTCCTCTTATTTCACTGAGATAATTTGATTATGTTCTCTTTGCCAGGTAGCTAGGCCAAGTAATATCTGAATGGCCCCTTCCAGAACTCAATGTTGTGCTTTATAAGCACACAGGACTGATTACTTACATGCTAATATAATGTTCAGAACTCATAAAAAGAGAAAAACAATAAAATTGATTCATTAATATTTCTATTGCTTAAAATCTATAGCAGATAACATGACAAAACGGGGAGAAAGAGGAATATGTTTCAAACCAAAGAATAAGACAAATCTGGGGAAAATTTGTCAGATTTTCTTAAAATTAAGATAAGCAATCTACCCAATAAACAGTTCAAAAGATATCCACTAAACAGGAAACAAATGGATAAACACAATGAGAACTCTGAGATGGTCTTACTCATTTGAGATGTACAAAAGTACCACACAGAATTTATACTGAACTGAAAAATACACTTGTAGGATTCAACAGCAGAGTGGATGAAGTAGAAGAATGAATTAGTGAAGTGGAAGAAAAAGCAATGAAAATCACCTGAATAGAGCAAAAAAGGTTTTTTTTTTTTTTTTTTTAAAGTGATGATATCTTAAAGGAACTGTGGGACAACATGGAATGAAGAAATATTGCCTTATACTGGTCCCAGAAGGAAAAGAGAGAGAAGAGGCCAGAAAAATTATTTGAAGAAATAATGGTAGAAAACTTCCTTAATATGGGGAATGAAACAGACATCCAGATCCAGGAAGCACACAGAACCCCAAACAAAATGAATTCCATGAGAACCAGATCAAAATACATTAAAAATTAAATGGCAAAACTGAAGATAGAATATTTTTAAAAATAGTATATATCAGTATTTATTTTTATTATAGTTTCTTTATAATACTGTGTTAGTTTCAGGTATACAATAAAGTGATTCAGTTATATGATATATAGAATACATTTGCATATATGTGTGTATGTGTGTGTGCTCAGTCAAGTCCAACTCTTTGTGATCCCATGGACTGTAGCCCACCAGGCTCCTCTGTCCATAGGATTTCCCAGGCAAGAATACTGGAGAGGGCTACCATTTCCTTCTCCAGGGGATCTTCCTGACCCAGGGATTGAACCCACATCTCCTGTGTCCCCTGTGTCTCACATCATTAAACCAGCTTTAAGTAAAATGTTAAAGCAACTTCCCTAAGCTGAAAAGAAGAGGCACTAATTAATAATAAGAAAGTATACAAAAGTAAAGCTCTTACTGGAAAAGGCAAATATACATTCAAAGTAGTGGATCAATCACTTATAAGTCAAGTATGAAGCTTGAAATTCAGAAGTTGTAAATGAAACTAAAATTATATACAATAATTAGTTAAAAAAGCATAAAATAAAATCAGTTAAATAAGCAGGGTGACAATATACAGCCTTGACGTACTCCTTTTCCTATTTGGAACCAGTCTGTTGTTCCATGTGCAGTTCTAACTGTTGCTTCCTGACCTGCATACAGATTTCTCAAGAGGCAGGTCAGGTGGTCTGGTATTCCCATCTCTTTCAGAATTTTCCACAGTTTATTGTGATCCACACAGTCAAAGGTTTTGGCATAGTCAATCAAGCAGAAATAGATGTTTTTCTGGAACTCTCTTGCTTTTTCCATGATCCAGCGGATGTTGGCAATTTGATCTCTGGTTCCTCTGCCTTTTTTAAAACCAGCTTGAACATCAGGAAGTTCATAGTTCACATATTGCGGAGGCCTGGCTTGGAGAATTTTGAGCATTACTTTACTAGCGTGTGAGATGAGTGCAATTGTGCGGTAGTTTGAGCATTCTTTGGCATTGCCTTTCTTTGGGATTGGAATGAAAACTGACCTTTTCCAGTCCTGTGGCCACTGCTGAGTGTTCCAAATTTGCTGGCATATTGAGTGCAGCACTTTCACAGCATCATCTTTCAGGATTTGAAACAGCTCAACTGGATTTCCATCACCTCCACTAGCTTTGTTCATAGTGATGCTTTCTAAGGCCCACTTGACTTCACATTCCAGGATGTCTGGCTCTAGATGAGTGATCACACCATTGTGATTATCTGGGTCGTGAAGATCTTTTTTGTACAGTTCTGTGTATTCTTGCCACCTCTTCTTAATATCTTCTGCTTCTGTTAGGTCCATACCATTTCTGTCCTTTATTGAGCCCGTCTTTGCATGAAATGTTCCCTTGGTATCTCTAATTTTCTTGAAGAGATCTCTAGTCTTTCCCATTCTGTTCTTTTCCTCTATTTCTTTGCACTGATCGCTGAAGAAGGCTTTCTTATCTCTTCTTGCTATTCTTTGGAACTCTGCATTCAGATGCTTATATCTTTCCTTTTCTCCTTTGCTTTCCACTTCTCTTCTTTTCACAGCTATTTGTAAGGCCTCCCCAGACAGCCATTTTGCTTTTTTGCATTTCTTTTCCATGGGGATGGTCTTGATCCCTGTCTCCTGTACAATGTCACGAACCTCATTCCATAGTTCATCAGGCACTCTATCTGTCAGATCTAGGCCCTTAAATCTATTTCTCACTTCCACTGTATAATCATAAGGGATTTGATTTAGGTCATACCTGAATGGTCTAGCAGTTTTCCCTACTTTCTTCAATTTGAGTCTGAATTTGGTAATAAGGAGTTCATGATCTGAGCCACAGTCAGCTTCTGGTCTTGTTTTTGTTGACTGTATAGAGCTTCTCCATCTTGTGCTGCAAAGAATATAATCAATCTGATTTCAGTGTTGACCATCTGGTGATGTCCATGTGTAGAGTCTTCTCTTGTGTTGTTGGAAGAGGGTGTTTGCTATGACCAGTGCATTTTCTTGGCAAAACTCTATTAGTCTTTGCCCCGCTTCATTCCGCATTCCAAGACCAAATTTGCCTGTTACTCCAGGTGTTTCTTGAATTCCTACTTTTGCATTCCAGTTCCCTATAACGAAAAGGACATCTTTTTTGGGTGTTAGTTCTAAAAGGTCTTGTAGGTCTTCATAGAACCATTCAACTTCAGCTTCTTCAGCGTTACTGGTTGGGGCATAGACTTGGATTACTGTGATATTGAATGGTTGGCCTTGGAAACGAACAGAGATCATTCTGTCGTTTTTGAGACTGCATCCAAGTACTGCATTTCGGACTCTTTTGTTGACCATGATGGCTACTCCATTTCTTCTGAGGGATTCCTGCCCACAGTAGTAGATGTAATGGTCATCTGAGTTAAATTCACCCATTCCAGTCCATTTTAGTTCGCTGATTCCTGGAATGTCGACGTTCACTCTTGCCATCTCTTGTTTAACCACTTCCAATTTGCCTTGATTCATGGACCTGACATTCCAGGTTCCTATGCAATATTGCTCTTTACAGCATCGGACCTTGATTCTATCACCAGTCACATCCACAACAGGGTGTTGTTTTTTGCTTTAGCTCCATCCCTTCATTCTTTCTGGAGTTATTTCTCCACTGATCTCCAGTAGCATATTGAGCACCTACTGACCTGGGGAGTTCCTCTTTCAGTATCCTATCATTTTGCCTTTTCATACTGTTCATGGGGTTCTCAAGGTAAGAATACTGAAGTGGTTTGCCATTCCCTTCTCCAGTGGATCACATTCTGTCAGTTCCAAATAGGAAAAGGAGTATGTCAAGGCTGTATATTGTCACCCTGCTCATTTAACTTGTATGCAGAGTCCATCATGAGAAACGCTGGACTGGAAGAAACACAAGCTGGAATCAAGATTGCCGGGAGAAATATCAATCACCTCAGATATGCAGATGACACCAACCTTATGGCAGAAAGTGAAGAGGAACTAAAAAGCCTCTTGATGAAAGTGAAGGAGACTAAAAAAGTTGATTTAAAGCTCAACATTCAGAAAACGAAGATCATGGCATCTGGTCCCATCACTTCAGGGGAAATAGATGGGGAACCAGTGGAAACAGTGTCAGACTTCATTTTTTTGGGCTCCAAAATCACTGCAGATGGTGACTGCAGCCATGAAATGAGAAGACACTTACTCCTTGGAAGAAAAGTTATGACCAACCTAGGTAGCATATTCAAAAGCAGAGACATTACTTTGCCAACTAAGGTCTGTCTAGTCAAGGCTGTGGTTTTTCCAGTGGTCATGTATGGATGTGAGAGTTGGACTGTAAAGAAAGCTGAGCACTGAACAATTGATGCTTTTGAACTGTAGTGTTGGAGAAGACTCTTGAGAGTCCCTTGGACTGTAAGGAGATCCAACCAGTCCATTCTGAAGGAGATCAGCCCTGGGATTTCTTTGGAAGGAATGATGCTAAAGCTGAAACTCCAGTACTTTGGCCACCTCATGCGAAGAGTTGACTCATTGGAAAAGACTCTGATGCTGGGAGGGATTGGGGGCAGGAGGAGAAGGGGACAACCGAGGATGAGATGGCTGGATGGCATCACTGACTCGATGGACGTGAGTCTGAGTGAACTCCGGGAGTTGGTGATGGACAGGGAGGCCTGGCATGCTGCGATTCATGGGGTCACAAAGAGTCGGACACGACTGAGTGACTGAACTGAACTGAACTGAAAATAAAATATGTAAGAGCTGTTATCAAGAACATAAAATGTGGATAAGGGAATAAAAATGTAAATTTTAGTACATATTAAAAGTTATGTTGTGATCAACTTGAAAGAGAATACCATATACATAGGATGGTTTTGTGAACCTCATGGTAACCACACACACACACACACACACAATCATACACACATACACACAAATTTATAGAAAACAAATAGAAGAGAATGACACAGAAATTTCAATATTACACTACGGATAGTTAATAAACCACAAGGGAAGAAAGAAAGAGAAGGACCACAAAAAACAGCTCCAAAACAATGAACAAAATGGCAATAATTATATCCTAATTAATAATTACCTTAAATTTAAATAGAGTAAATTCACCAATCAAAAGATGTAGAGTGGCTGAATGGATAAAAAAGAAGAGACTCTCTATGTTGCCTATATATTTAGAGACCGAGGTCAGAAAATGGACACACACAGACTAAATGTGAGGAGATGCGAAAATACATTGCATACCAATGTAAATAAAAAGAAAGCTGGAATAGCTACGCTCATATTAGACAAAACAGACATTAAAACAAAGACTGCAAAAAAGGACAAAAAGGGGTAGCATATAATGATAAAGGGGTCAGTCCAGCAAGAGGCTTCATCATTTAAAAATGTAAGATGAACCCAACATTTGAGCACCAAAATATATAAATCAAATATTAATGTACCTATTGGGAGAAATTAAAAGCAATACAATAATAGTAGGGGACTTTAAGCTCCCACTTAAAACAATACATAGATCATCCAGACAGAAAATCAATAAAGAAACATTGTCTTTACATGACACATTAAACTAGATGAACAAGAGATATATGTATATAGAACATTCCACATAAAGGAGCAGGATACACATTCTTCTCAACTTCACATGGAACATTCTCCAGGATGGACCACATGTTAGGTCCCAAAACATATCTCAATAAATTCTAGTATCTTTTCCAATCACCATATTGTAAAACTAGAAATCAATTATAAAATGAAAACTGGAAAAACCATATAAACATGAAGATTAAACAACATGCTGCTGAACAACCAATAGGTCACCAAGGAAATCAAAGAGTCACAAAAAACCTACAGACAAATGAAAACCAAAACTATGACATTTCAAAACGTACAGACGGCAGTAAAAGCAATTCTAAGGGGAAAGTTCATAGTCATCAGGCCTACCGCAAGTAACAAGAAAAGTCTCATAGAAGCAATCTAAATTTATGACTAAGAGAACTAGAAAAAGGAAAACAAAAGGAAATAATAAAGGTCAGAGTAGAAATAAGTAAAAGACTAAACAGACAGAAAATGAAAAATGAAACTAAGACCTGGTTCTTTGAGAATATAAATAAGACACTACGCTAACCAAGTTAAAAAAGATAGAGGGCTTAATAAACTTAAAAAAACCTCAGAAATGAAAGAGGAGAAGTTACAACTCACACCACAGAAATGCAAAGGATCATAATGGAATGCTATGAACTAATATGTCAATGATAAGACAACCAAGAAGAAATTTCTAAATACATGCAATCTAGCAAGACTGAATTCTGAAGAAAGAGAAACCTCAAATAGCCTGATTACTAGTAAGGAGACTAAATCAGTGATCAAAAACCTTCCAACAAACAAAAGTCAAGGACCAAATGGCTTCACTGCTGAACCCTTACACACATTCAAAGATGATTTGATAACTATTTCTCAAACTCTTCCAAAATAAAGAATAAAAATCACAAAACCATCTCAATAGATGCGTAAAAAGCACTTAACAAAATTCAACCATTTTTGCTAAAATGTCTCAACAATGGTATACAGAAGGAATGTGCCTCAATGAAAGGCCATATATGACAAACCCACAGCTAACATCATACTCAAGGGTGCAAAGCTTAAAGTTTTTTCTCTAAGATAGGAACAATACAAAGATGCTCACTCTTGCCACTTTTATTCAACACAGTACTGGAAGCCCTAGCCACAGTAATTAGCCAAGAAAAAGGAACAAAGGCACTCAAATTGGAAAGGAGGAAGTAAAACCATCACTATCAGCAAATGACATGATACTACATAAAGCAAACCTTACAGACCTTACCAAAAATAAACTGTTAGAAGCAGCAAATTCAGCAGAGTCAGAGTCACAGATACAAAATCAATATCTAAGTATTTATGGCATTTTTATGCATTAATAATGAACTCTCAGAATGGCATTTAAAAATTTTTTTCATTTACAACTTCATCAAAAAGAATAAAATACCTAGGAGCAAATTTAATCAAGGAAGTGAAAGATATGTACATTTAATGTTTTTAAAACTATATGATACTAATGAAAGAAACCGAACACACAAAAAAGTGGCAAGATATTCTGTGCTCATGGATTTAAAGAATTCATATTAAAATGTCCATATTTTCTAAAGCAATCTACAGATTCAATATAATCCCTATCCAATGCTGATGGCATATTTCACAAAGGTGGAATAAATAATTCTAAAATTTGTATAAAACCACAAAAGACTCCAAATAGCACTACCCTCAAAAAATGTCTTAAGAAAGAAGAACAAAACTGGAGGTATCGCACACTCTCATTTTAAACTATACTACAAGGATATAGTAAACAATACAGTATGCTGTTAATACATAGGTCAACACGGAATTAAGAGTCAGAAATAAACACACTCATATATAACAATTAATCTATGAAAAAGGAATGAACAATGGAAAAATAATAGTCTCTCAATAAATAGTGCTGGGAAAATTTGGACAGAAACATTAAAAAAAAAAAAAAAAGAACTAGACCACTATTTTACATCACTTACAAAAACTAACCCAAAATGAATTAAAGACTTGAGTGTTAGACCTGAAACAATAAAAAATTTCTAGATGAAGACATAGATGGTAACCTTCATGACATCTGTGTTAGTAATGTTTTTGTGGTTCTGACTCCAAAAGAAAGGGAAACAAAAGCACAAAATAACAGATGGGATTCCATCAAAGTAAAAAGCTTCTGCACAGTAAATGAAACCATCATTAAAATGAAAAGGCAACTTACTGAATGGGAGAATATATACGCCAACCTTATATCTGGTATGGAATTAATATCCAAAATATGTAAAGCACTTATACAACTCAACAACAACAAAACTAATCCAATGAAAAGACAGGCAGAAAACCCAAATAGACAATTTTTAATATGACATACACACAGCCAAGAGGCACATGAAAAGATGGTCAATATCTCAAATTACTAGGGAAATGTGAATCAAAATGAATGAGATATCACATTATACATATTAGAATGGCTATTATCAAAAGACCAATAACAAGAGTTGGAAAGGATATGGAAGGGAATGCTCACACTGCTGGTGGGACTATAAATTCATGCAAAATATGTAGGACCTATAGGAAATTCATTTTAATGACTGCAATCCCTGAAGCCATATTCCATACGAAGAAATACTGCTATGCTATGTACAAATCAGATATATGATTGAGCTTTTAAAGAAGTACAGGGGAGTAAGGAAAAGGAACTTTCAGTTCAGTTCAGTCGTTTAGTTGTGTCTGACTCTCTGCGACCCCATGAATTGCAGCACGCCAGGCCTCCCTGTCCATCACCAACTCCCAGAATTCACTCAAAACTCATGTCCATCGAGTCAGTGATACCATCCAGCCATCTCATCCTCTGTCGTCCCCTTCTCCTCCTGCCCCCAATGCCTCCCAGCATCAGGGTCGTTTCCAATGAGTCAACTCTTCGCATGAGGTGGCCAAAGTACTGGAGTTTCAGCTTTAGCATCATTCCTTCCAAAGAACAGCCAGGGCTGATCTCCTTTAGAATGGACTGGTTGGATTTCCTTGCAGTCCAAGGAATTCTCAGGAGTCTTCTCCAACGGCACAGTTCAAAGGCATCAATTCTTCGGCGCTCAGCTTTCTTCACAGTCCAACTCTCACATCCATACATGACCACTGGAAAAACCATAGCCTTGACTAGATGGACCTTGCAAAGTAATGTCTCTGCTTTTGCATATGCTATCTAGGTTGGTCATAACTTTTTTTCCAAGGAGTAAGCATCTTAATTTCATGGCTGCAGTCACCATCTGCAGTGATTTCATGAAGCACAGTTAAGTGAATAACATATATGGATTGATTACTGAAAGCAATGCCTTATTGCTCACCATTCTAAAGCTTCAGAACACGGTTCTGGCACTTTATACTGATGTTGATGGTGAAAATAAAAACAGAGGTGCTTGTTTTAATTAATATATCACTATTAATTTAGGCTGAGCTTTCTATTTTATACATAAGCATCCTGAGACACAAAGAAGGACCTTTTTTAATGTAACTGAAATTCTTTTGCTGTTGTATAGTCACTAATTTGTATCTGACTCTTTGCGACCTCATGGATGGTAGACCACAGGCTCCTCTGTCCATGGGATTTCCCAAGCAAGAATACTGGAGTGGGTTGCCATTTGCTCCTCCAGGGGATCTTCTTGACTCAGGGATCAAACCCTCATCTCCTGTGCCTCCTGCATTGGCAGATGGATTTTCTTTTTACCACTGAGTCACCTGGGAAGGATAGGTATCATACAAATTCAGGAAGAGGATTTTCATTTATGGTGTTTATTAAAAGTACAAGATTATGTAGAGATAATTATAGAAGATTGCAGGGGTAACTGAAAGAAAGAGATACAGAAATATATATTTCATGTATATCCTAGAAATTAAAAACATGAACTCCTGTTTTTGAAATATCTGGGAAGCCATGAAAGTTATAATAATGATAATAAAATTATTTATTACATTGGCTTACCCATCTTTGTTCTTTGTGTGTGGCAGATATATAAGTGAGACAATTGAGTAAGCCTACAGACTGTCTATTTAAAACTTCAATTAAGAGGTGATTTGGAGAAAGGCAGTGTTAGTTTTATAAAAGTGTGTTTTAGAAAGCCATTTCATAGTATCTGTCATGATATTCTCATATACAAGATAGAGATGTATGAGCGGAATGATAATCTGGTTAAGCAGATGTAAAGCTGGTTGAACCACTGTATGAAGAGTGTGAGATTAGCGGCTCAGTTTTACCTTGGCAAGAAGACCCCTGTCGGTGTGCCAAAGAGCTCTGTACTCGGCTATGTCTCACTGAGCATTATTATGAATGGCTTGTATGAAGACATAAAGGCAATACTGTCATATTTGCAGATCTCACATATCTAAAACCTGTAAACCAACCAAGATCTAAAGTAAACTGACAGGCTGGCATGATGGGTTGACAATAACAGAAGTGCCTCGGGTTCGGAGAGAGACCATATTTAGGCTTAAACCAAGAAAGCTTTTAACAATCTAATCTGTGATATAAAAAGAATAAAAGCAATGCTAACCATGCCAATTTTTATTTAAGCCCTTATTATGTACAGGTACACTTCTATATGTTTTCCTGTACATTTAGTCCTTAAAAAAGGGCAGTGAGAGAATTTCATTCCCACTTTACAAATGAGAAAACCAAGGTCAAGGGAAGGAAAGTTACTTTCTGTAAGTCACAGAGCTTACAGAGTTCTACTCTAAGTAGATAAGAGTCAAGGATATAGCCTGGGGCATCTAATTCAAGAAGCACTATGTCACAAATCCTACATTTCTCTTAAAAAAAAAAAATGAAAACCTAGCACAGGTTGCTAAGGGTGACATTTTTAACAGCCCATAAGTGAAAATTTTCTTTGACAGAGAGTTCAACATGAGGCATCAGTATTGCCAGAATAGTTAATGGCATCTCTAGCAGCATATATCTATAACAAGACAGATAACATTCTTGTTCTTCCATATGGTGTCATCCTGCTTCAAACTCACTCATGATCTAACTTTATGTGCCCTGAATTTCCTGCTTTTATACTGACACAGATAAAGAAACTTTTATCATTAACAAACAATAATATAAAACAAAATATAGCATAATTTGAGCTCAAAATACATACTTTTAAAAATTGAGCAATATTTCAATAAATCACATTGATAATAAAGTAAAATCTAGACAAAGTGAAATTGAAACCTGTAAATAGTCCATTTATTTCTTTTTTCAATCACATTAACGTACAAATACCACATAGTCTATTGAACCAAAGTCATTTGGGTGAACTGGAACAATTTTCATGTTTCTCAAACAGCCAGACTTTCCTTTGACAATTATTTCATTTGATCACACAGTTCCTAATTTTCCTCTTTTTAACTGAATGCTACCAGTTCATTGATACTAAAAAAAAGGAATTAGACCTATATTTAGTGGATTTCAATCCACTCTGAATAGTTCTTAATAATTTTAATAGATTTTAGTTTTGAATTTAAATTTGGGGTTGGATTGCTTAATTCTCTACCATCTACTCTTTGAAGATATTATTTAAATGCTAAATACCCTATACATTGTTAATACAGTATTACTACATAAATTAAAAGCTTATATTTTATGGCACCAATTTAGAAATTTATATGTTTTCTCTAATATTCTGAGGACTGACGAAATTCAAGTTTTTATTCTATAAGTAAAATAATGTTGGAAGCAAATTCATAAAGATTTTAGGAGCAAAATAAAATTCAAGTAATCCTTTCAACTAGGAAGTTGTACTACATTCCATTTTGCTTCTCTTACATATGTCCATTTTTTTCTCACTTATGAACAACAAATATATTTCTAACAATTCTGTGGACTGAGAAGTCCAAGATAAAGGAAGTGACTCATTAGTGTAGGATATAATTACTTGAAATATATCCTTATTTTTATAAACTTGTAGGTCAAATAATTTATACAAATAGAAAATGAACTCTAACACAGAGTTCAGACTACACATAGGATGCACAGAAGCTTCATTTCTTGATCTGTACCTTGTCAGGTTGTGTTTACCTTCAATTTTTTTTTCCTCTCACTGATCAGCCAATAGTCATGCTCCGCACACTTCCAAATTATTGGAATTGGTTATTTTTGAATCCCATTCCTTTATACGATGAACTTCAGAAACTATACATTAACTGGAAAATTAAGTACAATTGTCTATTTTTAAACATGGAGACAATGCTAATTACAATTCTCCAGATAAACATACATAATTATAGTAATTACAATTCAACAATAACTCACTGGTACTTACTATTATAAACTCATAAACTATTATTCAGTACCCTATAAAATTCAAATTTAATTGAAAGTGCTAGTTTAGCATAATTCCCACAAGCCATCATCTTTAGTATTCTAGAATGAATGAGGTTTTGGTTGAGCTATTAATTGATACTGACAAGCAATAACCACTGGAATGAAACTGCAATTATGAGTGGCAATTAATCACATTTGCTGTCATCTCTAGTGTCAAACAAAATTCAATAATATTCTAAATAGTTTTTAAAAGTTTATATATTTTATGTTTCAATTCACTAACTGGAAACCAAAAGCAGTTTTCTGAGATAATCAAATAACATCCAAAAGATGTAAGACATGTAAAATATGAACACTGTATTTCTTACCTCTAAAAGCTTTTCTTTTTTTTCCCCCAAATTATTTTTAGGATAAATCTTTGTCTTTGCAGACTAGTAAAAGCACCTCATTTCACCTCCCACTTGCCTTAATTCAGTACATCATTTTGACTCATAGATCACCCTCAGACACAGCAAAAATTGCACATGCAGAACAAGTTCCTGAGAACAGGAACTTCAGTAAGCATCATTAAGGACTTGAGATAATTTGACAGCGAATTTTTAGAAGCTTCAATTGATCAATGTCTCTTTGAATTGGGGAAAGGAGGCAGCAGGATTTAATTTCCTTTCCCCTCATTATTTCTAATTAACAGGACAACTAGTGATGTTCCTTTGCTGTAACCTAAGGGATGCATACCCCAGCATCCTTCACCAATTGACCAAGTCTGTTCAAAAGCTACTGGAAGTTTCCTTTTGCCACCAGGTTATGACCTCAAGACTGAAACAAATGAATGTATTTGTTGTAAACTGAGCTAGGCCATCTACCAGATGATCACACAAATGACAGTGTAAACAACACAAGATCTAATCCCAGACAAATGAAAACTTGATGCAAACTGGAGACTGTGACCTCACTAAGTGGATGTGTACCAAATATTCAAGCAAGCACAGAGCCACAACCTAAATATTCATAAATCCCAATCCTTGGTTGGTTGGTGAGATATAACTATAATGTCCTGTTTCGTTTTATATGCTTAGATTTTATGGCAAGTTTATTGTACTGGGACAGTTCATCCTCAACAACGAAGAAAGGAAGTAAAGCACCTGTTCGCTCTAAATGCTGAATCTGAAACATGTTTTTTGGAAGGGTTTTTCATAAAGCTGAAAATGTCAACAACTTAAAAATGGATATGCCCTATAATTAAAAGCCTTGAATAGGTATAGCAAACTTACCTAATTAGAACTATTTCTAAATGCGTAGCATTTGTATATTTTTCATAGACTATTACTAAAGTGAAGAGACTTACTGCAAGCAGACACTTAAAGAAGGAAGGAACATTATACTAATTGCCTATAATGATTAATAATGTTCATGGAATGACCTTCATTTTAATTATTCTGTTTTTACTTCTGTTTCAATGAATTGCATGTATGCTCATTATTGACTTATAATAACATAATGAGTGGTCAAGACTTAGATTCCATACTGTTTTCCAACTGCATCAATGTAATTTGACCTTTTCTGTCTTGTTATTTATGGTTCTGACACAGTAGGTTATAATATCTTTCTGTCTGTGTATTTTAAAAGTTAAGTTTACTCTGATTTTAGATTCATCTCTTTCTCTTTGTCTCCTATTGTGCTGCCAGGGAAGCCCGTTCATAACTGCAGTTTTATAAAATTTTAAGTCTCTGAGTTACTTTATTAGCAGGTCAATTATTTTCAGTTGTCTGGAGTTATATGTTTTGCCTAACCCATGCTGGCCGGTATACTGCAAAGAAAGTTTCCTTAAATTCAGAGTAGTGCCACAGGAATAGTACTGAAAGTCTTATGATTGCTTACAGCTGCTAGTTACTACTGACCTTCAAACAATCCAGGTGAAAAAGCCTGTTCCATAGCTTGGAAGTTGGGGACTTAGTCTCTCAGTCGTGTCCAATGCTTTGTGACCCCGTGGATCCGCCAGGCTCCTCTGTCCATGGAATTCTCCAGGTGAGAATACTGGAGTGGGTTTTCTTTGGGGACTTAACTGAATCCTAATCCATGCACCAGATCAGACCCCATGAACTCCTAGAGGAAACTTTGCAGCACATCACTGTGTGAGGATCTCTGTGTGTTCTGGATAAGGTTCAATTGAGCTTTTTCTTCTTTTCTAATTAGCTACCAATCCTGCCTTTGTTTTCCTGTTGCCCTTCCATCAGAAATACAGAAGACTCACAGAGTATTTCTTTACCACTTGCTAGTGGTAAAGAACCGGTATGCCCATGCAGGAGAAGTAAGAGATGCAGGTTTGACCCCTGGGTCAGGAAGATCCACTGGAGGAGGGTATGGCAACCCATTCCAGAATTCTTGCCTGGAGAATCCCATGGACAGAGGAGCCTGGGGGGCTATGGTCCATAGGGTTGCAAAGAGTCAGAAAAGATTGAAGTGACTTAGCACTCACACACACGCACAGAGTATAAATTTCTCTTTGCTGTCTCCAAGCCTATCAAACACCAGGCTATCAGAAGTGATATTTAATAAAGAGACTTAAGGGAAGTCCTGTTCCTAGGTGGTCTAAGCTCCAGTCAAGTGTCAAGTTACATGTTTGGGAAGGTGCATATCTAAATGACGTGAGATTCCTCCACGACAAAACCATGGATATGGATTTGTACATTTGTGTTCATGCAGAAACATTCACTGAGTGCAGATATAAGACATGATTACACAAAGAATTCTTCTGTGTTTTCTGCTTAAGTTCCTATTTGCTGTGTTAATGCCTCGCATAGAAATCTCCTTGCCTGCCATGGTGAATTTCTTTTACAGTGTCTTGGAGAAATAAACCGCTTGAAGAGATAGAATACTTCCCTTCACCAGAATGAGAATTATGTAACTGAACAGTTTCCAAAATAGTTTTAAAAGAAAATTATTGTGGAGGATGTTATTATGTGTGAAAAGAGAAAGTCTCTACCTGTGAAATTAAATTTAACAATTGAACCAAGATTCAAAAATTGAACAGGTTTTTTAACTGTAAGATTTTCTTAAGACTTTGACTTGCTAATGTGTAATGAGTTTCCAAGAAGGAGATTTAACAGCCACATTTCCCAAGCTAACTAGAAGACAGAATTCTTGTTTTCAGAACACTATTAACGTCTCTCTAAATAATTAAAGAAGCAAAAGAAAATCTAAAGAACATGGTTTTGAATGCTAGGATGTAGTTTTTTGCATTCCTTTTTTGACTTAACTGCTAAGAAGCAGAAAACTAAATAAACCACTCAGAGTATCCAAAATATCTCTTTAGTTAATATAATTACATTGCATTAAAAAGTATCATACTCTTATTGTTATCTACTACAATATGTTAGAAGCAAATAAGGTACAAACGCATGAAACTTTAAAAACACAGGGGTATTGAAAACACTAAAAAACATGCATTATAGGAGATATTTTTTCCCAAAAATCAATTTACTCATCATTGTCACTATCATTTTACTTTATTTCAAATACAAAACTTCAAGAATGATCCCTTTGTGTTCAAATGATGCAGGCTGCTTAATACATCCTTGAGATGTCCTTGGATTATCAAAATCAAATAAAAATTGCATGCATAATAAAAGGCAACTTCTATATTGAAATCAAGGGATTACATTCATTTGAACACTATTTGAAAAAATAATCAGGTCTTATTACCTACAGTCTTACAGATTAATTATATTTCTTATTTTTTAAGTTTTAAAATAAAGCTTCCTAACCACCAAAGTCACTGTCCAAATATCAATTTTATATAACCACATTCTCTTCAGTACAAATCCCATTCAGGGAAGGGAAAATTAATTCACTTTAATTCAGTTTCTTCACAAGTGCTTTCTCAAACCCGTGTCCATATAAGTCACCAAAGAGTTTCTTTAAAATGTAGATTTTCTGGGCCATTTCCCAGAGATCCTGACTTAGGAAGACTGCCTGAGGTCCTGGAATCTCCATCTCTGAGAAGTACTCCTGGGTGATTCAGACAGCAGTGCATGGTCTAGTACTAAAAAACCGCTGTTGAAGAGCATGGGGCCAAGGGAGATCAATTTTAGTTGTATTTAAACTCAACTGCCCTCCCACTCTAAGAGGGCATAGCCACTGGCAGTGTTTGGGAAAGGACTTATGGGTCACTTAGAAATTCAGCATAGAAATGCCCACCTTTCCTTATTTCATAAACCTCTCTAGCTCCTATTCCATCTACACTTGAGCTTGCTTTGTTCAGCCGCTACAAATGTGGCTTCTAGTCCCAGTGATGCTATTAACTTGTATGGCCAATTAACAAATCTCATAACTTCACTAAATCTTGTGTTATTCAAATAGTAGATTGTATTTTATTATTTCAAAAATCACAATCCCCTTTATAAATTAGTGAATCAGGGGTAAACCTCAATTTTTCTTTTTATTTTCTAGGTTATTTTATCTAAGCCACATGTTTTCAAAATGAGCTTCAATTCAATTTTTTTCTGATAACCTAACACCTGTGTCTTTCACAGTAGACCACATATTGCCTCAATTTTCTTTCAGAAATAAGAAGAAACAATAAACATTAAAACAAAAAAGTGACTGAATGCACTGAGGGTATTTCACCCCTTTTCCTTGAATGGGTAAAGTAACGGAATGTAGGCGCAACTCTTAGTTTGCAAAAGATTTAGACTGAATAGTAAACAGCTACTGTGAAAATGATGCCAGGAAATAGCTCTGATAACTTCCTTTCCAAGGGTGAAATTTCAATATACTCTCTTCTTGGCTTCTAGTCAAGCCAGTGAGGTCTGTTTACATGGAATCTAAGAGTAGTCAGCGTTCATTTGTTTGGGGTAAGTTAAAGGAACCAACACATGCCTTTTGTCTCCTACACCAGCCACCAAGGAAAAACAAGAGGCATCTGTGAGCTGTGGGATGGAGTATGGTCCGTGATCACCTTCATTGTCAGAGTCACAGCAAGGGCTAGAACACAGGTTCTCAGCTCCTATATTCTGCCCTCTGAAAAGGCAGAAAAAAACCAGGTTGCCCCGTGTTCTGCCAAATATTTGCTTGTTCTTAAAATCCAAGATAAAGTGTTTCTCTGTTCTACTGGAACTTTTAGAGCTGAACAATTTAGATATTAAATAATATATAACAAACATAAAGTTTCAACCAGGTAGAGTAACTCCATTCTGTAGCCAAGAATTTTATTACTCTGCATTAAGATGATACGGTTTTAGTTGAGAAGGTAAAAAAATACCCATAACTTTTTATTAGGAAAGGTGAAGTTCTTGGCAATCAAGGCTACTCAGTATTTGTAATTAAGAAAAATATACAGATAACATATTTAGATGAAAATGTCATCGATCACATAATCCATTTTTAACCTCACCTTAACATTTACTTTGTGGTATATAAACAGAATTTTTAATTGTGTGTGTTATATAGATAACTAGCTTATATCATCAGTAATTCTGGCAGTAGGTTCATATTATTATTCTACAACGTAAAAGCAATCTATAATGTGTAGCCACATGGCTTATTTTACAGGATAGACTCTAGAATTATAGTTGGGCTCTGGCCCGACCCCAGGGCACATTTCTTTATTTCTCCAATCCTTTTCACCTCCCCAAGCATCAACTATAAAACAGGCATAAGATTACCTACAGGAACATTGTACCTAGTAAGAGGTAAATCAGTTTTTCCACAAGAGAGTTATTATTCCTAAATGGCACCCTGAAGAGAGAAGCATACCTAGAATATTCACACTTTACTAAAGTTGCAGTGAAGGGAAATTTCACAACCAAGGGCACCACTGACTAGTGAGGAAGAGAGACAAATAGTCTACTCACTATGTCTGTTTCGGTAATGCTTTGGTGGATATTCCCTCACTGTCTTAGCTCCAGACTAATAAGACAGTCAGATTCTTGAGTTTACATATTTTGATCAAAATAAAATCATTTTTTAAAAGAGTAGAATTTGAGAAAGACTCTGAAAAGACCTCGTTAGTTTACTTTAATCTCCCTGTAGTGTCCTTCAATAATTATATTTTTAATACTTCAGCTTGATGCTTGACAGTAATTGTTTCCAAGAAATTGTACATTCCCACTACATGCATTATTGATAAATACAGATAAACAGTGTTTTCACATGACAAAATTTTCAGTGCTTTGTTCGATTCCAACAAGAGTGTGTGGTCTCTTCTATTCCACTGCAGAGGCTTCCCAGTTGGCGTAATGGTAAAGAATCTGCCTGCCAGTGCAGGAGACACCAGAGATGCAGGTTCCATCCGAGTCAGAAAGATCCAGTGGAGAAGCAAATGGCAACCTGCTCCAGCATTCTCGCCTGGGAAATCCCACGGACCGTGGAACCTGGTGGGCTATAGTCCATGGGGTTGCAGAGTCAGACACGACTGAAAACATACACACACATATTCCGTTTCCTTCTCTGTACTAAATTTTACACATGGTGATTAAATCAGTGTTCTTTCCATCTAACCTCTGAGTAGATGAATATCCCATAATTATGATTTTAATATATTCTTGACAATGTTGCTGATTCCTTTCATATGGAAAGAGATTTCCATTCATTACTTGTCCCTCTGATTATAGATAAAAATGTGAAGCTTTAGGAGTTATAATTATAAAAACAGCAATTCACAAACAAGTGGTATTTGACATTGGGCTCTTCCACATTGTCCCTGGGATCCATGGAATAATCCTTGGAAATTCCATCTTGTTGAAATAATTCATATATGGGTGATGTCAATAGATGCAGAATGGCGCAACATGCATTTAAAGAGCCTGGTATTTCATTTTCCTCATGGTGTCGTCGTGCATGATGGTATCATCAAAATCCATTCAGACTCAGATGATTATTCAATACACTTTTGAAGGATTTCTTTCTCCTTTCATCCTCAATGCACTCCCCAAGGAAACACGATATATCAACACACCATATGGTAAATGGAATCAATCACAGCATCATACTGTAGTTTCTATCACATGCTATTTCACAATATGGCATGCTCAAGTTCTTTGCTGACGAACACTGTGACTCTTAATATAGGTCTGGTAATATCGCTTGCTTCTCTTCCCCTTTCACAGTCATTGCTATTAGCCTATTTTTATGTCTGAATAAAATCCTGGGTTTCTTCCTGAAATGTAGCCTTTTTTTTTTTTATAACAGTGTATAAAAGTAAAATGTAAGCAAAAAGATGAAATAGCTCCAGATGTGGTAATTCAGTGACAAGTAGTAGAGCTATACACTGGCATGAAGTAAATGGCCATAAAATATTGAATTTTACTTTATCCTAAACACATGGTAGAAGAGAAACAACAGGGGCCTTGCCATTCTTTCTCAGCTTATGACTGCTAGTGAGACCAAGGGGGAAGTGATTTCTGCACTCAAGAGAGATAAGCACCCTCAGTTCATGGTACTGTGGTGAGATTTACGTAAGGTAACATGCGTAAGATTCCCAGAGCTGGTGCCATGACAAAACATTACACAATATCTGAGACCTGTCTGTTCCCATGTTCTCTACCCGCTCAAGCTCCCCTGAGATTTCTCAGACATCAGATAGAAATTGTCACTTTAAACATTGAACCATACAGATATTAGAAGCTTTTTATGCATCGTACTGGCATAGTTCAGTTAACTGAAATATAAGTCTATCATACAAACTTGTATTTGTACATCATTCAACACATAATGGCATTTCTGCATTATTTATTTTATGATAGAAAACTCAGAAAGGAGGCCTATGGTTGTTACTGTGTGTTTCATTGCCTTTTATCTTGTATGCTATTAATTAATAGAAGTTGTGTGATGAATTGCATGATCATTTTTATGATGACCAAATGGTAAGACATAAAGGAATATTATGAAAGAGTACAAGAAATTAGCTCAGTTGGCTACAGTTACTAAGTACCTTGCAAGTAGCAAAAGATAATTTTACTGGTAGTATAGTTTTATACTTTGGTAAGGGAAAATAATAGGTTTAAAGTAATTTTGGGGCAAAAAATCTTTTACTGAAGATTTGCTATGAGTTTTAGGGATTAGCAATGAAAATCAAGTATGAAATCTAAATTCACAAAATAGTATACATCCTCATTTCACATACTTATTTTTCTTCATACCAGCCCTGTAATAAAAGGCAAGGGAAAAGAAGAAAACCACAGGCATAAAGAGAACTACAAGTATAAACATATGCATGTGGGTGTGTGTATATATATATATATATATATGTATGCATATATATAAGGAGGAAGACAATAGGCAGATTATCTGCATAACATTGGTTCCTAAAAGAGCACTGATTTTGAAACAATCTTCAGGGTTACCTTGGTCTGTTTATTGGGCTATCAAACGTGGGTTCATCTAGTCACTACCTACCAAGCACATCCTCAGTGAGCTGACATCAGACCAAGTACTTCTCTGCTTGGTAACACTGTCTTTCTTCCCAGTCCCTCCTCATTACAGACAGGGAGCAATGTTTAAATTATTTAACAACTTGTGCAGCATAGGAACTGACTATTCAGAAAGAATATGTTGTGTTTACTACCTTAAATATGTTGCCAAATTTCATATACATTATTGCCATTTATTTCCTTAACCACTATGCAGGAAGTATCATTCTTATTCCCATTTCACACCTGAGAAAGCTGAGATTTAGAGACATCACTTCCTCAAAGTCTTGTAGGTAGAAAGGCCAGGATTAGAATCTAGGCCAGTGATGAGAGGTCATGCTCCTAATAAACAGAACTCATGGAGAAAAAAAAAAAAAATCCATAACATGGGGAGTCAGGGTACCATTAAAATGCCTGATAGAGGCCCTTACTTTTTGACATTTTATCTGCACAGTTGTTGACTAAATGTACCATATAATTATGTCTCTTCTATCTGTCCTTTTGCCTTCTTTTCAATCATTGGGAAAACTGATTGCAAAATTTGTTTTCTGCATTTCTGAAAATTGCATCAGCTTAAGTGTTTAGAAAAAAATGCCTTGATGATTAAGAGCTTCATATCCATAGTTATAGTTCTGAAATTATAAGTTTAAATTGTGCCAGAGAAAATGATCTGGTTTCAACGGAAAAATGAACCATGGCAGGAAAGCAGAGCACTCTGGGGCTAACAGGGATCTCATCTCTTGTCTGGTCCAACCTTACCATTCCATAGATGAGGATGGAAGGCCCAGAAGGGTTCTTGACCTTCCAGTCCCACTATCAGGTACAGCTGGGAGTAGATTGTAGCCCTAGGATTCTGAATATTTTCTCGGAGGTACATAAAATAGAACGCCTGACAAGGTCAGGCTGATGGGACAAGGGTCCCCTAAGTCCAGGTTTTGACACTAAACAGCTATGTTCTCTTTAGAAGGTCATTTATGCTCTCTGAGTCTCATTTTCCTAGTGTGAAAAGAAAAGTTTCTTACTATGTGATCTTTTTCTTTGGTTTTAGCTTGAATATTTTTTTTACCCTGAATTTCATTACATCATAGCTCATTGGGTTATGTTAGCTAGACATCATTACTAATCATCCATGCTTCAGCCACCCGCCATTCAGACTCATGATGCAAATACTGCCCTCATTTGCTTTCCTGAGATGAACAGTTTTTATGCCAGGATCTAAGTTTTGTTGTGGAGTTGGTTAGCCTTGAAACCTTTAAAAAAATCTACTAGGGTAGCTTAAAAATTCTCTGTATAGGGATTATATATCTTAATAATGATGATACAATAAATATTTGATGATATGTTTTGGTCATGTAATCAGGGATAAGACAGTAACCCCCTTAAAGATGTTTAACAACACAATCAATTACCAAAGGCTTGATTAGGACTGTTATTAAGGAATAAGAAATGAGAGATAGAGGTGACCAGTGAAGAGATTCAAGGACTTGAAGCACATATCTGAAAACAGCAAATATATATAGTATTACTAAAACATAAATAGAGTATCTTTCCTGGAAACCCATGCTGTTTTAATATTCTTTGTCGTTCTAAACGGTTTTTCCAAAGGGAAAATTTCAGTAAGGGCTCACTAATGCCCTTGTAGAAGGTCAAATCCATATTAGAATGAAGAAATACATTCCAAACTCCACTAAGAGTCTTGATGAATATTTTTTTATTACAGTTGGAGTGCTTATATTGTAATACTGGTCCCAGTGAGGAAAGAGTGTTAATAATAGTAGTAGTAATAATAACAATAGTGGTATATACCTATACTGTGTTTACTGTGTGATAAGCACTGTTTTACTATATACTATATATATATACACACACATATATTCACAGACTAAAATTCATGTTGTATATTAATTTCATTTTATCTGCTATAATCATGCTAAGTAGTTTACATAAGTTTTACAAAGGTATTTTATTTTTGTATTCTAATTAGGTTTTATTTATTTATTTTTATTTTTTTATACATGCAAGGTTGTATACTTATGGGTTTCCTAAGTTTTTATATGAAAATATCTTTGTCTAAACTGTTGTGCTTGCCACATCCCTTAGAATCTAGAAATGTGAGAACTGAAGGGGACCTTGGTAATCATATTCTCAAGGAACTGTCAGCACTAACAAAATGAGAGTCGAGGCAAGGCAGGGTCCAAGAAATGCAGAGACTCTCAAGGTCACCTGGTTAGGGGCAAAGTTGGATCTACTTCTTTATTTTTTTAATTGGAGGAAAATTTATTTACAACTTTGTGCGTGGTTCCTGCCGTACAGCGCCATGAATCAGTCATAATTGTCCTGGCCCTCTTGAGTCTCCTCTCTTCCCTTATCCTGCTCCTCCAGTCATCGCAGAGATCTACTTCTATTCACTTCCAGCACTAAAAATTTTTTCCATTACTAGCAAAATCTGTGTGGCTACGAGATCCTAGCAGGAACTAGTAATGAAGACAAGGTTTTAAGAAGAACAAACAGCCTTCTCACAATAAGTCTTTAAAACCTTGGAACATGAAAGAATTGCTCCATAGTCTGTCTATAATACTGGAAAAAGGAATAACTCAAATAAAATAGCAAAGCTATAATGTAAGGACCCACATCTGAGAACATGATGACCCTTCTCCAATGTTCCTTCCAGAATGTCCCCAGACCCCCAAATAGGGAAGGCACGCTTCTCATAAATCTGCTTAAGTCTGTACAGGTCACCCCTAATTTTGAATGGGGACACTGTTAACCCATATGGTACCTTTGTGTGAATTTAGGAAAGGGTGTCTTCTCTCCAGGTGGTTCGTAGCCCCTCAGGCAAAAGGAAATGGCAACCCACTCCAGTATTCTTGCCTAGAGAATTCAATGGACAGAGGAACCTGGTGGGCTGCTGTCTATGGGGTCGCACAGAGTTGGACACAACTGAAGTGACTTAGCATGCATGCATGCATTGGAGAAGGAAATGGCAACCCACTCCAGTATTCTTGCCTGGAGAATCCCAGGGACAGAAGAGCCTGGTGGGCTGCCGTCTATGGGGTCGCAGAGTCGGACAGGACTGAAGTGACTTAGTGGCAGCAGTAGTAGCAGCAGCAGGCACAAGATGAGTTTGTGCTGAAGAAAATGCACCCCTCTTCCAGGAGGATGCAGATACCCCCAGGGCACACAGTTTAGAGATCTGACCAATAGCTGACTCTCATCCCTTCTTGCTTTCTTGGCAGGATGCCTTTATGTAACACACAAACTCCACTCCATTTGGTGATTTTGCTTTTGGATCTGCTGTCTGTTTCATGAGTTCCTCTGGAGAATAAAAGGTTGTGGCTGTGGAGTCCTCCATAAAGTGCCCATTAAAAACATGTATAATATCATATATGAAACGAATCGCCAGTCCAGGTTCGATGCATGATGCTGGATGCTTGAGGCTGGTGCACTGGGATGACCCAGAGGGATGGTACGGGGAGGGAGGAAGGAGGGGGGTTCAGGATGGGGAACACGTGTATACCTGTGGCAGATTCATGTTGATGTATGGCAAAACCAATACAATATTGTAAAGTAATTAACCTCCAATTAAAATAAATATATATTAAAAAAAAACTTATATGATCTCTCTCTAGTCCCAGAGGATGCAATCCTTTCCTCTTTGTTTAAAGGCAACACCTCCATCAATGCCTTCTTGTCTTACCTGCTACTGTCTTAAATCAGTCAATTTTTTGCTTATTTATTATACCTTTACCTTTTCCTCCTTTTCTGTATCCTGACTCCTTCCCTGCTCATAAGTATTCTGGCAAGCTGTTCACCAAAACTCTTCTTTTCTTTCCTCCTGGGCTCACAAGTAGAGCACATTTTTGAGCCTTCCTTATAGTTAGGTGTGTGTTATGACTGAAGTCTGGCAAATGGGCAGGTGGACAGAAACAGATAATCCACGTGTGTGTCTAGCCTACAAACTCCCTGTACAATCTTCCATGTTCTCCATCTTTTCTTTTCTTAAAGCATTAGAAGAGCTCTATACACCATGGGCAATGGCAGGGTCACTAGATCAAAGATACATGGGTTCCTGTTCAACTGTAGAGCTGAACCCCACACCAGTCCTCACTGGACTATAACAGAGGTGAGAGAGTTTCAGGTGGGAAATCACTAAGATGCTGCAATTGTTTGCCACAATAGGTCACCAGGGCCCAACTTGCTAGGGTCTGGTGAGGAGTCAATAACCCCTGAATTCAAGAACATCATATCTTCTCACTCTGTGACTAAAGACATTGAGACTTCAGGATAATGAAAAATAGCTTCCATGCAATTTCTGCTCTTCCACACTGGTATAATTGACTCAGCTTTTTGGGTTTCAAATACCATCCCAATTACTGTACAAGAACACTTGAAACTGGTTTTGTGTTCCTGGTCATACTGGCAGTGTCTACTATTAAAAGAAAAGTAAGTTTCCAGAGATACACTGCATTTCCGATCACAAAATTCAGTATGTATGCTTTGAACTCCATGACTCTTCCCTTTCCCTCAGTACTCAGACTTTCATCTAAGGATAATACATGTAGTTAATAATTTTTTTTTCAGAAAGTGTATGCACTGCACAAAATTACTGCATTATCTGAGACTATCGTGCCTATTTCATCTTCTTTCTCCCACTTCCTCCATGGACAGTAATACAAAGATAGGGGATATTTACTTTCAAGATTAGAATCATCTGCTATGATTAATTTTGAGTAGATGGTAAGATATGTAGATTCATAACGAAGAAGAAAACATTATTATAGATAATTCAAGACTAGAGTTGAAAATTGAGACTCGGAAACCCAAAACCTTAAAAACTATTGAAAACATATCCAATGGAAAGGAAGTTCTGATAGATCATTCATCAGCACAAAGATGAGGAGTACTGAAGAGTATTTTTCAGATATTTTTCCTTTGGAACCACTTCTGTTCTAAAATAGCTTAATACAAACACTACAACAAAAAATGAAATTATGAGCTTTAATGCTAATAATATATGAGGCTATAATTAGGTAGGGAGAAGAAGCACATTTCTATAAGGCTTTCAAATCACCTAGATTCACAATCTCTGACTATATAACACAGTCACTGGCATTAATGTCTACTGTGAGTGGACCCCAGACCACTTAAGTGTGAGAATGGATGGTATCACAGGCAAGGAGAGAAGTTGGCCATCACTTTCTAGTGATAGCTTCATGCTAGGGGTGGGGGAAGCATGTGTGCTGTGTTTGGCTAACTCACTCTGCCACCATCTCTAGGGATGAAGCTGAGAGTGAAACACAGTAAGGGGAGAGGATAATTATTTGCTAATATGAAGGAGTGATCACATTAGTGTTTTTAATGTGTAGATCCAGATAGTAGGGACCCCATCTGAGAATACATAAAACATTATTTGTAAACATAAGGCAGCAGGGTGCAGTGGAAAAATCTGAGTGTCATAAATGCTGGGGTTTGCTTCTAGTTCTCTTTCAGACCATCCTAGGAAAGCTATTTGCAGATTATGAACTTCTCTGATTCTGTTTCATTCTATGTAAAATAGGGATATTTAATAACCTGCCTCAACTTCGTGAGCAGCATGTACTTACACATACACACACATGACTGGTTTTAACTACTATGAACAACTTACATCGATAACAAGCATTACTGATTCATTTAATACAACTCTCTGAAGGGCAGGAAAGCCTGGCAAGCTGCAGTCCCTGGGGTCACAAAGACTTGGACATGACTTAATGACTGAAAAATACAATGCTGTAAATATTTACTGACAGGCTTATGCTACAGTATTGAGTTAGAAACTATAAATAACTCTAAGAAGCAGTTGGATCTTGAAATCAAGAGATTACAACTATTGGTGGATTTATACCTTTGGGAAATAAATACTAATACAAAATCATAAATTATTCAGTGTAAACATGGGTTGTAGACGATGAATAATACAAAATGAGAGGTAGGACTGAACTGGATGAAATATGTTTCTGAACAGGAGATACTAAATGTTACTTAGGAAACAAAAGACAAATATTAATGATAATAATAATAAAGCCCATTCAAGTTTTAGATCTACCTTGCCTTTTAGATTTACCTTAATCCCAGAAATTTAGTTGGATAGGTTTGGCTGTGAGTAACAGAAAACCCAAATAAGAGTAAGTTAATTTCAGATTAGCTTCCCTGATAGCTCAGTTGGTGAAGAATCTGCCTGCAATGCAGGAGACCCCAGTTCGATCCCTGGGTCAGGAAGATCCACTGGAGAAGGGATAGACTACCACTCCAGTATTCTTGGGCTTCCCTTATGTCTCAGCTGGTAAAGAATCCGTCTGCAATGCGGGTGACCTTGATTTGATCCCTGGATTGGGAAGATCCCATGGAGAAGGGAAAGGCTTCCCACTCCAGTATTCTGGCCTGGAAGACTTCATGGACTTTACAGTCCATGGGTCGCAAAGAGTCGGATACAATTGAGTGACTTTCAAAAATTCAGTTTCAGATTTAAGATGAAAATTTCTCTTTCTCTCTCACGTGCACGCACGCACACACACACACAAGGTACGGCATCTTCTCAGTGTCAGACCCCAGCTTCTTCCTGTCTGATGCTATCTATTTCCCATCACACTAGTGGCTGTTACAGCTTCAATCATACATCTACATTACAGGTAACAGAAAGGAGGAAAGGACCAAAAAGGGCCTGCTCCACTTAAAAAGACACTCGAATTCTATTTACTTCTCATTTTCAGAACTTAGTCATGTGGTCATAGGTTTCTTGGAACTGGAGTCTTTAAGCATTTGTTAGAGTGAAAAAAGAGTGAATATTGGGTTGCTGGTGGGCATAGGAGGGATGGGGAGTCTCTGCTAAGCTTGATTTCTGTTTTTTTCTCCTTCTCTAGGCAGAGGATTAAAAACATGCCCCTAGAATACAGTGGGCAGAGAGAAAGGGGATCTGGGCTCTCACTCCGGCGCTCTCACTAATTAGGTACAGTTGCTGTCTCTCTCTCCACTTCCTTTTCTCAGCTGTAAAATGAGAGCTAGCCCCTTTAACTGATCAAAAACTATAATTCCATCATGGATAAAAGCAGACAGGAAAGAGCCGGACCCAGTGACTTTATAAAATGGAAAGGCTTCAAGAGTTTAACACTTAAAAGATTAAATTAGATCACTGATCTAGAGAAAGGTTTACAGATCCAGAGTCATGAAGAGAAAGGTCTCCTTCCTCAGGGATTTTTGACCCTGGTGCATACAGCCAGTGAAAACTGTCATTTAGAGGTTGTTGATTTGATGCTTCACGAGGCCCTGCTGGCAGAAAATTTCACCCAGCAAAGATGGCTGGATCCAACTCTTTTTGGCAGGCAGCCTAGGGAAAGCTGGCAGAGAAGTCATAGTACTTTGACTCCTCTTCTGGTGCGGCCACTCACCACCTCTGGGGCTTTCATGCAATCACTTAATTCTTTGGGTCTCAGTTTTACTAAATGCAAATTTTTGTTTTGTTTGTTTGTTTATAAGAAAATAATGTAGAGAACCAGAGGTCTCTCTTCTTCCTACTTAGGGATTTGACAAAGATTTTAATGCGTTGATGGACCAGACAGGACAGTTATGTGGCAAACAAAATGACCACTGAATAATCTGGTAAGACATCTGGCAGCTCCCCAGGTGGAGGTTTTTGTAATAGCAAGAAAAGAGCATCAACAGCAGGATGGCATCTGAGGCAGAGCAACGCTGGATGGCGCTGACAGGAGCCAACACAGCTATAGCCCAGCTGTCTGGGTTAGTAAGAGATCATTTCCAGCAGCCTGTGTGCTCAGCTCACGGAGTCTTAGTCCCAGAGTCCAGGACTAATGCTGAATGCTGGGGTATGGCCAGATAAATGAGGATTCAGCTTCACCTTTAGCAGGCATGGCCCAGTGCAGAAATGCTCTGGTGGAATGACCATTGTTTTCTGGTGCTAAGAATGCTTTACACTCGTCTAGGCTGGTGGTATTGGAAGATGCTTGATTGCACCACAGGGGAAGATGCGAGTGGCAGAAAAAGTTCAAGGTCAAAAAAAAATTATAGCAGTGTCATGAAGAGGGCTGTTCTAAATTAAGCAGGAATCTAACTCTATAAATTGGTGAAGTATCTGAATGCCAGAATTATATATGAGAGCTGCGTCAGACCTTCATTTCAATCCCCTCTGTGTAGTGAAGGATTTGGCTTCCCTGGTGGCTCAGCAGTAAAGAAACTGCCTGCTAATGCAGGAGACATGGGTTCGATCCCTGGGTCAGGAAGACCCCCCTGGAGAAGGAAATGACCACCCACTTCAGTATTCTTGCCTGAGGAATCCCATGTACAGAGGAGCCTGGTGGGCCACAGTCCGTGAAGTCGCAAAAGAGTCAGACATGATTTAGTGACGGAACAACAATAGTTAAGGATTAACTTTAACCCAAGAGTGGTCCTTCCCTTACCCTTTGCTACTGGGAAACTATCTCTGCCTGCCAGGAGCATCTGTTTGCCCAGGGGCTTTGATCACCAGATAGTCTAACAATATGATACATTGGGCTTAGGAATCACAATCTCTCCCTCTGGAGGAAAGTGAAAGTGAAGTCGCTCAGTTGTGTCCGACTCTTTGTGATCCCGTGGACAGTAGCCCACCAGGCTCCTCTGTCCATGGGATTCTCCAGGCAAGAATACTGGAGTGGGTTGCCATTTCCCTCTCCAGGGGATCTTCCCGACCCAGGGATCAAACCCAGGTCTCCCGCATTGCAGGCAGGCACTTTAACCTCTGAGCCACCAGGGAAACCCAAGGATTAGAAACTAAAGTACTATCCATAATCTCCAGGAGGGGTTAGAGACTAAAAGTTACCATGTATGGCAGTATAAGATTGAACCTCAACAAAAACTCCAGGCACCAAGTCCGAAGTAAGCTTTCCTGATTGGCAATACTGTGAGTTGTTGAGTTATGAAGTCTCACAGGGTAAGTAGGAGGAGGAAAGAGCTTCTAATACTCCAGCGGGGAAGATGAATGGAATCCTAGGTTTGGACCCCTCCCTGACTTTGCCTTATGTTTCTTCCTTTGACTGGTTTTAGTTTATATCCTTTTACTGTAATAAAATAGTAATTTTATCTATAGCACTTATTTGAATTCTAAGTTATTCTAGTGAATTTCTGAACCCACGGGAATCTGTGGGGACTCTGAATTTGTAGCCAGCTGGTCTGAAATGAGATGGTCCTAGAGACCTCTAAACTTGTGTCCAGTTTTGAAATGAGAGCAGTCTTGTGAAGCAATGTTCCCTTTGACTTGCTGTTTGACCCCCTCATTTCAGTTGGTATCAGATACCTATAGATTGGGAGGCCTCTGCCCTTAACTTTGAGTGTGGATAACTCTGGCTGGGTATCTCTCATTTACAATCCCCAGGTAAGGGTGTACTGGATCCTTGTGGCTGACAATGTTAATTGGCCATTTAAAAGCCACTGTTCTTTTCTTGACATTTGTAAGGGCAGACAATGTACCCATCCGGCCAGGCATTAGATCAAATATGGTGAAAGATAATCACAATTCTGTTTTCTTCTGGTGTACTAAGACACTTTTGAGCCACTGCATTAGCTTTGAGATATTTGAGGACGTTCTTTCTAGGTAAGAAAAATAAACTTGCATTTGCTTATAGCCAGTGTGTATCTGGCTCCCAATTGCTTGTATCCAACACTTATAATAGGTACAGTCCCTACAGAAAGAAGAAAGTGGTGAAGCACCATGTTCAAAGTCACAGGCTGTACTGAGACTGGATGCTATTTTCCTGACTCCCAGTCAGCACCTTTTCCAATACTCCTTTTTTCCCTAGTCTGTCTCTTATCCTATGAATGATGATGAGTTAAATGGTCAGCATCCCATTTTGAACAGAAAATGAAACAATCTTTCAGGTACAGGAACCCTCAAAAAAACTTAAATGATCAATTTTCTTTTTCCATAATTTTATTTTTTAAATATACATTTTTATCTTTTTCTTTCTGTTGTTGCTATTCAATTGCCAAGTCGTGTCTGACTCTTCCAGACCCCCATGGACTACATCATGCCAGGCTTCCCTGTCCTTCAATATTTCCCTGAGTTTGCTCAGATTCACGTGTTTTGAGTCAGTGATGCCATCCAACCATCTCATCCTCTGTCACCTCCTCCTTCTTTTGCCCTCAATCTTTCCCAGCATCAGGCTCTTTTCTAATCAGTCAGCTCTTTGCATTAGGTGGCCAAATTACTGGCGCTTCAGCTTTAGCATTAGTCCTTCCAATGAATATTCAGAATTTATTTCCTTTAAGATTGACTGGTTTGATCTCCTTGTTGTCCAAGGACTCTCAAGAGTCTTCTCCAGCACCACAGCATGAAAGCATCAATTCTTTAACAAGGCAATGGCACCCCACTCCAGTACTCTTGCCTGGAAAATCCCAAGGACGGAGGAGCCTGGTAGGCTGCAATCCATGGGGTCGCGAAGAGTTGGACATGACTGAGTGACTTCCCTTTCACTTTCCACTTTCATGCATTGGAGAAGGAAATGGCAGCCCACTCCAGTGTTCTTGCCTGGAGAATCCCAGGGACGGGGGAGCCTGGTGGGCTGCTGTCTCTGGGGTCACAGAGAGTCGGACACGACTGAAGTGACTTAGCAGCAGCATGCCTTCTTTATGGACCAACACTCACATCCGTACATGACTACTGGAAAGACATAGCCTGGACTATATGAACCTTTATCATCAAAGTGATGTCTTTGCTTATTAACACACTGTCTAGGTTTGTCATAGCTTTCCTGCCAAGAAGCAATTGTCTTCTAATTTCATGGCTGCAGTCACTATCTGCAGTAATTTTAGAGCCCAAGAAGAGAAAATCTGTCACTACTTCCACCTTTTCTCCTATTTGCCATAAAATATTGGGGCTGGATGCCATGATCTCAGTTTTTTGAATACTGAGTTTTAAGGTGGCTTTTTCACTCTCTTCCTTCACCCTCATCAAGAGGCTCTTTAGTTCCTTTTTCTAAAAGAGTCTTTTTAGTTTCTTTTTCCTCTTCACTTTTCCCAATGTCCATCTCATCACAATCACATATGTATTCATATGTGGTTCCTAAACAAGGCAATGCCATTCATACTGAAATCACTTTATCTCACCCACCAAAACATTAACACTTTTAAAGAACTTCAAAAGTTTGTTAATCTGATCATATAGCTTTTTCTCAAAATGAATCTATGTAGGCCTTGATACAAACATGTCCATGTAGCCCTTGCTCAAAATTAATTTGTCTTATTTGATTTAAATAGTAAATATACTGCATTTCTAAATAATTGTTACACAAATTTCTTGAACATGATCTCAGTTCAGTTCAGTTCAGTCACTCAGTCGTGTCTGACTCTTTGCGATGCCATGAATCACAGCATGCCAGGCCTCCCTGTCCATCACCAACTCCCAGAGTTGACTCAGACTCACGTCCATCAAGTCCGTGATGTCATCCAGCCATCTCATCCTCTGTCGTCCCCTTCTCCTCCTGCCCCCAATCCCTCCCAGCATCAGAGTCGTTTCCAATGAGTCAACTCTTTGGATGAGGTGGCCAAAGTACTGGAGTTTCAGCCTCAGCATCAGTCCTTCTAATGAACACCCAGGGCTGATCTCCTTTAGGATGGACTGGTTGGATCTCCTTGCAGTCCAAGAGACTCTCAAGAGTCTTCTCCAACACCACAGTTCAAAAGCGTCAATTCTTCGGTGCTCAGCTTTCTTCACAGTCCAGCTCTCACATCCATACATGATGACCACTGGAAAAACCATAGCCTTGACTAGAAGGCCCTTTGTTGGCAAAGTAATGTCTCTGCTTTTGAATATGCTATCTAGGTTGGTCATAACTTTCCTTCCAAGGAGTAAGTGTCTTCTCATTTCATGGCTGCAATCACCATCTGCAGTGATTTTGAAGCCCCCCCCCCCCAAAAAAAAAGTCTGACACTGTTTCCACTGTTTCCCCATCTATTTCCCATAAAGTAATGGGACCAGATGCCATGATCTATTTATTTACAAAAACAGACACCCCTATTCTAAAGGATAAATCCCCCAAATTAAAACATCTCTTACTGACCTTGATGAGAGCATAATTAGTATATAGTTTTCTTCCAAAATGTCTGAATTAAATAACAACTAATAATTACTTTTCAGTCTAATTTTTTAATAGCAAAAGTTTAATTTAAAAATCTCCTATGAGATCTTTTATAGCTCTATTTCCACACCAAGAGCTTTAAACTCACACTTAAAATGTTCTGTTCTGCTGTATTTTTTAAATGTAGAGTGTAACATTTAGAGACAGTATGCCTGTAAAACTTGTCAATGTCAGTATTAGAACCTGACTTTCTGTTGTTTCATGTTAAAAAAAGAAAAAGCCTAAAGACCAACTTATACACAGATCTCTAGAACATTACAGTACTGAAAAGATTCCACCTACCCTATGTAAGCCATGCCTTTCAAAAACAAGATAGAAGAAGCAGAATTCTACTTTATGGTTTGATTTTCGATCAACATCCTGGTGACGTCTTTGAGAATAAACTGCATTTATATAAGCAGACCAGTGATTACTAAAGTCATTCCAAATATTCTTCTTTTATAAAAGCATTCTGCTGAATTTACAACTCATTTTACTGGCACAAAAATAAGTAAAGCTTCTATATATAGTTTTGTCCATAACAAGAAACTGTGCCAGTGCTTTTTCCTTCTTCCAAATACAGATATTATCAGGTGGAAAAGACAGACTGACTTGCCCACATTTTAACAGAACAAGCATACAGCCAAACCACCATCTGGGTTCCCCATTGCAGAGAGCTGCGTACGTTCCACAGGGCAACACGTAGCAGAATCGCGTCTTAAGCCTTGTTTTAAATCTTGAAACTTGTGTTAGTAAAGGAAACAATACCATTGAAACTGTTGAAAATACCAATAGAATACAGATAAATTATGAAAGAGCAGATCCTTCCTTCCTCTTTTATCACAGCAGTCAGGAAAAGCATCTTACAATTACATAAGACAGCAAGTGAAACATATTTGTCTCACATTTCAAAAGGGTACAAAGGAAAATGGGAAGCAATAAAAGCAGCAAAAACCGTTAATAGTCTGGATTAATTAAAACATTGATTCAGAAGAACTTATAAAAAAGCATTTAATGTCTTTTCAAAATATCCCTCTAAGTTTATTGTCAGTGTTAACATGGCCATAAAAATAATGGAGCTCGAGTGGTTCCTTCCAGGACATCAGTCACTGAATTGCAGATTTAGGACCAAAAGCCTTGTGTTATGACCTCTGAACCCAATTCTATTTCCACAAGATCACTTGTATTTTAAGGGAATGAGTCACATTAAAGAGATTCACTACTATGGAAATTCATGCATAGGTTAATTAGAAATAATGAGTTAAATAATTGCAGTCTTATTGTAGCCACAATAAGAATTTGGTGAACTGGGAAATATTCATGGAGGGTGATACAATCATTACATGGAAAAGTCTAAGAGGCCTTTCATAAATGTTCTGCCAGTCTATTGCAGTTATTATAGAAGAATCTGTCAGTAAGGATAAAAAGGGAGCTGGGAATTTGAGGTAATTTCTAAATATTTCAAGCTTTTCCAGATGTCAAACTGAAATACTCATATTACTCTAGAAAAATCTAAATTACTTCAAATCTTCATCAATTTCGATGTGTGCAGATAGTTTAAATCTTGTGTGAGACATATTCAAATACCTAAAAAAAAGAGGTGGGACAGGGAAAAAGCCAACACACAACTTTTGAAACTTCAAGTTACCCAGAAAAAATTTAAAATTATCATCTGATATTGTTTATATGTAAGTTGATTGCTATAAAATAAACTCACACTTGGGGATGAGAAGACAAAAACAAATGAGAGAAGCATGGCTTGGACAGGCAGCAGTATCTTCCATCAGAATGAGTCAGAAAGGCTAAAATTGACAGTTCATCCTTCTGATCATAAAATCAGAGCAAAATCAGAAAGGGGAGTATAAATTTTTTTACCTTAAAGGAGGGATGCAGGTTAAGAAAGCAAAATAAGTAGTATATTTGAAAACTGAGGCCTCAGAACACAATCTTCAGTTTAAAAAAAAAAAGCACATATCTGAAGAAACTATTAAAAAATAACAACTAAAAAATGCCAGTGCTTGGCAAAAATGAATAATCAATCCTGTTTTAAAGTAAGTTCAGAATTTCACGCAAACAGAACATGACTAATGCTTTTATTTGAGGTTGTTTTAATAATTGATTTATAAGTGCCAAGACTAAAGACTGATCATTTCAATGATTTAATATTAACATCCATTGCTGCCATTTGGTTGGTAGCCTTATTTGAATGAAGACACTTCCTATTGCCAGTATACCTGCTTCCTAAATTAATTATTCAAAATTAGATTTAATGGAAAATGATAAAAAGTAAAACTAGACTTAAGCACTTTAGAAATAAAAGACACATATGAGGTAAAACACACTTGTCCACTGAACAGAGCCAATGACATAAAAACAAGAAAAAAACCACAAAAACCAGATAGTGATGCCAACTGGTATTAATCTAACCCAAGACATGACAGAATACAAAGAACTATACAAAAAGATCTTCATGATCCGGAAAATCATAATGATGTTATCACTCACCTAGAGCCAGACATCCTGAAATGCAAAGTCAAGTGGGCCTTAGGAAGCATCACTATGAACAAAGTTAGTGGAGGTGATGGAATTCCTATTGAGCTATTTCAAATCCTGAAAGATAATGCTGTTAAAGTGCTACACTCAGTATGCCAGCAAATTTGGAAAACTCAGCAATGGCCACAGGACTGGAAAAGGTCAGTTTTCATTCCAATCCCAAAGAAAGGCAATGCCAACGAATGTTTAAACTACCACACAATTGAACTCATCTCACACGCTAGCAAAGTAATGCTCAAAATTCTTCAAGTCAGGGTTCAACAGGACATGAACTGTGAACTTCCAGATGTTCAAGCTGGATTTAGAAAAGGCAGAGGAACCAGAGATCAAATTGCTAACATTCATTAGATCATAAAAAAGCAAGAGAATTACAGAAAAACCTCTACTTCTGCTTTATTGATTACTCCAAAGACTTTGACTGTGTGCATCACATCAAACTAGTAAATTCTGAAAGAGATGGGAATATCAGACCACCTGACCTGCCTCCTGAGAAAGCTGTATGCAGGTCATGAAGCAACAGTTAGAAACAGACATGGAACAACTGACTGGTTCCAAATTAGGAAAGGAGTATGTCAAGGCTATGTATTGTCACCATGCTTATTTAACTTCTATGAAGAGTACATCATGAGAAATGCTGTGATGGATGAAGCCCAAACGATAATCAAGATTGCTATAAGAAATATCAATAACCTCAGATATGCAGATGACACCACCCTCATGGCAGAAAGTGAAGAGGAACTAAAGAGCCTCTTGATGAAAGTGAAAGAGGAGACTGAAAAAGTTGGCTTAAAACTCAACATTCAAAAAACTAAGATCATAGCATATGGCCCCATTACTTAATGGCAAATAGATGGGGAAACAATGGAAACAGTGACAGACTTTATTTTGGGGGGCTCCAAAATCACTGCAGATGGTGCCTGCAACCATGAAATTAAAAGACACTTGCTCCTTGGAAGAAAAGCTATGACCAACCTAGACAGCATACTAGAAAGCAGAGACGTTACTTTATAACAAATGTCTGTCTAGTCAAAGATATGGTTTTTCCAGTAGTAATGTATGGATGTGAGTTGGTCTATAAAGAAAGCTTAGTGCTGAAAAAAAAATTGATGCTTTTGAACTGTGGTGTTGGAGAAGACTCTTAAGAGTCTCTTGGATTACAAGGAGATGAAACCAGTCAATCCTAAAGAAAATCAGTCCTGAATATTCACTGGAAGGACTGATGCTGAAGCTGAAACTCCAATACTTTGGCCACCTGATGCGAAGAACTGACTCATTGGTAAAGTCCTTGATGCTGGGAAAGATTGAAGGTAGGAAAAGAAGGGGATGGCAGAGAATGAGATGGTTGGATGGCATCACCTACCTGATGGACATGAGTTTGGGCAAGCTCCGGGAGCTGGTAATGGACAGGGAAAAACTACCTGTGTGCTGCAGTCCATGGGGTCGCAAAGAGTCGGACACAACTGAGCAACTGAACTGAAGACATAACAGAAAGTGAGGATGTGGGTTTGGCATCATTGAGATTAGAAGAGCATGATCCATAGCTTTAATACTTAAAGCTAATAAACATGAGGGTTATTACAGGAAGAGTGCTAAGGCACTACATAAATAGCCTCGAGCATGCCCATGCATGCTAAGTTGCTTTAGCCGTGTCTTTCTCTTTGCTACCTGAAAGGAGCCACTAGGTTCCTCTATCCATGGGATTCTCCAGGAAAGAACACTGGAGTGGGTTGGCTACTCCAGGGGATCTTCCCAGCCCAGGGATTGAACCTGTGTCTCCTACACTGGCAGACAGATTCTTTACCACTAGCACTAAATAGCTTCCAGCAGCACCTCTCAAACATTAACGTACACATGAATCAGTCTGGGATTTTTTGAAAATGTAGATTCACCTTCCATAGGTCTGGAGTGGGGTCTGAGATTTCTATCTCCATCAAGCTTCCTCCAGGACAGAAGTGTGCTGCTAGGCTGGCATTCACTTCTAGTGGCAGGGCACTATTACATGGAGAGCACACAGGTGGTAGGTTTTTTCTGGCCCGTGCGTTCAATGAGCTAACTCAGGATTGAGATAACCTCAGCAATTTCTGTTCTAAATGCTTCTCTTTTTTACTGATTTCACCCTAGGGTGCTGGTGCCACCAGGAAAGAGAGTAAGGGGACTTTTTGGACATAGGAAAGCTGAGTAGGGTTCTACAAACACCAGACCGGAGAAATGACTGTTTTGTGACCTTTTTAATGTGTTCTAAAAGATTCTACTTGTTCCTAAAAATGAAATCTGAATCATATTCAATATATCCTTTCTCCTTTAAGAGATACAGTTGATTTCTAACAGTTGGAAAAAAAGAAATTCCTTATTGATTTGATTATTAGACAAGATTCAGAAAACAGAAAATAATGACTTTCCCCAAAGCTATTTGACTTAAATTTAATTTGAAATTATATCAGATTACTTACCATTTTCATTTATATTTTATGTAAACCAAATGATGTTATCTGTGCTTCAACTCACCTTCTGATCATCTCAAAAATAAAGCTGTAAAAATAGAATGAAGGCTATTTTTTGCTTAACTACAAACAGCTATGCAAGAGGAGCATGGATATAGCTCTGCAAATCATTCAATTTCTGCATATTTAAATGATCTACAGTTTATGCTGTCATGTCAGGGAATAACCAGCACTATTCTGTCCTCTCACAGAGTATATTAGTACCATAAATCATATCAGGTTGAGGTTCAAAATACATCATTTTTTAAAAAGAGGGCAATCTGTTTATGAAAAGTAATGCATTGTTCTGGTTTACTTGAGATAATGAATAATTTTTGTTTAACCTTTACTTGAAGTGTATACCTGTACCACTCTGGGAAATTACACATATTTGCATATTTGAATTTTTTTTTTTTTTGTCCTTGGAGGTCTCATTTGGCTGCTCTGAATTGAATTATATAAAGATTTTTTCACTGATAAAGCTAACTCTGATCTAGTCCAGATCTTTTTTAAACAGAAAAAGAAATGACTATATTCTACTTAAGCTCTTTTTGTGAATTCTAATCATGTTTATAGTATTGGGAAAAGACTAGAGACTGATTAATTCATATGAGCTTCAGGAGATGAACCTACGTTTGTTACTCTTCTTGGACAGCTTTCATTTGTCATTGATTCTTAGCATGGTATCTTTTATGCCACTTTTATATTAACTATTATTTTTTACTTTATTTATTTATTTTTGGCTGAGCTGTCTTTGTTGCTGGGCAGGCTTTCCTCTAGCTGTGGTGAGCCGGGGCTATTCTTCGCCATGCTGCACAGGCTTCTCTTTGCTGTGGCTTCTCTTGCTGCAGAGCACAAACTCTAGGGAGCATGGGCTTCTGCAGCTGCGGCATGTGGGCTCAGTATTTGTGGCTCCATGGCATCTGGCATCTTCTTGGACCAGGGATCGAACCCGTGTCCCCTGCATTGGCAGGCAGATTCCTTACCACCGCACCACCAGGAAAGCCCAATAGATTAACACAGAATATGTCTATACAGAAAGTATAATCAATGTTGCCTGTGATTCCTTTTTTCCCAGTAATAATAGTTTGGGATACAAGAAATATTTGTCACATAGATTTTGAGGTACCGTTAGATCTGATGAATAAATTACACTTACATTCTTTCATCTAGCATCAACCGTATTACCTATCAGTGCTCTAAAAGCAGGGTGTAGAATTTCTGTGAAAGCGGAAAAGCCTCAGTTAAGTATTTTAAGAAGTTTCTGCTAAAAATCTCTTCAGTTTCATATTTAATTCAGCAGTTTCTATGATTAACATAATGTTCTAAAATACTATTTGAATTATACAAGGATGAACTGGAGTTATTTTCTTTCTAAATTTTTCATACTGGTGAGCAAAGCAAACCCAGCCTGGAGAATAACCAAAGCTGGCTTCTGCAAACAATGTGATAAAATCAGGGCTCCACCTGGCAGGGGCGGGGTGGGGGGGTGTGGAACTCAGGGGATGTGCTCACTAATGAGTTAAAGTCTTAAGGAGTCAACTCAGTAACAGAACAAAGAGTGAAAGAGCATTGAGAAAGCCTACAATGACACTCTTCATGTATTCTCACCAGTACTACAGGTTTTATATATTCAAAAATGCTACTATTTGCAAGACTTTATATATATGTGTACATATACATATGAGAATACATATATATGGATGCACACTTTAAAAACATATATGGACAGATACATGCGCTGTGCACTTCGTCGCTCAGTCATGTCCGACTCTTTGTGAACCCATGGATTGCAGCCTGCCAGACTCCTCTGTCCATGGGGATTCTCCAGGCAAGAATACTGGAGTGGGTTGCCATGCCCTTCTCCAGGATTCTTCCCAACCCAGGAATCAAGCCCAGGCCTCCTGCAATGCAGGCAGATTCTTTACCATCTGAGCCCCCAGGGAAGCCCATAAATACCGGAGTGGGTAGCCTATCCCTTCTCCAGGGAATCTTCCCTGACCCAGGAATTGAACCGGGATCTTCCACTTTACAGGCAGATGCTTTACCAGCTAAGCTACCAGGGAAGCTCTAGCACAGATACATACATATGTATATATATATATGCACACGTATGTAGTTTCCTCAGTTGTGTGCTTTTTCTTTTTAATTTAGTTTTAAAAATCTTTTCTTACTTCTCCAGTATTCAGACACAGCATTAAGTCTTGGGATATCTGCATTAATATGATGTAGATAAGAGAAGCAAGAAGCTAGATGCACAGGTAACTTCAGAATAGATATCCAGGAATTTAAAGAAAAGTTTGGAATGGGTTTCTGATTCCTAGATATCACAGATTTTTGGATTACTTTGGACCATTAATAGTAGTAGAAGCAGGGAAACAATTTATACAGGTGACAAGTAAAGGTTCTAAGGTTTTGAGGTAGAGTGGAAAGAATCTGTTGATGTTTGGTAATGGGGTAGCGGAGGGGCCTGGAGACAGGGAAGGAGAGGAATTAGATGGCTCCTATGTTTTGGCTTGAGCCACTGAGTGGGTCATTGTTCCATTTATAGAAATAAGGGAAGAGAGACTTAATGGGAAAACATGTATAGATAATTACCCACTGTCTCATCTGATCCTGAAGCTGAAGCTCCAATACTTTGGCCACTTGATACAAAGAACTGACTCATTGGAAAAGACCCTGATGCTGGGAAAGATTGAAGGCAGGAGGAGAAGAGGACGACAGAGGATGAGACGGTTGGATGGCATCACCAATTCGATGGACATGAGTTTGAGCAAGCCCCGGGAGTTGGTGATGGACAGGCAGGCCTGGTGTGCTGCAGGCCATTGGGTCGCAGAGTCAGACACAACTGAGTGACTGAACTGAACATTTGATTTTAAGTTCTTTTCTTGATTATCTCTTCCTGCTAACACTTCATTTGGTTCTCTCAGAGACACACTGCATATATAGATACTATATATATATATATTTTTTTTTCTGTCTTCTGGTTGACCATATCAGCCTTCAATTACTTCCATTAGTGATCTGAGATTTTCTGTAGGCTTTTAGAAACTCAGGTTCATCCAGAAGTAAGTAAATCAAGACTACCTTTCAAAACAGGGTGTTCACAGTGCTGAAGGAGAAGGGCTGCTTAAAAAAAATTTTTTTTTCCCTGAACCTTTGCTGGGTGGACTCCCAACTCTTTAGTCCCTGCAGTCAGGGCAGTAGAGAGCAAAGGGCCTGGGTGTGGTTGGTCTCACAGGATTCTTAACACTCCTGGAGTCCTCCTCGTGCAAAAGGGACCAGAAATATTTTATTTTTCTTTCCTTACTTTCAACACAGAAACAAATCCTTTTCTCTTAAGACTAGAGCTGTTTTCCTTAAGGGCTGCAGGAAGGCAGGAAAGGAAGGGAAATGAGTGACCCTGAAGGATGATTCAAATACAGTTCAGGAGATTTTATGGAGCAAAATTAATGATGATGAGACTACCTATCTTTCTTTTTGCACACTTACCACTTTAGGACAAATATACTCTTTTGCAGTCTACTTTACAAAAAATAAATTATGTCTTTTTTAATAGCAAACATCTCAGTTGACTTGATACCATTTAAAAATTCTTTGATTATTATCATGCTACTCTTCGTTTTTCTTTTATCCTCTTTCCCTCCCTAATTTCCTTCTTTCTTGTTCTCATTCTCCTTCCTTTTATCTTCTCTCTCCCCTCCTTCCTCTTTCTTTCTCCTTTTCTCTCTTCCTAGCATTTTAGAAACTGTGTATTTGGCATGAATTGCAGTATCTAATTGTACTGTTGCTATACTGAACAAATTTTGTTGAGCAAGACATTTTCAAAATTGGACTTTTTGACCATGCATCATACTTAAATGCAAAATACACTTTGACCCTTGCCCCTATTATTGTATTCTATAATAACAAGTATTATCTAACAGAAATGATGTAGACATTATCCTTTTTTAAAATACAGACAAGAAATTCCCTAATCTAATTGTTTTGAAAACACACAGTGCTGGCTAAATTTGGGGGGATGGAAAGGTATGCCTCTCCTTCATATCTCTGTGCTTTTGTGTTTTTTTGTTTTCTTCCCAGACTGAAAATTTCAAAGGACTAAGCCACTTCTATGACAAGAGCTGGCCAGTACAATGATGAAGCACCAAATTAACTTTGTCAGCTGACCAAACTTGATTTTCCCTGAGATTCAGTCTCCCAGCTCTAATGCATTTCTGAAATTACATTGCAGGTTGCACCTCAGAGCCAGGAAGACCAGATGGCCATGGTTTGTCCATAATGGGACGCTGCACTGTTTAAGTTATAGACTGGAGAACTCAAGGGACCACCAATTACCTCACATGCCTATGGATATACGAAGTTCACCCTTTGCTCCATGGACTTACTGCCAATTTATCCCTCTCCTAAGTGAAGTCTCCTCTCATACAAAAACAAAACAAAACAAAACCTGTAATTCTATGATTTACTGTTTTGACTCTTTATACTCTTTAGCTGCTTACTTTAGGATAAGAGGATAATCTCTATTTTTCTTTCCTTTTTCCTCTGTTTCCTTGAAGACTTGTCTGATAGAACAGAACGTATGATGAAAACACCTTAGGTTTGTTAAAGACCATGATCCTTGGGGTCAGACCTGGGTTTGAATCTGGATCCACTCGTTGCTAGATTTGTAATCCTCTGTAAGGGGTAAAGCATTTGCAGTCCTTAACTGAGAACATCATAACTGATTCATAAAATTGATATCCTTCTTTCTTTATTTGCCAGTCTAGATTTGATTACTGAATCTGTAGGAAAGGAAATGCTAATGTAAATATAAGATATAAATTTCTTCACACACATGTATTTTCTTTTTGCATTTGTGTTCACAGTTGACAGAGAAACTGGGGGTCCCACAGGTAGGTCATGAGTTGCTCAGTTATTCTCTAGGGGTTTCTCTTGATAATTCTCTATGGTACTCATTGTATCTGTATCTTCCTAATTTAGAACAAGATTTTTAATTTTACCATAGCTCAAAGAGGATTTTCTATTCAAAATGCTTAGTCACAGAAATATTTGCAACTTATATATTTAACATATAGTAACAAGATAAAAACTCTCTAGTCTCTAATTCTCCAAAATTTCAACATCCTCACCTTTATTCACTCTCTCCTTTCAAAATATCACATCCCTTCATTTAAAAGAGAGAATTAAACACATATATTTTATATTAAGCATAACATTTATATAAGTATGACTATTATTGTAATTTTTATCCTTTTCCAAAAAGATAAGTAATTAAATGGGAAATTTGTGTGTATGTGTGTGTGACAAAGGTGTGAATTAAGAAAATATATAAAGTATGAACTGAGAACCATGTTTTACTTCATTTCAAACAACAAATACAAAAAGGTTTATCTTATAAAATAAATCTAGGTTATAAAGAATTGCCTATTAAAAGATTCTTAGTATTTTATAGAAAATGTTTGAATAGGGCTTAAAAAAAGAATACTTTTAAAACCATTGTATGCTACATGGACTTGACCATTTGTTTACCATTCTGTAGTACTGAGTTAAACTGATAAACAAGAAAATGAAAGGGATGGTGAACCAGACGGTCTTATCTTGACTGGAGAAACTATTTATGGAGGAATATAAATACTAAAAGCCAAATAAACTGACATATTATATGAAAATGTCTCCAAAGAAGTAACACAAATGCTAGTAAACACGAGAAAATGTTCAACACTGGTAGTAAGCAAAGTTAAATGAATCACAAAAACAATAAGATTCAAATAGCAATTTATATATTCAAATTGGTAATCTAAAATAAAATTACAAACACTGCATGAGACCAAAATATTCACTACTCGTAAGAAGACAGGTTTTCAGAATATTTGCCTTACATTCTTCCTTTTAAAAAGAAACTTCTCCTCCCAAATAATTTAAAGGTTTTGTGCAAAAAAGTTTAACACTGAATGTTAAAAGTAACCAAAATTATCACAATAAGTAAATGACTAGGCAAATTAATATACCTTGATAAATTATAAGATATTATGTGATTATTAAAATTAGGTATTTTTAAGGACTGAGTGCATATAGTAATAGCAATCAAAAGTCATGATCCATAATTATATAGAGGATAATACTACTCTCATTATTATGTTAAAATATGCATGGAAGAAAAACAGGAAGGAAGTACAAAGACAGTGACAATTCTATCTAGATGGTGGCATCATGGTGTTTTAGTTTCGTTTTTACAAAACCCACATTTTTACTTTTTTACAACATGTATTATTTTTATTTTAGTGCATTTATTACTTATGAAAAGTAAGCCACACACCATTCAGAGAAAAATACTGGATTAGACTTTCCTATCCTGGAAGCAGGCCTCTGTGACTGACTTTAGCAATGCAGTCCCCACATGGTAGCCCTACACTCACCATTATGGCTGATCACTTATTTGGGTTCATCTTAACACATTATAAAAAAATGAGTTATAAAGAGGTACCATCCTCCCCTTAATCTTTTCCAAGGTGACAAACATACATAGAAAGTGACCATCAATTTCCAGACATGATTTTCCTCCTGTGTTCCTCCTCCATTTTCCCTGTCATCTTCATTCTAACCCATCCTCAAATAGATTTATGTTGAGGGTCTCCAGAGCCAACCAGAAAAGCTATTATCTAAAACTATAACATGACACTGAGAAGATCTATTACTTTGACATGCAAAACTTTGGATTATTAAAGTTAGTGTTCATTTTCTATGTGAACATTTGATGTCTGTGTTTGGTAGGAAAAAGAGCATGTAAATCAAAAATAATTAAATGAACAGAAAGAAATGATAAAAACTTATGATAAAAAAATCTAAAATACATGAAGTGGTTAAAAAATTCTTTCTTGTTTACATATGATTCAATCAACAACATTCAACAAACACTAGTATTCCTACTCTGTACCCCTGTACTGAATATTCAGGTTAATCTACCTAAGCATTTTGTACACAAAATTAATTTTCTATTTATCAGAAGATCTCCAAAAAGAAATAAGCTTAAAATGTAGTGATTAAATCTGATTTGCCTTAAAAAAAAATGATGTTCAATTGACAGAATAATCAAATATTGGAAAAGATATCCTGTCAAGGTGGTAAAATGTTGAGAGCTGTAAAAATAAGACAAATCTTCAATAAAGATGGACGTTACCTAAGTGTAGTGCAGGCTAGAAGGTGATAGCTGATGCAGATGAACTTTTATTTTCTCTTCCATCATTGATTCTCACATTTTTAATAGCTATTTCATGGTCTAACTTAAAACTAATATCAAATATCAAAGAAAATTGGTCATTCAGTCCAATCCAAAAAGAGTATTACAATTTTATTTTAAAAATGATTATAGCAGCATGTATATAGCACATTTGTACAAAGCCCCTTCATTCTTTCTTTCCTTTAGATGTTTAGTAATCACCTTTTGGATTCTAAGCATTGATCTAGGACTCAAGAAATTAGAGAAAGGCTATGTCCTCATGACATGTATGTTCTAGTTGGGAAAACAGACTAGAAAAGAGATAAAAATTCATAACAATCAGGCACTATAAGTATAAGAAATAAAAATAAAGCCAGGTAAGAGACGGAGGGAGACAAGGTACTATTGCAATTAGCACTAACAATAGTTAGCAGTGAGAGGTAATATCTGTTTGAGAAGGTGAAATTTGAGCAGAGGTCTAAACAAAATGAGTGAGCAAGCTATGCAAATATCTGAAGACAGACAGTTCTAAGCAGAGACAATAGCACGATCAACATCAGAGATCAAATGGGCTTTCATGTTCAAGGAAGGAATGGACAAAGGGGAGGCTGGCAGGAACTAAGCTCATAGAAGGCAACAGGGGCTAAATCAAGGGAAGACTCACAGGCCATAAAGATTCTGGATATTATTTTAAGGGTAATAGGACTCCACTAGAGAGGTAAGAGGTGAGTGACACGATATGATCGACAATTTAACAGAATTGCCTTAGCCACTATATGAAGAATAAACTTGATGGTAAGGGTGGAAAGAGGGAGACCACATGAGAGGCTATGGAAATGATGCAAGTGGGGACTTATCTCAGTGGTCACAACAAAACGTGACAGTAGGAGCAAAAAAGTGGATGAGAGGCACTTAGAGTCTAGATATATTTTAAGATATATCCAAGATAATTTATTTAATGACTGGATGAGAAAAAGAGAGGGGGGAAAGATTATTTCAAAACAATTTGGCTTGAGCTGCCAGACTGATGGAGTTGCTGTCAACTGAGATGGGGGTAATGATTGGTGTTCCCCATGCGGGAGGATATGGAATGAAGTCTTAAATATGCTGACTTTGAGACTCCTATTTGATGTCCTACTGGAGATGTCAAGAGATAAATGTCAAGAATGTGGCATCAAAGCTTCCCTGGTGGTCCAGTGGTTGAGAATCTAGCTGCCAAAGCAAGGGACATGAGTTTGATTCCTGGTCTGAAAATATTCCACATGCCATTAGAAAATTAAACCCAGGTGTCACAACTAATGAGCCATTACTCCGCAACAAGATAGTCACTACAATTAGAAGGCTGTGCACCTCAATAAGAGAGGTGCTCACAACAACTAAAAAAAGGCCTGAGTCCAACAACAAAGACACAACACAGCCAAAAATAAATCAATTAATTTAAACCAACCAACAAACAAAAGAATGTTGCATTGGTGTAGAAGTTTGGTCTGGACATATTAATTTGGAGGCTGCCACTGCACAGACCTTTGTTTGTGCCCTCCAAGAGTCTGTTTTACCCCAGTCCTGTGTAAGGTCTGGCGGCTCTAGGGCGGGTTTAATGACGACCTCCTACAAGGGTGCTTAAGCCATACCCAGGTCTATTACACCCAGAGTCCCTACCCCTGCAGCAGTCCACTGCTGACCTGTACCTCCGGAGACACTCAAACACAGTTCTGGTTCAGTCTATGGGGGGGATCTCTGGGTCCTGGTGAGCACAAGGTTTGTTTGAACCCTCCAAGTGTATCTGGTGGGTACGGGGTTTGACTCTAAATGCAGTTTTGTCCCTCCTTCCATCTTCCTGGGGCTTCTCTTTTGCCCTTGGATGTAGGGTATCCTTTTTTGGTCACATCCAACATTTTCCTGTTGATGGTTATTCAGCAGTCAGTTGTAATTTTGGAGTTCTCACAGGAGAAGATGAGCACACATCCTTCTACTCTGCCATCTTGGAGTCAAACCAGTCAAACTTTTCCCTTAGGAAGGATGAATTCATTCACTGGCCCTAGAGATCACTTCTCAGCTCTCCTGGCAATTCTTTCAATATCACAGTAACCCAAGTCTATGCCTCAACCAGTAATGCAGAAGAAGCTGAATATGAACGATTTTTATGAAGATGTACAAGACCTTCTAGAACTAACACCCCAAAAAGATGTCCTTTTCATTATAGGGGACTGGTGTTCGTAGTGATGCTTCCTAAGGCCCACGTGACTTTGCATTCCAGGATGTCTGGCTCTAGGTGAGTGATCACACCATCATGGTTTTCTGGGTCATGAAGATATTTTTTGTATGGTTCTTCTGTGTATTCTTGCGACCTCTTCTTAATATCTTCTGCTTCTGTTATGTCGATACCATTTCTGTCCTTTATTGTGCCCATCTTTGCATGAAATGTTCCCTTAGTATTCTAATTTTCTTGAAGAGATCTCTAGTCTTTCCCATTGTATTGTTTTCCTCTATTTCTTTGCATTGATCACTGAGGAAGGTTGTCTTATCTCTCTTTGATTTTCTTTGGAACTCTGCATTCAAAAGACTATATCTTTCCTTTTCTCCTGTGCCTTTAGCTTCTCTTCTTTTCTCAGCTACTTGTAAGGTCTCCTCAGACAACCACTGTGCCCTTTGCATTTCTTTTTCTTGGGGATGGTCTTGATCATTGCCTCCTGTACAATGTCAGGAACCTCTGTCTATAGTTCTTCAGGCACTCTGTCTGGGAGATCTAATCCCATTAATCTATTTGTCACTTTCATGTATAATTCTAAGAGATTTGATTTAGGACATACCTGAATGATCTAGTGGCTTTTCCTACTTTCTTCAATTTAAGTCTGAATTTGGCAATAAGGACTTCATGACCTAAGCCACAGTCAGCTCCTGGCCTTGTTTTTTCTGACTTACAGAGCTTCTTCATTTTACGTTGCAAAGTATATAATGAATATGATTTCACTATTGACCATTTGGTGATGTCCATGTGCAGAGTTTTCTCTTGTGTTGTTGGAATAAGGTGTTTCCTATGACCAGTGTGTTCTCTTGGCAAAGCTCTGTTAGCCTTTGCCCTGCTTCATTTTGTACTCCAAGGCCAAATTTGCCTGTTACTCGAGGTATCTCTTGACTTCCTACTTTTGCATTCCAGTCCCCTATAACAAAAAGGATATCTTTTTTGGATATCTTTATTTCTAGAAGGTCTTGTAGGTATTCATAGAACCATTCAACTTCAGCTTTTTCAGCATTACTGGTAGGGCCATAGACCTGAATTACTGTGATATTGAATGGTTTACCTTGGAAAGGAACAGAGATCATTGTCATTACTGAGATTGCATCCAAGTGCTGCATTTTGGACTCTTTTGTTGACTGTGATGGCTACTCAATTTCTTCTAAGGGATTCCTGCCCACAGTAATAGATATAATGGTCATCTGAGTTAAATTCACCCAGTCCAGTCCATTTTAGTTCACTGATTCCTCAAATGTTGATGTTCACTCTTGCCATCTCCCTTTTGACTATTTCCAATTTGCCCTGATTCATGGACCTAAAATTTCACTTTCCTATGAGAGTCCCTTGGACTGCAAGGAGATCCAATCAGTCCATTCTGAAGGAGATCAGCCCTGGGATTTCTTTGGAAGCAATGATGCTAAAGCTGAAACTCCAGTACTTTGGCCACCTCATGCGAAGAGTTGACTCATTGGAAAAGACTCTAATGCTGGGAGGGACTGGGGGCAGGAGGAGAAGGGGACGACAGAGGATTAGATGGCTGGATGGCATCACTGACTCGATGGACATGAGTCTGAGTGAACTCCGGGAGTTGGTGATGGACAGGGAGGCCTGGCGTGCTGCGATTCATGGGGTCACAAAGAGTCGGACACGACTGAGCAACTGAACTGAACTGGTGCAATATTGCTCTTTACAGCGCCATACGTTACTTCTACTGCCTGTCACATCCACAACTGGGTGTTGTTTTCGCTTTGGCTCCAACTCTTCATTCTTTCTGGATCTATTTCTCCACTCTTCTCCAGTAGCATGTTGGGCACCTACTGACCTGGGAGGTTCATCTTTCAGTGTCATACCTTTTTGCCTTTACATACTGTTCATGGGGGTCTCAATGCAAGAATACTGAAGTGGTTTGCCATTCAGGTATGATGTAAATCAAATCCCTTATACAGTGGAAGTGACAAACAAATCCAAGGGAGTAGACCTGATAGGGTGCCTGAAGTACGATGGACAGAGGTTCGTGACACTGTACAGGAGGCAGTGATGAAGACCATCCCCAAGAAAGAGAAATGCAAAAGGGGAAAATGGGTGTCTGAGGAGGCCTTACTCAGCTGAGAAAAGACAAGATGCAAAAGGCACGGGAGAAAAGAAAAGGACAATGCAGAGTAGATAAGAAAGCCTTCCTCAGTGATCGGTGCAAATACATAGAGGGAATGATACAATGGGAAAGACTAGAGATCTCTTCAAGAAAATCAGAGATACCAAGGGAACATTTCATGTAAAGATAGGCTCGATAAAGGACAGAAATGGTATGGACCTAACAGAAGCAGACGATATTAAGAAGAGGTGGCAAAAATACACAGAAGGACTATACAAAAAAGATCTTCATGATCCAGAAAACCACGATGGTGTTTTTCTCTCACTCATCTAGAGCCAGACATCCTGGAGTGCAAAGTTAAATGGGCCTTAGAAAACATCATTTATGAACAAAGCTAGTGACTTAAAGAAATTCCAGTTAAGCTATTTCTAATCCTAAAAGATCATGCTGTGAAAATGCTGCACTTAATATGCCAGATCTGGAAAATTCAGCAGTGGCCAAATTATTGGAAATGGTCAGCTTTCATTCCAATCCCAAAGAAAGGCAATACCAAAGAATGCTCAAACTACCACACAATTGTACTCATCTGACATGCTAACAAAGTAATGCTCAAAATTCTCCAAGCCAGGCTTCAACATCACATGAACCATGAACTTCTGGAAGTTCAAGCTGGATTTAGAAAAGGCAGAGGAACCAGAGATCAAACTGCCAACATCTGCTGGATCATCAAAAAAGCAAGAGAATTCTAGATAAACATCTACTTCTGTTTTACTGACTACGCCAAAGCCTTTAACTGTGTGGATCACAACAAACTGTGCAAAATCCTTCAGGACATGGGTGTACCAGACAACCTGACCTGCCTCCTGAGAAATCTGTATGCAAGTCAAGAAGGAACAGTTAGAACTGGACATGTAACAACAGACTGGTTCCAAATCAATAAAGTAGAATGTCAAGGCTATATATTGTCACCATGCTTATTTAACTTATATGCAGAGTAGATCATGTGAAATGAAGGGTTGGAGGAAACACAAGCTGGAATCAAGATTGCCAGGAGAAATATCAATAAGCTCAAATACGCAGAAGACACCACCCTTATGGCAGAAAACGAAGAACTAAAGAGCCTCTTGATGAAAGTGAAAGAGGAGAGTGAAAAAGTTGGTTTAAAACTCAACAATCAGATAACTTAAGATCATGACATCCGGTCCCATCACTTCATGGAAAATAGATGGGGAAAAAATGGAAACAGTGAGAGACTTTCTTTCCTTGGGCTCCAAAATCACTGGAGATGGTGATTTCAGTCATGAAATTAAAAGACGCTTGCTCCTTGGAAGAAAAGTTATGACCAACCTAGATAGTATATTAAAAAGCAGATACATTACTTTGCCAACAAAGGTCCATCTGGTCAAAGCTATCATTTTTCCAGTGGGCATGTATGGATGTGAGAGCTGGACTATAAAGTAAGCTGAGCACTGAAGAATTAATGCTTTTTAACTGTGGTGCTGGAGAAGACTCTTGAGAGTCCCTTGGACTGCAAGGAGATCCAACCAGTAAATTCTAAAGGAAGTCAGTCTTGAATATTCATTGGAAGGACTGATACTGAAACTGAAACTCCAATACTTTGGCCACCTGATGCGAAGAACCGACTCACTGGAAAAGACCGTGATGCTGGGAGAGATTGAAGACAGGAGAAGATGGGAGGACAGAGGATGAGATGGTTGGATGGCATCACCGATGCGATGGACATGAGTTTGAGTAAGCTCCAGGAGTTAGTCATGGACAGGGAAGCCTGGCTTGCTATAGTTCATGGTTTGCATACTGTACTTCATAGACAGTATTTTATGACATATGACAAAGAAATTACCCACCAATGAATGCAGATATAAATGGAATCAACAGTTTATTCTTCAGGTATGACAGCATTTAGGGTTAGAGAGATGAGGAGAAACAAGCAATAAAAACTAAAAAGCCAACAATCATTGAAATAGCAGGAAAACCAAGTAGTATACATCCTGGGGGCTAGGTGAAGGATTTGTTCAATAAATACCATGTAATCTATGTGCTAAATCCTCTCGACAGGTCAAGTGCAATGAACACTGGGAAGTGACAGGGATTTCAATGAGGTGGAGACCACTGGAGACATGGACTAGAGCAGTTTCGGTGGAGTGGTAGCAAAGAAAATCCAATCAAAATGGGATCAGGACACAAAAGCAGATGAACAGGGAGTATAGGCAACCCTTTGGAAGAGTTTTACTGAGGAGAGAAGCAGATTGAGAATCAAGAGCACAAAGCTGGAAAACAAGATCTAGGAATTCTATAACTTTTTATGCTTAGAAAACAAAACAAAAACCTGATAGCAACAATTACCGGAATAACAAGGGAATAAGGTTTCTCATCTGTACTTTCCCATTCCACAGACCTGCAGTGACTGTAGAAGAATGAACCAGAAAATTTGTATACAGTACATAGTTCTATTTCATAGGGGTTCAGGCAAGAGTATTAGTTAAGGACATTCTATATGTGAGAAAATCCAGGCACAGAGACAGTAAGTGACTCGCCTAATGCCATACAAACACAAACAGCAAAGTAGGATTCAATCTGTGTTGTCTGGCAATAGAGTATACACTGTTGACATTAATCAATATCACCTCACTCATGGAGTTAACATGGTTCTCCCCCAGCTGATCATGGCAAGTGCTGAGAAGGAAGTAAGCAGAACAATGTGACAGTGAGCTAAAGGTGGATGGGCACCTTGCATGGCCTGGTTAATTCCTCCAGGCACCACATAAACTCAAAGATAAAGAGGAGCCAGATTTACAGAGGCCTGAGGATGGAGTCTGTCTAGTCAAGGCTATGGTTTTTCCAGTAGTCATGTATGGATGTGACAGTTGGAATGTAAGGAAAGCTAAGCGCCAAAGAATTGATGCTTTTGAACTGTGGTGCTGCAGAAGACTCTTGAGACTCCCTTGGATTGCAAGGAGACCCAATCAGCTCATCCTAAAGGCAATAAGTTCTGAATATTCATTGGAAGGACTGATGTTTAAGCTGAAACTCTAATACTTTGGCCACCTGATGTGAAGAATGGACTCATTTGAAAAGACCCTGAAGCTGTGAAAGGTTGCAGTTGGGAGGAGAAGGGGACAACAGAGGATGAAATGGTTGGATGGCAACACCAACTCAATGGACATGAGTTTGAGTAAGCTCCGGGAGTTGGTGATGGACCGGGAGGCCTGGTGTGCTGTAGTCCATGGAGTTGCAAAGAGTTGGACATGACTGAGCGACTGAACTGACTGACTGAGGACAGAGTTCCCCATATAAAAGAAATGCAAAGTTTCACCTGTAAAAAAAAAGCAGAGCTTTCCTTGAAATAGAGCAGAGGCCAGCTCAGGCAACTTGGAAAACAAAGAAAGTTCAAGGAGAGACTATAGCAAATGGGTTTGAGAGACAGGCAGGGGCAAGATCCTATGGATCACAGAAAGCAGTGTGGCTTATATTCTTAGTACAGGGTGAAAGACTACATTTACTTCAAAGCTGAGAACAAATGTACGGCCCATCTCTCCACTGCATATGGTATTTTGCAGCATGCTATTTCTTTCCTAACCTTATAGCTGATTTAATCCTATCTTTTTTACTCAATTCTTCCTTAACCTTAAGTTTAAAAAGGACATCAATTTCCCAAACTGCTTTCTTTTTAAAAAACAATTCTGAGAATACCTTCACACAAACATATTTTTAAAACTGTTTTCTGTTTGTGTGGTGGGAGTCTGCAGATTCTAAATTCGAAATGTGCTACGGGCAGTTAATCCTAAAAGTCACTTGACCATGGAATGCCTCAATTTCTTCAATTTTTAGAAATGAAAAGTACAAGGTTGCAGGGAACAGAATAGTATCATGAGTGAAAACTACTTTTTAAACTATATACAAATGTACACTATTATAATTACTATTGTGCTATAGTTCAGTTCAGTTCAGTCGCTCAGTCGTGTCTGACTGTTTGCAACCCCATGAATTGCAGCACACCAGGCCTCCCTGTCCATCACCATCCCCCGGAGTTCACTCAGACTCACGTCCATCGAGTCAGTGATGCCATCCAGCCATCTCATCCTCTGTCGGCCCCTTCTCCTCCTGCCCCCAATCCCTCCCAGCATCAGAGTCTTTTCCAATGAGTCAACTCTTCGCATGAGGTGGCCAAAGTATTGGAGTTTCAGCCTTAGCATTATTCCTTCCAAAGAAATCCCAGGGCTGATCTCCTTCAGAATGGACTGGTTGGATCTCCTTGCAGTCCAAGGGACTCTCAAGACTCTTCTCCAACAACACAGTATATTGTGCTATAAAGTATCATCTAATATGGGGTCAGCACCAAAGAATTGATGTTGTTGAACTGATACTGGAGAAGACTCTTGAGAGTCCCTTGGACTGCAGGGAGATCAAACCAGTCGATATTAAAAGGAAATAAACTCTGAATACTCTTTGGAAGGACTGATGCTGAAGCTGAAGCTCCAATACTTTGGTCACCTGATGCAAACAGCTGACTCACTGGAAAAGACCCTGATGCTGGGAAAGATTGAGGGCAGGAGAAGAAAGGGACGACAGAGGATGAGATGGCTGGATGGCATCACTGACTCGATCAACGTGAGTCTGAGTGAACTCTGGGAGTTGGTGATGGACAGGGAGGCCTGGTGTGCTGCGATTCATGGGGTCACAAAGAGTCAGACACAACTGAGCAACTGAGCTGAACTCAACTGAAAAAGTAATTTACTAGTCAAAGTCATCTGAATAAATGAATCTTTTATAACTAAATGATAAAATATTGTCTTCACTTTTAGTATGGCAAAGCAACCATAAATTTACTACCCTTTTTACATTCCAGTAAAATAAAGGTATAAATCATGAAATAAGGAAAATTATTTATAACAAATTCAGATGACCAATAATTCAGATGACCATTACATCTACTACTGTGGGCAAGAGTCTCTTAGAAGAATTGGAGCAGCCATCATAATCAACAAGAGATTCCAAAATCCAGTACTTGGGTGCAATCTCAAAAATGCCAGAATGATCTCTGTTCGTTTCCAAGGCAAACCATTCAATATCACAGTAATCCCAGTCTATACCCCAACCAGTAATGCTGAAGAAGCTGAAGTTGAATGGTTCTATAAGGACATACAAGACTTTCTAGAACTAACACCCAGGAAAGATGTCCTTTTCATCATAGGGGACTAGAATGCAAAAGGAGGAAGTCAAGAGATACCTGGAGTATCAGGCGAGTTTGGCCTGGGAAACAAATGAAGCAGGGCAAAAGCTAACAGAGTTTTGCCAAGAGAACGCACCAGTCATAGCAAACATCCTCTTCCAAAACACAAGAGATGAATCTACACATGTACATCACCAGATGGTCAATACTGAAATCAGACTGATTATATTCTTTGCAGACTAAGATGGAGAAGCTCTATACAGTCAGCAAAAACAAGACTATGAGCTGACTGTGGCTCAGGTCATGAACTTCTTATTGCTAAATTCAGACTGAAATTTAAGAAAGTAGGGAAAACCACTAGACCATTCAGGTATGACCTAAATCAAATCCTTTACTATTATACAGTAGAAGTGACAAATAGATTCAAGGGATTAGATCTGACAGACAAAGTGCCTGAAGAACAATGGACAAAGGTATATAACATTGTACAGGAGGTAGTGATCAAGATCATCCCCATGAAAAAGAAATGCAAAAAGGCAAACTGGTTGTCTGAGAAGGCCTTACAAATACCTGAGAATAGAAGAGAAGCTAAAGGCACAGGAGAAAAGGAAAAATATACCCATTTAAATGCAGAGTTCCAAAGAAAATCAAGGCGAGATAAGGCAGTGTTCCTCAGTGATCAATGCAAAGAAATAGAGGAAAACAATAGAATGGGAAAGACTCGAGGTCTTGTCAAGAAAACTAGAGATACTAAGGGAACATTTCATGCAAAGATGGGCTCAATAAAGGACAGAAATGGTATGGACCTACCAGAAGCAGAAGATATTAAGAAGAGGAGGCAAGAATATATGGAAGAACTGTACGATAAAGATCTTCATGACCCAGAAGACCACGATGGTGTGATCACTCACCTAGAACCAGGCATCCTGGAATGCAAAGTCAAGGGGGCCTTAGGAAGTATCACTACAAACAAAGCTACTGGAGGTGATGGAATTCCAGTAGAGCTATTTCACTTCCTAATAGATGATGCTGTAAAAGTGCTGTACTCAATATGCCAAATCTGGAACAAATCTGGAAAACTCAGCAGTGGCCACAGGACTGGAAAAGGTCAGTTTTCATTCCAATCCCAAAGAAAGGCAATGACAAAGAATGTTCCAACTACTGCAAAACTGCAGTCATCTCACACAGATTAATGCTCAAAATTCTCCAAGCAGATTAATGCTCAAAATTCTCCAAGCCAGGTTTCAACAGTAAATAAACCGAGAACTTCCTGATTTTCAAGTAGAATTTAGAAAAGGCAGAGGAACCAGAAATCAAATTGGATCTAACATCCATTGGATCATAGAATAAGCAAGAGTTTCAGAAAAACATCTACTTCTCCTTCATTGACTATGCCAACACCTTTGACCGTGTGGATCATAATAAACTGTGGAAAATTCTGAAAGAGATGGGAATACCAGACCACACCTGACCTGCCTCCTGAGAAATCTGTGTGCAGGTCAGGAAGCAACAGTTAAAACCGAACATGGAACAACAGACTCGTTCCAAACTGGGGAAGGAGTAACGTCAAGGCTGTATATTGTACCCTGCTTATTTAACTTATATGCAGAGTACATCATGCAAAATGCCAGGATGGATGAAGCACAAACTCGAATCAAGATTGCTGAGAGAAATATCAATAACCTCAGATATGCAGATGACACCACCCTCATGGCAGAAAGTGAAGAGGAACTGAGGAGCGTCTTGATGAAAATGAAAAAAGAGAGTGAAAAAGCTGGTTTAAAATTCAACATTTGAAAAATGGAAGATCATGGCCTCCCGTCCTATCACTTCATGGCAAATAGTTGGGGAAACAATGGAACAGTGACAGACTTTATTTTCTTGGGCTCCAAAATCACTGCAGATGGTGACTGCAGCCATGAAATTAATAGACACTTGCTCCTTGGAAGAAAAGCTATCACAACCTAGACAGTATGTTAAAAAGCAAAGACATTACTTTGCCAACAAAGGTCCATCCAGGGAAAGCTATAGTTTTTCCAGTATTCACGTACAGATGTGAGAGTTGGACTATAAAGAAAACTTAGCGTGGAAGAATTGATGGTTTTGAACTGTAATGTTGGAGAAGACTCTTGAGAGTCCCTTGGACTGCAAGGAGATCCAACCAGTCCATTCTAAAGGAGATCAGCCCTGGGATTTCTTTGGAAGGAATGATGCTGAAGCTGAAACTCCAGTCCTTTGGCCACCTGATGCAAAGAGCTGGCTCATTTGAAAAGACCCTGATGCTAGGAAAGATTGAAGTCAGGAAGATTAGGGGACGACAGAGGATGAGATGGTTGGATGGCATCATCTATGCAATGGACATGAATTTGAGTACATTTGGGATTTGGTCATGGACAGGGAGGCCTGGTGTGCTGCAGTCCATGGGGCCTCAAAGAGTCAGACAATGACTGAGTGACTTAACAGAACAGACAAATGAAATAGCTGAATATTAAATAATTAGTTTAGAGAATTAAATGACTCTATGGTAGTTAATTAACAGGCTTTATTCTTGAGCAGAAATAAAGAAATTTACATTGTCTATATTGGAACCCTTTAAGGGCTGTGTACTGCATAAGTTTGTGCTAACAAAAGAAGACAAGGTGGAAAAAAGATAATGCATAGCTCACAATGAGCAATTAATTTTGTAACTATTTGCCTGATTCATTGGTCAGTATGCAGGCCATACATGAACACCTGACAGAAGCATAGGTCTGTTGTCTAAGGTTAAAAAAAAAGCCTGTATATTTTATGTGTAAGAATAGGGATTTTCTTATTTTATAGACACAAAATTTTAAAACCCATTGTAGTGACAGGAATGCTAAACCTAGAAGAGATATCCATAATCTTAACATACTTGACAATCAAGAAATCTCCCGATGTTTCACTTCAGCTTAGTCCCCCACTGTGATAAAATCAGCCCCGCAGCAGGGTAGCACCTGTGCTCTAAAGTCCAGTGACTACAGGACTGATTGGGGAGCAACTGGTTTACAGAAGATGCTGTGGCTGGCCCTGAGAATTAAGTAGTTACGTGTAGAAGAAAACTTTCAAATAAAGACTCTCAGAAATTCTCCCCCTAGAGATGGAAACTATCTCATGACATGCCTTAAGTCAATTATAACACTGGTTGAACATTTCCTCAAAACAATTTTGTAGTAATTTTTATTATTGCTGGGACATATGCTAGGAACAAAGTCAAAAGAAACCAAAATACTGTACGTGAACACTGCTCCTCATTTACACAAGTGGGATTTTCTAACACACACATGAAAACATGGAAAACACACAAGCCCCCTTGTGGCTCAGGCGATAAAGAGTCTGCCTGCAACGCAGGAGACCTGGGTTCGATCCCCGGGTTGGGACAATCCCCTGAAGAAGGAAATGGCAGCCCACTCCAGTAATCTTGCCTGGAAAATCCCATGGATGGAGGAGTCTGGCAGGTACAGTCCATGGTGTTGCCAAGAGTCGGACATAACTGAGTGACTTCCCTTTCACTTTTGAAAATGTAAGATTTAGGCATAAACAAGAGGTAAAATTATCCTTTTATATTATTTGATTTTGAAAACAAATTATTATACACAACAGTTTCATGCAACCATTCAGAGGATTGTTATTATTGATATTATTATTGTATATAGTATCTTTCAAGTAGAAAAAATGAGTTTTTTTTTTAAAGTATATAGAGATATATATAAACCATATATGTATATATGTGTAAAATGTATATATATATATATATATGCTGTATATATACACTCAGTCGTGTCCGACTCTTTGCAACCCCATGGACTGTAGCCTACCAGGCTCCTCTGCCCGTGGGATTCTCCAGGCAAGAGTACTAGAGTGGGTTGCCGTTTCCTTCTCCAGGAGATCGTTCTCAACCCAGGGATCGAACCTGGGTCTCCCGCATTGCAGGCAGATGCTTTACCATCTGAGCCACCAGGGAAGACTCGAATCTAGACATATATGCATATATAAACTATATATATATTATATGAATATATGGACAAATGACATACTGACAAAAGTTTCCAATTCACATTATGAATCAAAGGCTAATTTCCTTAATGTAAAAGACACTTACAAATGAATAAAAAAGGCTAATAACTCAATTTTCAGTGCTTCAAGAATATAATAAACATTTATTAGGAAAAAGTCAAATATTTCTTAAACATATAAAAATAAATTCAGTCTCATGGATAATACAAAAGGCAAATTAGAACTACAACCAAAAATTTAGTTGGCAAATTTGTTTCTCATATGGATATAGGTTACTAATTTTGAAACTGCTTCACATCAAACAAATAGCTAAATAGATGGTGGGTGGTAGCAGCCTGGTTATTGGAGAGAGAAGTTACAGATAAATAAGAAAGGAAGACTAGAATAAATCCTTCACTATTTCATTAAAGTCTGAGACATGAACACAAACACACACTTACTTTCATATATGTCTGCTGCTGCTGCTGCTAAGTCGCTTCAGTCGTGTCCAACTCTGTGCGACCCTATAGACGGCAGCCCACCAGGCTCCCCCGTCCCTGGGATTCTCTAGGCAAGAACACTGGAGTGGGCTGCCATTTCCTTCTTCAATGCATGAAAGTGAAAAGTGAAACTGAAGTCACTCAGCTGTGTCCGACTCTTAGTGACCCCATGGACCGCAGCCCACCAGGCTCCTCCATCCATGGGATTTTCCAGGCAAGAGTACTGGAGTGGGTTGCCATTGCCTTCTCCCATATATGTATGAGGGAGAGATAAATAATTATAGATACATTACTCACTGAACCATTAACCCTTGAAAAGCAACAAACTTACTCAATGCTTAGATCTTCATTTCTAAATCCTATTCTCCACTGAAGGAACCAAGAGTCCTTGGAGAAATGACTGATTCTAGGTCTAGGCAGGGAAAATATGAGATAAGCCTAAAGCATCTTATGTTAAAACTCAGGATATTCTCAACTAACAAAAGCTGAGGGCTGTGTCTAAGGGACATGGGAATCAACTTGAAAAAGTTCTCAGTGACTAAATCTGGAAGAATCTGAATAACAAGATAAATAAACAACATACTGTTATGTTCCTGTTCAGTCAAGTCCTATCTGACTCTTGTGACTCACCAAGTTTCACTGTAGGAGCTGTAGCCTGCCAGGCTCCTCTGTCCCTGGGATTTCCCAGGCAAGAATACTGGAACGGGTTTGCCATTTTCTTCTCCAGAGGATCTTCCCTACCCAGGGATCAAACCCACGTCTCCTACGTCAGCAGGCAGATTCTTTATTACTGAGCCACCTGGGAAGCCCCAGTATTAGATACCCCAAAGCATAAAATGTACATGTATCCATACCGATATGGATAAGTAAGTGACTGAAAAAATAAATGATGAATAAAAGAACAATATAGTATCTTTGCAATGTTTCTATGAATTTAAAATTATTTCACAATCTTAAGTTTATTACAAATAATGTTTATAAAGATATTTCATAAATGGAAATGTTCTCAACATTTTGCTAAGTATGCTGAAAAACTGAATAAACAATATAATTCCTATTTAGAAAAAATAAAGGAAAATATATAAAAATAAACCCCTCAAATCTACAGCAAAACATTTTTTTTTTCTCTAAGAATGACAAATGTTAAAATGTTGGTAATCCTGAGTCGTTCAGGTTACAAAGAGGCAGTTTCACAGAGACCCACGGAGGTAGAAGTACAATTGGCAAGAAGTATCTCTCGGAGGGCAATTTGGCAACATATAACAACTGAAAATGCATTTATTATTTTACCTAGGGGGTGTCCTAATAATTTTTCCTACAGAAATCTTTGTACATGTGGAGAATGGCATATGCACATGAAAACTCACTACAGCAACTTTCTAATATCCAGTGTTTGCAAATAATCTAAATGTCCATCGTGATGGACTAGAGTATATCCACCCAACAGAGTGCTACATAGCTGTTAAAGAGGATGATTGTTGCTGTTGACTGGATGCCATGATCTTAGTTTCTTAAAGACTTTATATACACTGATATGAAAATTCCTCCAAAATACATTGTTCAGGGAAACAGCAGCAAGTTGCTAATGGTCTATTTGGCTTGATTATGATATATGTGTACGCACTCTCTCTCTCTCTCACACACACACACAGACACTTGCACACATGTATAAGAAACTGGTTAAGTGTCTTCTGGGAGAATAATTGACTGATGAGGATTGAGAACTATAGCTGAATTAATTTTACTGCACACAGTTTTGCACTTAAATTTTGAAAAATGTGCATGGATTATCTACTTTCAGTTCAGTTCAGTTCAGTCGCTCAGTTGTGTTGAACTTTTTGTGACCCCATGAATCGCAGCACGCCAGGCCTCCCTGTCCATCACCAACTCCCGGAGTTCACTCAAACTCATGTCCATCGAGTCCGTGATGCCATGCAGCCATCTCATCCTCTGTCGTCCCCTTCTCCTCCTGCCCCCAATCCCTCCCAGCATCAGGGTCTTTTCCAATGAGTCAACTCTTCGCATGAGGTGGCCAAAGTATTGGAGTTTCAGCTTTAGCATCATTCCTTCCAAAGAACACCCAGGACTGATCTTTAGAATGGACTGGTTGGATTTCCTTGCAGTCCAAGGGATTCTCAAGAGTCTTCTCCAACACCACAGTTCAAAAACATCAATTCTTTGGTGCTCAGCCTTCTTCACAGTCCAACTCTCACATCCACACATGACCACTGGAAAAACCATAGCCTTGACTAGATGGACCTTTGTTAGCAAAGTAATGTCTCTGCTTTTGAAAACGCTGTCTAAGTTGGTTATAACTTTCCTTCCAAGGAGTAAGCGTCTTTTAATTTCATGGCTGCAATCACCATCTGCAGTGATTTTGGAGGCCCCCAAAATAGAGTCTGACACTGTTCCCACTGTTTCCCCCATCTATTTCCCACGAAGTAATAGGATCAGATGCCATGATCTTAGTTTTCTGAATGTTGAGCTTTAAGCCAACTTTTTCACTTTGCAGGTCAGGAAGCAACAGTTAGAACTGGACATGGAACAACAGACTGGTTCCAAATAGGAAAAGGAATACATCAAGGCTGTATATTGTCACCCTGTTTATTTAACTTATATGCAGAGTACATCATGAGAAACGCTGGGATGGAAGAAGCACAAGCTGGAATCAAGATTGCCGGGAGAAATATCAATAATCTCAGAAATGCAGATGACCCCACCCTTATGGCAGAAAGTGGAGAGGAACTAAAAAGCCTCTTGATGAAAGTGAAAGAGGAGAGTTAAAAAAGTTGGCTTAAAGCTCAACATTCAGACAACTAAAAACTGAAAAACTCAACATGATCTTTCCAAAAATGTAATTAAATTATTTCATAAAGTAAATAAAGTTTTAATTAGTACTCTGCCAACAACTGAGTATACATTTTTTCCATGTTAGTCAGAGGTTTTAATAGCCTACTAATTAATTAGCTATAAACTGAATTGTTAGCAGTTTATAGTCATTCGGAAAGATATTATATCTATCCCAGAGAAGAAAAGGTTGACCTGGCATTTTCACGTTATACAGAAGTCACTAAACAATGGTTACGCTGCTGTGCACAATAGATCTGTATTCTTTCTATGGTGGTTAATGGGTATGTGGATTCCAAAAACGGTCATGGAATTTTCTCCTTAGGGGTGAAGGCGATAAGTTTAGTTTAGTGTGATTTGAAGGGGAAAAATGACATAAATTTGTCCAACCTTTCCATCTATGTCAGAAGTTTTACACCTGGTCATCTACAGGGTACTACGAGCTGGACTAGCTTCAGGAAATTCAGTGTATTCCACCAATAGGGTCAGGTTGCTACACCACTGAGAGGGCGGTGGTATAAGATATGATTACAGTACAATATATATGATATATATTAAGCATATATATCACGTTAGATATATTTTAAATATATAATATGTATATATTATATATATTAAAGATAATGTAAAGATATAATTTTAGCTTGTCACTGGCAAAAATCACATTTGATATGCTGAGTTGGTGAGGGTAAAGACAAATGTTGGGGACCTACTGGTACAATCTCTATGGAAGGCAATTGACACTGCACAGTAAAAGTTTTAAAAATGTTCACATCCTATGATCCAGAAAATCCTACATATATATTAAGAGCAGTCATTGCAGTATTGTTCATAGAAGTCTGAAAATAACTTTAAAATTCTCAGTAGTAGTAACTGATTAAATAAATGATGCTATACCCATCCAATATACCATGGGGTCATGACAAAGAATGGGATAGCTCTAGAAGTAACAAAATAAAATATCTTCATGATAGCTACATTTCTAAATAAGAAAGTATAAGTCATTTTGTATATTCTGGGCTCATTTACGTAAAATTAAAAGGAATTCACAGAAATGCTTACAGATGAGTGGGATATCTCTGGAAGTACACAAGTGAGACTTCTAAACTGAGTGACTGGGAGACAAGAGTGAGAGAGAGAGTTAGTTTTCACTCTTTGGTAACAGGAGTGATATGTCTTCAAGTATGAGATTATAATTCCCACCACAGAAGTCATTCTTCTGGGGTTAGGACGTGCTTTCTAAAAATCTAACACAATCTTAGTTTTAATAGTAGGAAGCAAATGAGATCAAATTGGGACTAGGTTTAAGCCTAGAGACAAACAGAGAGGTTTGGTGTACGGATGTTCATGGGACAGTAGGCGTTTTCTAGGGAGAGTCACAGTGGCTTGATGGCATGTGAAGGGAGGAAGGGTTAAGGAATCACCAACACGAATATCCCTGGTTTACTGGTACGCTTTAGGTTAATTCTAGACTGAAAATGTCTCTAAAGGGCATATAGAGTTTTTCCTACAGGAAAGTGCTCTCTTGATTTATAATATCTACCTACCATATATCCTATAGGATACAAAGGCACAGCTGAAGGACTCCAGTGAACTCTACTGTTGATAATTTGAAAAACAGTGAAAACCATTTAAAATCTCATATGAATAACAACTGATAAATACGTTTTATTTTGAACTCAGGGAGATCAAATGAGGACTTAATCTGTTCTTTTCCATGTGCACTGCTTTTCTACTTCAAATGCTAAAACAAACAAACTGCTTAGGTTTCATCAGAAAGAAAATTTTAAAAACTGCTAATTGGTAATATACTTTAATTTGTTAACTTAGTACACAAAAAACAGTGGAAAACATATTACTAGGTAATCTTTCTCCCTTCTGCTCAAATATGTCTCTGGACAGCAACAAATTAGCTCAACATTGAAATTTGCATGAAAATCTTAGGGCCTGGCTATGGAAAATTCTAGAGAACAGAAAATTTGCCAACCTGCTAATTAAGCATTTTTAATGAATAATGCTTTTAATTGCAAGTGAACACATTTGGGAGACAAGGCAAACCAGAGGAACATATGATTGATCAAATCTGGAGAAGAATATTTAGCTTTCCCCCTCAGACCTGTCCTCCAAGAGGCTAGGTACTGAATTACTCTTTAGAAAAAATGCCAAAACCTTATCTCATAAAAGTTAGATTGCCATTTCCTTTCTAGAATTTTATGGCAGAATTCAACTGTAATCTGTCATTATGGTGGTATAATGGTCATATTAATAATACTTATTTAATTTTGGTCAATGTTTAAGCAACTTTACCATTCAAATCTCATGTATATGAGTTAGGAAACAAAACTACTGATGATTTGTTTCTATTCATCAGTTTATAAGAACTAACATTGCTTTGTGGCTAGAATAGATCTAAATAACACGTTTGATTTTGTTGTAATAAAATAAACACACATGAATTATATGTCTTTTAAGACATAAGTTGGTCTAAAAATAAAGGGACTTATGAAAAGCAAATTCTAGGAATAACATAAGATTGTAGCAATTAAGACTTCAATGTGATAACAGCAGATGTAGGGAAACTGAAGGACTGAGTGCCCTTGTAACCCAATGGTGGTGGCATAAATCGGGGCAATGTGAGAAGAGAAGGAATGTGGCTATTTGTGGTAGCTGACTTAAACATATTCAAATGTTTTTACCCAAAACCTCAGTTCTAAGACTATTTAAAGAACCAAGATAGACTATCCTGTTTACAAACTGGCCAGAATGCAGACAAAGATGCTCACTGCAGCATTATTTCTAATAGTGAAAAAACAGAAATAACCATAAATTCTAAGATTTGGATAACAGGTAAATTATAGCATATATCTAAAGAGGAAATCTATACAGTCATAAGAGTACTGTTTCTGAAGCACAACTGATGGGAAAGTTGACAAACATAGCCTACAATTTTGGATGTATTTGATTCCATTTTTTATATTAATTCTTTTTTTAATAAAAGGAAAAGCATCATAAAAGGAAATATAATGACATGATTATGTTCACTGGCTGGAATTATGAATACTTCATGTGTTTATTTTACTTGAAATTTTATACATTTTCCAAATATTCTAAATGATCACACTTTCTATTAAAACTACTGAGTTTTCAATGTAAAAAATTTCAGTGACTGAAAAGTAACTTACTATATTCAACAAGCCTAAAATGAGGTTGATTTTTCAATTTTACTTTTAATATACCAACATCTGGCTAATATGTGGAAAACATATGGTACATATAAAATACACTTACAATATCTGTTGATCAGCTAAGATTTTCCATATCAGAAACAAGAGTAAAATGACAGTTAATATAACTGTGTATCTTAGTATATGTATCTAATGAAAATACAAATACTTTTCAGGTTGGTATTATTCAGCTTGATAGAACAGTCACAGCAATTATAGAATACTTTTTAATAACTTTTCTAGCAGGGGGCTATGTCTCAATTTTTCTGTGCATTCTGCAACTCTGATCTATGCTCAGTCCCACTGTTTCTAAGTGATTTTCAATGGTGTGGAGCTAAAGGAGAAATGAGCTGAGTCCATACTCTGTTTAAGTGCCCATTTACACGATGATTTGTAGCCTCATATAAAATGATGATGCTCTTGGCCAGTTGACATGCTACATGCTCTAAATTATATTAAGTTTTTGTATCTATCATTTTTCACCCAAGGAGGAAAGCCTGATTTGCCACAAGTCTTTTACAACTCATTACGTGGTCTTCCTTTCATAAGACCTCCACTGGGAATCAAAATTATGGCCTTTGAATAGCTTTCTTCCACATAAGACTAATTACCTTATACAGGAATCAAACCTGCAATTTTAATCCCATTAACACTATATTCTAGCCAATTTAGCTGAGTCCTATTACTTATTAAAAAACCAGCAAATGGAAAATTATTTTCTGAAACTAAATGTAAATTCACACCACTCATTTTATTATTTTCAGTAAAAGGTTTACAATAATGAAAGATATTGAAGTTATCAGACCCTCTCTCATGCAGTTTGGACTCTTACAAGACATAAATGTAAAACCTGATTTTAGAAAACAACTGAATAAGAAAAAAAAAATCTTTAGGATGTTAGGGTAAAATGTGATAGAGGTAAAATAAGTACTGAATACTGAATATTCATTCAACCTATATAGGTAATAGAGTATAAATTATTGGTAAGAAATCAGCAATTGAACTGTATGGCTTATTTACAGTATTTTTAATTCTTAATAAACACTTGAGCTTTGTTATGACAAAAAAAAATTATACATTATTGGGAACTAGTTTCACAGTGTTTTATCTCTATCTGAATAATGGGTATCTGGGTTACACTAAGTGAAAATACAGAACAAAATCTCATGATTTGTAGTCAGTCAGCCAATTCCTCACTTTTCATTTGTTAAGGTTTCCTGGGTGTGCTAAACGTACTTGAAGGAAAACAGTTAATGCCTGATCTCGTCTCTTCTTACAGCCTTAACCTTTCTCCTTGCCCCAGGAACTTATCTTTTCCCAGAAAGCCACATATGATCAAAGTCCTATTGACAGAAGCACACGGCATCTTCTGACCAGGAAACCGCACGGCAAGGAGAATTCACAGATACTTGGATCAACCGGGATTATATTGGTACAATAAAATAGCTTTTATAGACTTGAGCGCCACACAATCAGAGGTACAGTTCACAAAATTAGAGACAATGATTTTCTTCTAGGACTGCTTGGGACTAAGCAGTAGGCTAACATCTGGAAACACCTGCTTTGCTTATGTAAATCAAGCATTGGGTTACCTGTGGAATTATTCATAAACTCCTGTCAAGGAATGTGAGAGTGCATAATAATGGTAAATGACAGAAGCTTATGTCCACTACAAAGCTATTTTAAAGTTTCATTTTTAGTTGTCTGGTGACTATTGAATCTTTCGAGAAATTGCCAGTTCACCTTAATTAAATTAGATAATGCAATTCATGGGTTGTTTCTAGACCACTGCTCTCCTCACTATAATGGGAATCAATGCAAAAATAAAAGGCTTACTTATAAAACAGGAAATAAACAGTGCATAAAAATTTCAGAAAAGCAGTTCTTGATTATATGGGCAGCACACTAGCTGGCTAGAATTGGTTAACAGTAAAACTTACTTAAATAACATTTGCAATATTTTAACTCTTTCCAGACTGAAAAATGCTTTGAGAATATTTTCTTATCACTCTTATAAATGAACAGTGTCTCCATTAGAAAAGACAAAAGCTTGCTTTTCAGATGATCCAGCGTGGCTGCTATTATTAGCCCTGAAAGGATAAGGCAGCTTCTGCATATTGGGTTGTTTTATTTCTCATTAAATGCACAGAATAAAATCATCAATAATAACATCTTAATGTAGAAAGTAATTTTCCTCATGTTTTAAAAAAGGGAAGAAAATTCGAGGAGAACTTTCTTCTTTGTCTCCACTTCACAAAAACAATTATTCAATGATTTATCACATAACTATTATATGCTGCTCTCTGTTCTGTCAGATATATAGATTAAAAAAAAACCATCAAAACAACTAATTCTTGCCTTTAGAGTATTTACTGTCTTACAGTAAAGTTAGTCAAGAAAGCTAATGTAAAAAGGAATATTTGGATGACACACAGAACGAGCAGGTAACCTACATAGAGTTGTGACAGTATTGAAAAAATGAAGGTTATGAAGAGCAAGTAGAAGCTAAGTTCTCAGTGTGTACTGTGGACAAAGAATGTTGACTTTCATATCAGTAAAGAAAGGATACTGCAGCCATCAAGCTGCCGGCCTGTGTGTGTGTAGATGGTGGTGAGGCGGGGGCTGTGTCCCTGACTGTGTACCTTGAAGGAAATCAGGATGGAGAAAAGCAGGATACTGACCCTATTAGTTAACTGCTACTGCTAAGTCGCTTCAGTCGTGTCTGACTCTGTGCGACCCCATAGATGGCAGCCCACCAGGCTCCCCCATACCTGGGATTCTCCAGGAAAGAACACTGGAGTGGGTTGCCATTTCCTTCTCCAGTGCATGAAAGTGAAACGTGAAAGTGAAGTCGCTCAGTAGTATCTGACTCTTAGCGACTCCATGGACTGCAGCCTACCAGGCTCCCCCATCCATGGGATTTTCCAGGCAAGAGTACTGGAGTGGGGTGCCAAGGTGCATATCAAAGGAATGATTTCTATGAGCCAAGACCCTTGCATCTTTCCATACTGAAAACCTTCAGTTCAGTTCAGTTCAGTTGCTCAGTCATGTCTCACTCTTTGGGACCCCATGAATTGCAGCACGCCAGGCCTCCCTGTCCATCACCAACTCCTGGAGTTCACTCAGACTCACGTCCATTGAGTCAGTGATGCCATCCAGCCATCTCATCCTCGGTCGTCCCCTTCTGCTCCTGCCCCCAATCCCTCCCATGAGTCGTTTCCAATGAGCCTACTCTTCCCATGAGGTGGCCAAAGTATTGGAGTTTCAGCTTTAGCATCAGTCCTTCCAAAGAACACCCAAGACTGATCTCCTTTAGAATGGACTGGTTGAATCTCCTTGCAGTCCAAGGGACTCTCAAGAGTCTTCTCCAACACCACAGTTCAAAAACATCAATTCTTCGGCGCTCAGCCTTCTTCACAGTCCAACTCTCACATCCATACATGACCACTGGAAAAACCATAGCCTTGACTAGACGGACATTTGTTGGCAAAGTAATGTCTCTGCTTTTGAATATGCTATCTAGGTTGGTCATAACCTTCCTTACTAAACACATTAATTTGAGATGCCTTGTTTTCTTTAATTAATGTTAATCTTTTAATGCTCCAACAACGTGTTTTGTTCCCCCCCCCCCAAATTTCTATCTATCCTGGCTCATCCCTTATCTCTTGGGAACAGTCCCTCAGGGCTGAGAAGCTATCTACCAGGCTTAAGTCCTCAGTAAGTTCCCCAAATAAAACGTACTTTTCAACTTTAAGGCTGTGCATTTTTTTCAGTCCACAGAGCAATTAGATCATTATGGGTACAGCGTAAGAGGTGTTTGTACATGAGTTTGACAGGGCTGTGATACGGGGAAAAAACACAAGCTACAACAGGATAAAAGTAATAGCTGAAGTGATATACTTATTACTTTGCGCTGTGAATGTTCTTAACATTTCACATGTGCGCAGTCATTAAGTCTTTTCAAAAATAATAGTACTATTCAATAATAGTACTATTATTTCAAACATTTTACAATTGAGAAACTAAAGGCCCATAGAGATGAAATGACTTGCTAAAGGTGATGCAGCTAACTAACCACGAAACTGGAATTTAAGCTCACTTTGACACTTTCTTCAGAGTTCAAGGTTACAGTGGCAACATGGCCTTCTCGATCATAATAAATCTGGAATTAATACTGAGGTTGATATGTCAACACTGAAAATATTTAAGCCAAATATAACTTCAAATCTGTATTTTAGAGAACTTGCATAGGCAAAGATGTTGATGATATTTTGGAAGGAAACAAGACACTGGCAGGGCAACCATTAAAGAAGTTCTTATATCAGACCAAACAAGAAATAATAAGGGACTGATAGGAGAGAGAAGGCAGCTGACAAATGTCCCCTTTTCAGAAAAAAATTCTCTTGAATTTTTCAGCATATTGAACAGAATATTCTTATTATGTATAATATTTCAAATTGTTAAATGGGGGAGAATAGAAAGGATATAAACTTGGCAAAAGGGAAAAACCACAAATGGCAAATATTATTAAAATTAATTGTAAAGAGAAGGTCAAGGGCATTCAGCCAAATCTTTGCTTCAGGATAGGTAGTGCTAGAACATGTTGAATACATAGGCACATCTGGAAAATGTATGTAGTTTGTTTTGTGACTTAAAAAGCTGGTTTTTAAAAGTCAGTTTTCTATTAAAATATAATTTAACCATATAATATAAAGGTCATTTAATATTAAATATTATTTAATTATTATTTTTAATTTTAAATGTACTACTCTTAAAAGTCATAACTTAAAAAATGCTTGTTCAGAAAGGTTCAAGAGATTCAGTAGATAAATATACCCTGAAGAAAGTACAAAATTTAAGTCACCATGCATTTTATACTAAAATTTTTAGATGAACTTGCTTTGTGGTAGATTTAATTTCTCTAGGGGAATAAAATCAGTGAAAGTAGTAAGACCAAAAACAAAACCAACATAAATATCCCATCCTAATAAAGAGTAATGGAGGTGGTCTTATATTCACTGTAATGAAAAACAGGGAGCACACAGCTTCCTTGACACACTCATCTGTTCACAGAGGCACTTCTCAGCACTGTGACTCACGCCTCACTGTAACTGCATGGTTGCTCAGCGGATGCTTAATCTCCGTGACTAGGTGAACCATCACGGATCAGTGGAACATCGTAAGAACTGCTTTGTAAACTCCAACCTAAACTTGAGGACAATTTGAAGCGAGCACTTTGCCATCTCAAGTATGTTTCTTCAAAGATGCTTGATTAGTGTTAAACATACTGAATGAAATAACATTTGCAGCAGATGTATACCTCAAGCCTAGAGCCATCTAGCTGAATCAATGGATCTCCTTACCTCCAAAGGAAAATCTCTCATGCATTTCTGGATTTTCAGAGCTATAATAGGTTAGCTGAGGCTGAAGACACTAATCACTTTTGCCCCTAAGTATTATTTTGAATATTAAATATAATGTCCTTAAAGGTGGTAATGTGTAAAATGAACATATGAATGACAATATTAAAAATACTCTAATTGGCTACCAAATTATCAAAATATTTATGTTCTTGTATTTTTCACTAACTTTTTTATGCATTATTTTTTTTTCTTATTTTTTTAAAATTAATTAATTTATTTTTTATTTTACTTTACAATTCTGTATGGGTTTTGCCATACATTGACATGAATCCACCACGGGTGTACATGCAAAAACAGAAATCCCAATGATGATAATGATTGAAAGATGATAATTATACAAGAAATACAGCAGTTTATACTTATTAACCAGGTACTATGTGCCCAGGCTACTCATTTTACATTTTATCTTTTCTTCACAACAACTTTATGAAGTAGATTTCATTATTAGCCCCATATTATGGGTGAAAAGACTATGGTGTGTAGAATTTCAGTACTTTATCCATATATCCACAAGTAGGAATCGGGATTTAACTACTTAAAAAAAAAGTCTACCTTGATCAGTCATCATTCTATTCAATTTACATTATTTGACTATAAACAAAGGAAAAAAATACTAAACTTCAGCACTCAAAGCAATAGATACTCTGCTTGTCAGTTATTGTTATTATGTCTTGGACTCAAATGTACTCATTAATATTCAGCTCTGTGACTCTGAACTTTATTTCTCCTTCCCACATGACTTCCAGGTATATTCTTTCAATAGGGGACATTAAAGAGAGGTTGAAAGGCATCAGGAAGAGAGAAAAGACAATCCTTGTCCTGTTTCCTGCAGGAAACTGCCGCTGGTTGACTATCATGCTCATAAAAAACATATGTCTAAAAACTGCCGTGATTCTTCTCATTAAATTCCAAACTTTTACAAAACTGGAATAATTGATACCCTCTTTTATATATGATTAAGATGTCTATAAAAGGTAGTCAGTAAAATGCATAGCAATATTGAAAATTTTCTCAAAGTTTAACAGAAACCATGTATGATAGAGAAGAACAAAGAGCATTAGTTTACAGCAACAGTAGAAATTAGATTGAAGCAGATGTGTACATTTATTAGCTAACAATATGTTTTTGTTTTTCTTTTATAAACAATTTTTTTTACTATAGACAGTTTCAATAAGCACAAGAAGAAAAAAAAGAGTGGTGTAATTACCCTACATATTACATACAACCTAGTTTCAACAATGCTAATTTTGACTCATCTATTTCACTTTTACTTTTTATTTTACTTTATTTAATTTTTTCTGAAGTTTTCTTTATCCCAGAAATCATATAAGTTAACTTGAAATCCTTCAATATGTGTCTCTAAAAGATAATCATTTAAAAAAATGATGGTCCCTTTAAAATGGGGCTTCCTAGGTGACAGAGTGGTACAGAGCCTGCCTGCCAATGCAGGAGACACAAGCTTGATCCCTGTGTTGGCAAGATTCCTTGTAGTAGGAAATGGCAAACCACTCCAGTATTTTGCCTGGGATATCCCATGGGCAGAGGAGCCTGATGGGCTACAATCCATGGCATTGAAAAGAGTTGGGCATGACTGAGCAACAAGGAATTGACCTTTCAGTTCAGTTCAGTCACTCAGTCGTGTGACTCTTTGCGACCCCATGAATCACAGCACACAGGCCTCCCTGTCCGTCACCAACTCCCAGAGTTCACTCAAACTCATGTCCATCAAGTCAGTGATGCCATCCAGCCATCTCATCCTCTGTCATCCCCTTCTCCTCCTGCCCCCCAAAACTCCCAGCATCAGGGTCTTTTCCAATGAGTCAGCTCTTCACATGAGGTGGCCAAAGTACTGGAGCTTCAGCTTTAGCATCATTCCTTCCAAAGAACACCTAGGACTGATCTCCTTTAGGATGGACTGGTTGGATCTCCTTGCAGTCCAAGAAGTCACAAGAGTCTTCTCCAACACCATAGTTCAAAAGCATCAATTCTTCGGTGCTCAGCCTTCTTCACAGTCCAACTCTCACATCCATACATGACCACTGGAAAAACCATAGCCTTGACTAGATGGACCTTTGTTGGCAAAGTGATGTCTCTGCTTTTGAATATGCTATCTAGGTTGGTCATAACTTTCCTTCCAAGGAGTAAGCGTCTTTGAATTTCATGGTGCAAAACTGAGCTATTACAGTTTCACTCCATAGTGACTTCTCTTCTCACTGTCTTCCTCATCACAGTTAACAACTCAGTCCTTGGTGTTCAGGACAAATTCCTGTACACCATATTTGACTCTCCTTGCTTTCTAGAAAGCAAAAGTTAGTAACAGACTTGCAATCTGTTTGTTACCTTAATCCATCTGGGAAAGAAACAGATGACCTGGTTGACCTTTCATATTATGTAATTAACAAGACCTAATAAGAAGATGCTTCACAAATGAAATGACTCCTGTGCAAGCACTATATCACCTACAGTATGTAAACTTCTCATGTTAAATCTGAACCAGAGTATTATATCCTCAGGCATGAAAAGATCATTTTATGGAGAGCTGTACTCATAGCTTCATACCTTTCCAATGGAAAAATGCTTGGCTTATGTTTAGCTATGACATGTATCCAAGAATTATTAGTAAACTTCATAGCAGCTAAGATCTGTAATTCGTCTTGAGTCTGCTTTGACAATCTGACCCTTAATTTTATCACACTGTCCACAAATGACAGTCAATACCTTCTACTGAATCTACTATCAAAATTTATCTTCTATTCTCCTGCTGCTGCTGCTAAGTCACTTCAGTCATGTCCGACTCTGTGTGACCCTATAGATGGCAGCCCACCAGGCTCCACCATCCCTGGGATTCTCCAAGCAAGAACACTGGAGTGGGTTGCCATTTCTATTTTCCAACTTCTTTCTATTTCCCAGTGTATGTACATCTTCTGTCTCCTGGACTATTTCATTCATTTCCCCAGTAGCATCTTCACCTCTGCTCTTGAGTTCTTTCATGTAATTTTATACATAGCAGTCAGAGTCATAATTCTTAAAAAATGCAAATGGATCATGTCAATCCTTTGTTCTAAACCTTCCAAACCTTCAGTATTGGAAGCCAAGTTCCTTTCAAAGAACAAAGCCCTATGTGATTTACTTATTTCCTCCCCCTTTTCTGACCTCATTTTCTGTTGCTCTTCCCCAGACTCACTCTGCTCCAGCCATATTGGTTCATTGACCAAACCAGGTACTGTCTCATATCAAGGTCTCTGCAAATGCTCATGCTTTTAGCTGGATTTCTGCATGCATTGCTAACTGTCTCATTTCCTTAAGGACTTTAAAGAAATGTCTCCTACTCTAAAAGGCCTTCTCTGGTCATCTTAGTAAAACTGTAACTTCACCTTCAATATTTCCTATCCAGTCTCCCTTTTGTTTTTTTAATCCTTAACAATCAGCATTGCATTATATATAAATGTATATATATATATGTATATATATATATACACACACACACACATATGTAGAGTATATATATATGTATACTTTATATATATGCATATATAAAGTATATCAGCATACTTTAATATAACATATATTCTCCTGAAATATTAATTATCTCTTTCCTATAACACTGTAAGCTTTTTGAAAGCAGGGATTTTTGTATCTGTTGCATGCCATATTGTTTGTTATTTTCAGATTCCTAAAAAGTGCCTGATACATAGAAATGTTCAACACTCTTGACTCTAAAGCACATTCTTGGGAGGAGGGGGAGTGGATGAGTTCTGGGTAGCTGTGGATCAAGCCTCGATTGTGTGCTCAAAGTCCAAGCTGACTGAACACCTCATGACCAAATTCACTGGTTCTGTAACTGGTCTTTTCCATAGTAGGGAGTCCTATGATTTTACTCTATTTCCCTCTTGAAATCCCTAATTCTATTTCTTGAGTTTGACACTGGAGCATCTGTGAGTGTTAACAAAATCAAAGAGAGTTTGGAAGGCGTTTTTCAGATGCTTACAGGCTTAATATAAGTCTATTTTTTCAGATAACTTTCATTAGCTCTGTCACGCTTAAGAAAATTATTTTTCCTCTTGTGTTTCCATTCTAAAATTTAAAATATTTATTTTTAACAGTTAATACAGTCACATGGCTCCACATTTTAAAAATACAAAATGCATTCAGTGAAATGTTTCCCTCTCATTTCTTCATTTTAATCATCTCCTTTCTCTTCCAAAGTCACTGGCATAATCAGCACACTGTATAATCTTCTTGATATATCCTTTATACACACACATAAATCTACCATATTCTTTTTTATTTATATTTATACAAATGATAGCATATCATACGCACTGATCTGCACCTTGCTTTGTTCATATATTTTGGAGATCTCTCTGTATTAGTGCATAGAGAAACATACATTCTTTTTTTATGGCTGTATGTATTACATTGCATAGATATACCTTCAGTTAGTTAATTAGCCAACTATCAATGAAAACTGAAGGAAACTCCTCCTTTCTGATAAGGCATCTTCTAATTTTTCTTTATGACTAGTTTAAAAGAAAAAATGCATCTGCCCATGGCAAATGGTCCTAAAAATATGTCTTCCCATGAAAAAACAATCACAATGAAAACAGAAGAAAGCTGTACCTTAAATCTGAGATAATTTATTTTGAGATCCTAAAGACTGGCTTGTGCTTTTTTCCATGGTTAATGTATAATAGGATATAATATCTAGTTCTAAGCAACTTATAACATAGTAGGATATGGACTATAGGCTAGAATTGTATCCATTACAATTCAATGATCTGAATAGTCTCCAGGAAACAAGTATCCCTAAATAAGTAAGGCCAGCTAAATAATTGTAGATACTCAATCTACAGGCTTGAAACAAAATTGAGAAACTTCATTATGATTCTAGTATAGCTTCTAAATTCAGAGAGTATTTTAACTTCTTCATGATGGGTAGCAATTAATCTGTTATGGAATTGTACCCACAGCATATTAATCCACGGAGCCAGAAAGTTCCTGGTGTTGACACAGCAGTTCTTCTGGTTGGTGGTATTGCAAAATCTGTTCTTTTTTATCAACCCACCAATGTGCCTTTATTGAACACTGCATATAGGCAGAGTACTCGGACTTCAAGGCTTTAAAGATAAGCTAGAGAGATGAATTTAAAATATGAAAAGGATCCCTGGAATTTAGGGCAATACATAGATCTGTTTCATAAATAGAAGCTATGAGCAAAGTAAACAGAGTGCACTTGACATTTTAACACAATTTTGTAAGTGTTACCAAGCAAACAGGCACCCAGGAATATGGCAAGAGAGAGCTTATGTGATTTTTAAAATTGGAATTCAGATTTAAAAAAGCACTCTGGAGCAATGATGACATTGATGAGTGATGATATTGTGAAGACTGAATGGGCTTTTGAAGAAAATAAATGGTGGGGGGGAGGTGTTTTGGTTGGCATGAATTTCTTGGAAGTGAAATAAGTTACATTAGGAGAAAAGTAAATGAACTGCTTTGGTCAAATCATACAATCTGTGTTGGGAAGCAGTAGGTGACGATGCTGGAAATGTAGGCTGGAGATCACATTGACTTGAAAGAGTTTTTAGTGCCAAGCTACTATTTTTGACATTATCACCTAAAATGCATCAGCTACGGGAAGTTTTAAAGAGTCTAATGCAATAAAGACTCAATAGTAAGCTTTTTCATTTCTCGCAAGTGTTCAGGAACCAACAGTAGCCTGGGTGACAGTCAGGTGAAGGGAAACCTCAAGGCAACCAGATACTCTACAGATCTTGACTTGAAGAATATGTGCCCTTGAATTTTCTACAAATAATCACTTATGAATACCTATCAAACCTATTCACTATTTGCAAACACTTTTAATAGTGGAGTCAAGCCATAGGACTGGAAGAAATGAAAGATGATGCAGAGAACTTTTAATAGGAAGCTTAGTGGGCAGTGTGGCTTCCTACGTGTCTCATTGGTAAAGAATACACCTGTTAGTGCAGGAGATGCTGAGATGTGGGGCCAACCTCTGGGTTGGGAAGACCCCCAAGAGTAGGGACTGGCAACCTACTCCAGCATTCTTGACTGGAAAATGCCATGGACAGAGGACCCTGGTGGGATATGACTGGGCTAGTGACTGAGCATGGATGTCAACAGCAACTTTCAAAGAATCCTGAGATAAACTACATGTTGTAGTGGTTCACTCAGTCATGTCTGACACTTTGCAACCCCATGAACTGTAGCACGCCGGCGTTCCCTGTCTTCACCTTCTCCTGGAGCTGGCTCAAACTCATGTCTATTGAGTAGGTGATGCCATTCTACCATCTCATTCTCTGTTGTCCCCTTCTCCTCCTGCTTTCAATTTTTCCCAGGATCAGGGTCTTTTCTAATGAGTAGGTTCCTCGAATCAGGTGGCCAAAGTATTCACTTCAGCATCAGTCCTTCCAATGATTATTCAGGATTGATTTCTTTTAGGATTGCCTGGCTTGATCTCCTTGTGTTCACTTAGCCTTCCTAAGTGAACAATGCAAAGAAATAGAGGAAAACAATAGAATGGGAAAGACTATAGATCTCTTCAAGAAATCTAGAGATACTCAAGGAACATTTCATACAAAGATGGGCACAATAAAGGACAGAAATAGTATGGACCTAACAGAAGCAGGAGATATTAAGAAGAGGTGGCAAGAATACACAGAACTATACAAAAAAGATCTTCATGACCTAGATAATCACAATGGTGTGATTACTCACCTACAGCCAGACAACCTGGAATGTGAAGTCAAGTGTGCCTTATGAAGCATCACTACAAACAACTAGTGGAGGTGATGGAATTCCAGCTGAGCTATTTCAAATCCTAAAAGATGATCCTGTGAAAGTGCTGCACTCAATATGCCAGCAAATTTGGAAAACTCAGCAGTGGCCACAGGACTGGAAAAGGTCAGTTTTCATCCCAATCCCAAAGAAAGGCAATGCCAAAGAATGCTCAAACTACCACACAATTGCACTCATCTCACATGCTAGCAAAGTAATGCTCAAAATTCTCCAAGCTAGGTTTTAATTGAACCATGAACTTCCAGATTCAATCCAGTTCAAGCTGGATTTAGAAAAGGCAGAGGAACCAGAGATCAAATTGCCAACATCCGCTGGATCATAGAAAAAGCAAGAGAATTCCAGAGAAACAACTACTTCTGCTTCATTGATTATGCCAAAGCCTTTGACTATGTGGATCACAACAAACTGGAAAATTCTTAAAGTAGATGGGGATACCAGACCACCTTACTTGCCTCCTGAGAAACCTGTATGCAAGTCAAGAAGCAACAGTTAGAACCAGACATGAATAACACACTGGCTCCAAATTGGGAAAGGAGAATGTCAAGGCTGTATAATATTGTCACCCTGAATATTTAACTTCTGTGCAGAGTACATCATGCAAAATGTCAGGCTGGATGATGCACAAGCTGAAATAAAGATTGCCTGGAGAAATATCAATAAGCTCAGATATGCAGATGACATCACCCTTACAGCAGAAAGTGAAGAAGAACTAAAAAGCCTCTTGATTAAGGTGAAAGAGAAGAGTGAAAAAGCTGGTGTAAAACTCAACATTCAAAAGACTAAGATCATGTCATCTGGCCCCACCACTTCATGGCAAATAGATGGAGAAACAATGGAGACAGTGAGAGACTTCATTTTCTTGGGCTTCAAAATCACTGCAGATGGTGACTGCAGCCATGAAATTAAAAGATGCTTGCTCCTTGGAAGAAAAGCTATGACAATCCTAGATAGCATATCAAAAACTAGAGACATTGCTTTGCCAACAAAGGTCCATATAGTCAAAACTATGGTTTTTCCAGTAGTCATGTATGGATATGAGAATCTATATGTTATAAATTAGAATCCTAAGTCATTACATTTTTGTTGTTGCAGTTTTAGCCAGGAAATATCCTGATCATTACAATATATTCCTAGAGTACTCTGGTTGCTTTTCCTGAGATGTTCCCCTTCTCTTCACTTGTATTTTTCCTGAAGATTCCTGATCCCTCTGACTACAATAAGGCATTCTAGTCATCCAGTTTCCTTTATGGCATTTCTCGTAATTGTACCTATGGATATACTTGGCTTTTCAGGTGGCGCTAGTGGTAAAGAACTCTCCTGCCAATGCAGGAGATGCTGGAGATGCAGGTTCAATCCGTGGGTCAGGAAGATCCCCTGGAGAAGGGCATGGCTACCCACTTCAGTATTCTTGCCTGGCGAATTCCACGGACAGAGCAGCCTAGCAGGCTACAGTCCACGGGGTCACAAAGAGTTGGACACAACTGATCGACTAACAGACACACACATTCAGAAATAGTTGTCAAATATTTTGTTTAGTGTATATCTCCCTCTAGCCGTGAAATTCAAAGATGGTTGCTCCTTGGAAGAAAAGCTATGACAAATCTACTTAGCATATTAAAAAGCTGAGACATCACTTTGCCACCAAAGTTCCGTATAGTCAAAACTATGGTTTTTCTAGTAGTCATATACAGATATGAGAGTTGGACCAAAAAGAAGGCTGAGCACCAAAAGAATTGATGCTTTTGAATTGTGGTGCTGGAGAAGATTCTTGAGATTCCTTGGACAGCAAGAAGATCAAACCAATCAATCTTAAAGGAAATTAACCCTGAATAATCGTTGGAAGGACTGTTGCTGAAGCTAAAGTTCTAATACAAAGGCACCTAATGTGAAAAGTCAACTCATTGGAAATGCCATGATGCTAGGAAAGATTGAGGGCAAACAGAGAAGGGGGTGACAGAGGATGAGATGGTTGGATAGCGTAACTGACTCAATGGACATGAGCTTGGGCAAACTCTGGGAGAGAGTGAAGGATAGGGAAGCCTGGTGTGCTGCAGTCCACGAGGCTGCAAAGAGTTGGACATGACTTAGCGACTGAAAACATCTCTACTACTAGAATGTAAGCCTTCACCACCTTGTTCACTACGTAACACAAAGGAGACTTTTAGTAAATGTTCCTAAAATAAACGAATGAATGAATGAGTGAACCATCCAGAATCCTTTGTCTATTCCTTTTATTGTAAGAAAAATGAAATACAGAAGTGATACTGGACAAGTTTATTTCACTAGGATGCTTACAACTTCAAAGGGATCAACACTGTAAGAGTTCAGAGTGGAAATGAGCCTCTAGAGTCTTGATATAAATGTCACGTGTAATTCATTCATGTACTCATCTCAAACATAACACTACTTTGAAGGCTAAATGCCAAGAAATAAGCAGTCACTGTAAGGTAAAGTCCAAGGTATTTAATTACTCTAAGAGCAGTCCAGTGGTGGCCCAATCTCATTGACATTCTTTTGCTGTTGCGGATGAGTGAATTAACATTTCTGAGAGCTGCCTTTAGGGGCAAAACGGTTTCGAAATATTGAAAAGTTCTAATTGATTTTATATTTAAGAGGCAACTATAAACTATAATGTTTGAAACATTGGTTTGATCTTGAATATAAAATGTATTGCTATTTCTTATTTTGGTTCATTGTTGTCTTTTAAGTTTTAACTTCAAGCTAAAATCAAGGAAAAAATTTTTAATAAATGCTTAAGTAGAAAAACTGAAAATTTCAGATTTGAAAACTAGAAATACTTATATTAGTTACCTAATGTATTAGTTTTACTAAAATATTATAATATAATTATAATGCTGTGTGTGAAGTCGCTCAGTCGTGTCCGACTCTTTGCGACCCTGTGGACTGTAGCCCGCCAGGCTCCTCTGTCCATGGGATTCTCCAGGCAAGAATACTGGGGTGGGTTGCCATTTCCTTCTCCAGGAATTATAATGCTATATTAATATAAATATTTTTATATTTAGTTAACATATATTTTTCTATTTGATTTCATTTATTATTTAATAGATATGTTATCAGAAAGAAAAAGCAAATTAGCTCAAAATATCCACTTTAGAAAGGTCTTTTCTAGTTTTGTAAATTCAAAGTCCTTTTCCATTTGCTATCACCATATGAAGTTAACCTCATGAAGTTAGTTAAAAGGACAATAATTTTTAATTACTGTACTTTATTAAAATATATCATGTAATTAACACCATTGACTCCTTACATGTCAATTTTTAAAGGATATCCTATTATTCTACTTTAGGAATTTATTAGCAAACCAATGAAATGATCTTACTCAATTTAGAGTTAAAAGTTTCACTATCCCAGGTAGCGTGATAGACCAACCATCACTTAAGGGTTGCAGTTCAAACAATTATCAAAGAGGCCATAACCACCTTTTTGGGAAAATCTATTCCTACAAATCATTCTTCAAAAGATTCTTCTATTGCCACCCCAGGAATAAGTTACAATCAACAAGTCAGTTGAAAGCTCCAAAAACATTAGCCAAGATGATGAGCCGTATTTTTCTTTTAGATCTATGTATTAGCAATGTATTCAAGAATTACTATGCTCACACATAAAAAATGTACCCATGGGCAAGCACTCTTGCCTTTACAGGAAGCACAATATGGGCATCTTTTTTTCCTCCTATGTCAAGGTCTGTCTGGGGTCCCAGTGTGGCATAAAATCTTTAGATGTTCGTAGCTACTCTAGAGATGTATATAGCCAGATGATCCAGTTATGGTCAAATCAAGAGAAGATCCCAAAAAACAGAAACAGAAAAAGATAATTTTCTCTAAAGATCATATCAATGGCATCCCAAAGGAATTTGTCCTGATTACTTATCACTTAAAGTGATGAAATAAAACTAGGCATATTAAAGCCATATTTTGGAAGTGCCACTGAAGAAGGTTAACTTGTCATTTTCTGGTCATTATTTAACTAGCATTTTAACAAGTCCTAAAATAAAAGTATTCTTGCTTTTCATTCTCTACAGCTGATAGTTTGGTAAATAAACCCATCAAGTTCTCAATTTGTTAAGACTGACAGAGGCTGAGAACACCTTTGTAAATGGCATCTTCTATGCCAAGAGTTCTTAAAGGCTTTTAGCAGAAATTATTCAATTATTCCTGTGAGGCTATTGTGACATTAAGTGGATGTTTTTCTTCAAAAAATTCAGATGCAAGAAGGTGAAATGATGTTTCCAAAGCAACTAAAAGCCATTTTTCGAGTGTCAAATCAAAAACTTGAAAGAGAGTCAAATATTTCCTTCTGCTGGGAGTTTAAACTCTTCCTTCTGAGCTTCTGCTCTATGTCTATCTTGTGCTGCCTCTCTTTCACACAGACACACACACACACTCTTGACCTCTCCTCACCATCTCGAAGCCAGCCATGCATTTTCATTTGCTTCACTCATCTCCTCCACCCAATTTGCTGCTTTTTCTTGGGGAAAAGTAAACATAATTTCTTTCATCCTTTAAGAGCTTTGAGATGCTTTGACAAAGGGTTATTTTCTCTCTATCTCTGTTTCTATAAAGTTAATGTCTTGTGTATTTTGAATATTAAAGGATTAAAAATGATGCATACTTCTGTGCTTATAAAAATTAAGAATGGTTTTTGATGGAATTATAAAGACTAATTCAAATAAAAAGCTTTAGAAAAGCTTTTATTTCTAAGCAGTCACTTCCAGTGTTGTCAGATTCACAGTCAAATATAACAACTCAACTCTCTTCCTCTTAACAAAATGTGCCAATTTTTTCTTCTGTAAAGATTTCCTTTTACTGCTAAATCCTTTAGTCTCATAATACTAAATATACCAAGATTACTATCTAATTATTCTGACTGACATATTTCTGCCTTCTGAGAAATGAGACAATAGTGCTACCTTTTAAAAACTCATTTCTGAGACAATGCCTTCAAGGAAAATGTGGTGATGTTTATCACAGAATATAAGATCTAGATTTCATTTAAGATTGTTCCCATTTGAAACATAATGATGGGAGTATCAGAGAATAAACGGTAAAAGCAACATGCAGCTACAAATTTTTGTTTGCTAACAAATTTATCCAAATTGTGGAGTTGACAAAGAAAAAGGCAGGTAAATAAAAAGCCTTGAGGATCTTATCATGTTGCAATATGAGAGTTACATAGTTCCTTTAATATAAAATGGAAGCAAAAATAAATATAAAAGTGCAATCACCAAGTCAAAATTCCCTTAAAATTCCCCACATCTTACATGCAGACTGAGTAGACCGATTTGTAATTATTTTAAATGGAGACACAACCTTCCTTTCCTTCTTAAAGTGTATACACACTTGGGAGAAGTATCACATTGATTCAAATTCACCGGAAGTTATAGAAGACTGACAGTGGATCCCTTCCTGAGACCAGGTTTTAAAAGAGGCAAGATGATGGAAATCTGAAAAGAAAAGGGAGAAAGAGACTAAGGAGCAAGAGGCTGGCCTTAAATAGGAATCTGATCTCCTTCAGAAAGCTCTTTACAATCAATCCTGAAATTCCATGTAACTGCCACCATCTATCACATCAACTTTAACACTCTGTCCTTATTTGTTTCCCAGAATAACAAGCCCATCCCTTTTCTTAGATTAGGATGTTTTTCCATTCTTTGAATGTCTAACCTCCCATTGCTTTCAAAGCACTTTTTCTGATAGGCTCACTACATAACCTAAAAGAGATATTTTAAAAAACGAATTCTAGGTCATAGCAGAGGGAACAGAAACCAGAGCTGACAGCACCGATTTTATAAATCCCTGACTTCCGTGTACCTTTTTATTAACATTTTAGCAGACGTGTATTGAATCACTACTTATGCTACATTTTAATTCTTGCAAACTTTAAAAAGAAAAAATCCATTTTAAGGGAGCTATTGAAGAGGCTATCAAATATTGACAGGCTCCACTCTTCACCCTAGGATAGCCCTGTGTTTCTGCTGGCCTTTTGAGACCCGAACATCACTGTGCCCCAGAAAAAGGCTTGACGCATTAATAAAATACAAGCTTTGGTAAAGACCTGAAGAAAACTTGATTCTTCTACATGTCAAAGCTGGGCCTCGTTCTGAAATCTGAGCAGATGGAGGAGCAGAGGGGAAGGAGAAGTTGCATACTTCTGAAGTGAAACCACACACACTGAATCTGTGTCTTTCAAGCTTGTCAGCACTTCTTATCAAAGACAGATTTCAAAACATTATTCAAGTACCTTTAATGCTGAGCTGAAAAACTCAACTTGTCTAGGATATTAATTCTTAACAGCACAGATGGTCGCTGTACCTGGTGGAGGAAACAGAACTACCTGGATACACCATAATCCTATGCTTTCTTTCTGCCAATTGAAACTGTTTTCCGGAGTCATTAGAGACCGGGGTAACCCAATGCCTCCTCTCCCAACTCCAGCAGGGTTTTGTCCCTGCAGTCTTTTAGTCTCCTTATTTTTTTTTCCTGCATGTGGCACCAGGGGGCCTCCTTTTCTTAGGCAAACCCTCTTTACAAAGCTTTAAGGATAGACTCCATCCAGGTTTTCCTCTGACTTCACTTTCTCTCATTTTAACTACAGGCATGGCCTGAGGCTGACTCCTCAATTCACACGGCTTCTTTCCTTCTCCTTTGTCCCTTAGAAATTTAATCCAATCTGGCCTGAAGCAGAACTACAAAGGAGGAAGATTGTTTTCAGCAGCCAAATCCTCCATCTCAGTAGTCAGTGATGGGTGCCTTTTAGCATTTGCTTGAAATAGATTTTAAATTCAAAATGTGGCTGTTCTTGGAATACCCTGCTGCTGCTGCTAAATCGCTTCAGTCGTGTCCAACTCTGTGCGACCCCATAGACAGCAGCCCACTAGGCTCCTCTGTCCCTGGGATTCTTATACCCTAGGCACCTCTTCTCTTTCTCTGGCCTGGAATGCTATTCCCTCCGGGGACTGGCTCACTCTTTGACCTCCCTCAAATCTTCAGCCTCCCCTGACCATCCTCTGTAATATCACAGTCTGCTGCCCTTCTCCCTCTTGGCTCTCCTTACTGTGCTCAAATTGGTGTTTTCCTATAACAGCTGCAACTTCTGACACGTATATACCTTACTGATTATATTTATTAGTTTTAATTATTGTTTTATCCTTATAGAATATATGCTCTATTTTGTTCACTGATTGGTCCAGAATGGTGACCAGCACTTAGTAGGTGATTGATCAGTATTCCTCTAATTGAGTTGAGAAACTTCCCTCTGCTATCCACTTCTTTTTTTCTTTTCACTGCCAACAGCCTCATCCAGGTTTCCTCTCATGGTAATTAGCTGATTAGCATGCTAATTAGATTTCCTATTCCCCTCTCTTTAATCCATCTCCTTTACTGTTGGCTGATTTGCTTCTTCAAAACTCACATTTATCTTCTCATTATCCTTCTCAGAAACCTTGACTGTAAGACCAAGTCCAAATTCTTCTGGGACTTGAGGCTCTGCCCACATGAGAACCAACTCCATCCAAACTCGTCTATGCCCACACTTCCAATGACTCTAGTCAAGCTGGTATTGGTTTTGTTCATTGAAGAAACATTCGTGGACCTCCTACTCCTAGATCCTATGTTGCAAAAAACAAAGTTCTGTCAGTTCAGGCAACTGAGCTAGAAGAATATAAGTTTAAACAAAAGCATTTATGTTGCACGGAGGAAGCCAGTTCTGGCTCCAAGTTGGAACTGTTTCTTTGATTTAATTTTCGTTACTTTTGTTATTATAATCATACAGAATGGTTTGCCTCCGAGAATCCTGCCCCTCTGCCTGACTATTAAACTAAAGTGCCTTTGTTCAGAACCCTGTCCACCCCACCTGTGGATGCAGGAAGGAAGAAATGAGCACAGCCCCTGCCTGTGGCTTACCATTCTCAGAAACATTTGCGAGATTAATGGCCTTTTTACTTTGCTTCCTTACCTCCCCTCATCTCTAACTTCTAAAAGAACCTGACATCCAGACCCCAGGAAGATGGTTATTTTCACGGGCTAAGCCTGCCATCTTCTTGGTCTGCTGGCTCCCCGGTTAAAATCTCTTCCTTACCTCAGCACCTCGTCTCTTGGATTCATCGACCTGTCGTGTGGCGAGCAGAGTGAGCTTAGACTCAGTAACATTTACGTTAAAGAAGAAACTGAGTCCTCAGAAGACACACATGTGGTCGACATCGGTACACGTTGTCCCCATCACTGAAATGCCTCTCTCCTCTGCCTTTCCTGTTTTGGGGAAACAAGCCATACCTATTCGTAAAGGTTTAATTTCAATTTACTCTGTGATGGATGCCTTTTAAATGCCATAATATCTTTGACTACACATACTCAATAAATGTGTTGTCCTTCCACAAATATTCTGAAGTCTCTTTCCTTGCCTTTCTTCTCCTCATCTAAAGAAACACCGATTTAGACTCACAGACTTCAAGAAATAGCTTTTATGGTTGCTAGGGGGAAGGATGAGGGGAAGGAATAGTTAGGGACGGGCATGTACACACTGCTCTATTTAAATGGATAACCAACAAGGACCTACTGTATAGCACAGGAACTCTGCTCAATATTATGTGGTAGCCTGGATGAGAGGGGAGTCTGGGGGAGAATGGATGCATGTATATGCATGGCTGAGCTCCTTTGTGGATCACCTGAAACTATCACAACATTGACTGTTAATCAGCTCTACCTCAATACAAAATAAAAAGCCTAACAAAAAACACTGGTTTCTAGACTCCACAGGACTCTCCCATCCCAAAGTGCTTCTCCCACGAGTGCTTCTCTGTGCCTCAGAGCCTGGATCCAAAATGGGAACAGAAGCTCGGAAAGGGATCTGAACCTCTAGGGAAGGGGTGAAGGGCTTGCACTGCGGATTGCTGAGAAAGCTGCTGTCCCCAAATGGTGCCATCTTTTTACGGCCATCTCTAGGCACTTCAAGGTCTCACCACTTCTCCTCTTGACATGCAGGTTGTCAAGATGATGAAGTCTGTGGTTTCTGCAGCACTATGCTACCCCACTGTTAGGGGGAGCACACTGACTGAAACTGCCCACCCTGGCCTGGCACCATAGTAACCATCTGCATGAGTTGTTTTACGACAGGAGGTCCTGGTAAGGAACACGGAACTAATAAGCCACCACCAACCAGAAGAGTTCAGGACGGGTCAAAAGGGGACACATGTCTGACCACCTCCCAGAATCCTTCTCTCTGGCATCCATTTTGGCTGAACAAGGTGTGCACCACCAGGAAGACTCTGAGTCAGAATGATTGGCTAAAGACAACCCAGAGACTAACCCCATCACCATAAACCCAAGACTGTGAGCCATGTGGCAGAGCAGTTCTCCTGGGTTCCCTTACACTACTGCTCTCCACCCGGGTGCCCTTTCCCAATAAAATCTCTTGCTTTGTCAGCACATGTGTCTCCTCAGACAATTCTTTTCCGAGTGTTAGACAAGAGCCCGTTTTGGGTTCTGGAAGGGGTCCCCCTTCCGGCCACACTGCCACTAATGCTTCTGAGGTTCTTGATCCAGAATGCTCTCCTAAATTATCCTCCTCATGTTACTCCTCCCTGCTTTTGAACGTCTACTCTATTTACTATGATATACATACATTAAACAATCTAGAATTTGACATTATTTGTCTTGAGTTTTGGGGTTTTTTCGGGGGGAGAGTGCCATATATTGATCATTGTGGAAATTCTTAAAGGCATAAATTATCTTTCCCACAATAGTAGTTGCCAAACTTTGCTAATCAGTAAGGCCATCAATAGCATATTTTTTTAAAAATCAGATTCCAAGACCCAGACTCCAATCTGAAAAAGTGCAGCACTTGTCTAGATTCTAAGGAATTCATATTTTTAGAAAGCTCCCCAAATAATTGTTATAATCAGCCAGCCATGGGTATCACTCCTATATATATGTTTTCCTTGGAACAGATAGTAGCATAATCTCAAAGCACCCTGTGACCTGAAAATTATTTACTCTTTAACTATTAAAAATTCATGACCAAAGCCTCTGATTTCTACATAGTATTGTTTCACCTAGGTTTCAGATTCCAGTACTGATTTTGTGAGCACCATGTAATATTTAAAAAATTTTAGAATTCAAAACACCTAAAATTTCATCACATATACATACATATTTTATGTGGAAACAGCCATTCCAAGCACATATTTGTAGATTCTAAGTTTTCTTTAACATAACATTATGTTAAATACTTTGTAAATGTCATCATTCTTCAAAGTAGTAAAAATAATATTTCACTGAGATAAAGGCACTAATTAACTTAATATCCCACTTTTGGTTTTCATTATTTATCATTCCCCTATAATTTTAAATTTTGTTTAATTGATACCTGTGAAATAAATAATTCATTGATATAACTGAATTATATTTATCTATTTAGAAATACATATTAACAAAATATACATCTTTTGTTGTATCTTTTTAAAAATGTTCTAATACTTGAACAGTTTTTGTCCAGTTTGTTTTCTTCTTTTTGGACTTTTAAGACAATCCTTCATAAATGACACTACTAAAAGTCACGCAGTCTCATCTGTACATTCTTGGGGTTCCTATATTTTGCCCTAATTTCCCTATTATCCTGTTTTCAGGGGGTATTTTCTAACATCAGCTACACTACAAGGAGGAAAACTGTACATACTATAGTACAGATGAGTGTTTTTAAAAACAGGGCTTAAAGGTCCCTTATTGAAGAAGACTCTTGAGATTCCCCTGGACAGCAAGGAGATCAAACCAGTCAATCACAAAGAAAATCAATCCTGAATATTCACTGAAGGACTGATGCTGAAGCTCCAATACTTTGGTCACCTGATGAGAAGAGCAGACTCCTTAGAAAAGACTATGATGCTGGGAAAGATTGAAGGCAGGAGGAGAAGAGGACAACAGAGGACAAGATGCTTGGATGGCATAACTGACTCAATGGACATGAGTTTGAGCAAGCCCTGGGGGATGGTGAAGGACAGGAAAGCCTGGCCTGCCACAGTCCATGGGATCACAAAAAGTTGGACATGACTAAGCAACTGAATGACAGCAATACTTGTTAAAAGTGAGGAATCCTGGACGCTTCAAATTACTCAGACATTTAGGTTTGGAATCTAAGAGAAAGAAATTTAAATAACAACTCCACGTTATTTTATGCATACTAAAGTTTGAAAAAAGTCTTCTATATACCACTATATCAATGACTTTGCAATCTAGATTTAAGATATACCCAGTGCCAACAGACCTCTTATACTACTTCTTTATGAAATTTGTATATATATATATTAATTCTGTGATCAATAACACAAAATTGTTCTCTTTCCCTCCCACCTGGACCCTCCTGTAGTAGAGTGTGCCTTTTTTTATCTTCACATTTCTGTCACTGTTGAGATTCTGTTTTGTACATAAAAACTGCTCATTCGTATTAGTTAACTTTTTTAACCAGATCTATACTCCATTAAATAGGTTAATCTTGAACATTACAGAAAACTATTTACATGATTTAAAGTAATTTCCTTATTTTTTTCCTTAAATTATAATCCTCATTTAGTGTCTTCAAGACTTTGTTAATAGATTCCTACAGTATTTGATATAGGGCTATCTACATAATAACAATATAGGGTCACTGAAATTCTGTCATATGTCAGATGACAAAGACTCTCTCCTTGACCAAACCTGGGTGAGGATCCTCTGAATCCTCTGCTCAGCTAAGCTCTGACCTTGGGGTCTCTCCTTGGCCTGCCTGCTTAGTTCAATTCTAGCAAGAATTCTGCTGAGTCAGTTTAGGGACTCTTCCTCTGGTATCTCTGATATTAGATCAGCTTCTACACACACACAACAGACAAACACACACACACACACACAAACATACCCATATTTTCTCTCCCTGACCTGCCTTCAGCAAGGATCCTGTTGAGTCAGTCTTACAAGAATTCCTCTGGCCTTGGTAATTTTCCATCCATCCACTGATCCCCACTTTGCTCCTAGGCTATAAATCTCCCATTGTCCTTGCTGTATTTGAAGGTGAGCCATCTCTCTTTCTCTTGTGACAAAACTTCATTGCTATAGTCCTTCCTGAATAAAGTCTTCCCTACTGTCTTTAACAAGTGTCATGCCTCCTTCACACAGGCACTGTGCCATATTTCAGACAGAAAAATGAAAGGAGGAGTACTTACACAGGAGAAAGTCACATTCTAGTATGGAAGTCCATCTCATCAGAAATGTTTACAAAGCAGTACAATCAAATCTAAAGCATGCACTCAGCATACAGAAAAAAAAATACTGTAACTTAAAAGGACTAAGAAGAATCTTTCTTGTGGCTATATCTGCATGGCTGAATTTAACAGGATAGGAAAATTAAGAGTGCCAAATTTGATGTAGGCTGTATAAACACTGTTATTCATGTCAAAAAACTAGCTATAAATAACATCAAGCATGGCCTATTTTCATATTGGATCCATAGAATACTCATAGTTCATTTTTTGAAACAAAAATATCTTTGATATACTCTGTATATTTTCATTTTGATGGTGTAGTTTTAGAAAAGTCTTTGCTCACTATGACCTCTTTCTATCATGGAGAATAGAAGGTATACACAGACACATGTGCATAAACCCTTAGGTATACACACACGCTTATCTCATAAAAATGCATGACCACAGTGGATATTGCCAGGGGGAAGTTCAGAGTCTTAATCAATGTCATTACCAAGTATAAATTAATTAAATTAAAAAAAACCTAAGACAATGAGAAAACACGACATAATCACTTGAATGGCTAAAATTTACAACACTGACAACACCATATGCTGGCAAGGATGTGGAGCAACAGGAACCCGCATGCATACTGAATAGAAAATGGTACAGCCACCTTGGAAGGCAGTTTAGAGATTTCTTATGAAACTAAACATACTTGAACCATATGATCTAGGAATCACACTCCTTGGCATATATCCAAATGAACTGAAAACTTATGTCCACATAAAACTCTGCAGTTAAATGTTCATGGGAGCTTTTTTTTCCACAACTGTCAAACTGGGAAATAACCAAGATGTCCTTTAATAAGCTATGGAAAACCAAACTGTGGTACATCTGCACAATGAATATTACTCAACAATATAGAGAAACGAGCTAAGTGAAAGAAGCCAGTCTGAAAAGGCTGTCTGCTGTATGGCATTCCTGAAAAGGCAAAGCTGTGGAGGCAGTAAACCAATCACAGGTGGCCAGGATTTCACTGAGGGGAGAGAAGGGCCAACAGGGGAAATACATGGAATTTTCAGAGTAGTGAAGATATTCTATGTGATACACTAACAATGAAAATGAGTCATTACGCATTTTTCAAACCCACAGAATGCACAATACAAACAGTGAACCTTTATGCAACACGTTAATAAAGAAAAATGTATCAATATTGGTTCATATCAATCACAGAAAATGTACCATACCAATAAAAGATGTTAATAATGGGACAAATTATGTGTGCTTTTCAGGGAGGATACGCAGGAGGAGCTCACTGCAGTTTTCAATTAATTTCTCTGTAAAACTAAAACTGTTCTAACAAAAATCTGTCAATCACTTAAAAAAAAAAAAGCAAACTCTAAGACACAGCGGTTATAAAACCAAAGCAAACCAAACCAAAGGTCCTGGTTATATAGGACAGCTTCTATTGACAGAACTGTGACCAAAGGGTATTTATGTGCATCTTTCATGGAGATACCACTGGACATCTCAGTTGTTACCTCTTAACCTTGAGGTGGTAACTGCGGTGGTACATGTGACAATACTAGAAAATACGGCATAAAAAGAAGCACCAGACTAGCTGAGTCCCATCAGCCTGTATCCTCTAATTCTGCAATATTCGGTCTGGGTTTGAGTCAGGCCCCAAATCTGTCGAATGCTTACTCAGTTTCTTTTGAATGAGATAACTTAATCTTACCCAGACCAGACCAAATACGGAAGGGAGCCCTAAACTCTGCAGTTACCTCAGGCTGCAGGCGCTCCTTCTATCCCCTGGAGGTATATTTTGTCTTCTGTAAACTTGCCCAGAGCCCTAGGAGAACAAGGAGTTCTGTGAGAACTGATGTGCCTATGTGGGTCCTCCAAGAGAGGACTTCTTTATCATTGTACAGATGGACATGGAAGGAAAACACTTGTTCAAGTGTCGTGATACAAAATACTAGGCAATCTTTAGGGAAAATGAACTTCATAGGAAAATTTAGAATGCAAAGTATCATTTTTTTTCCCTCTATGAAAAGCTTCTCTAAATCCAGATTCTGATCACAGGGACATATACAAAGCTGGGGATACACTTCAGAGTTTTCAAAAAAGCAGCATCTGTTGCTCCCCAGTATAGCTCTTCTACACAGTGGTTTACAGATGTACTGAGATTCCATCTCTTCAGATGCTCGGGGGCTCAGCACCAGTTGTCTCTGGGAATGAGTGGCCTCTGCAGAGTACCACAGGGACATTACCATTTTCTGTATGCCCGCAAGAAGGAAAAGGCCAAGAAGCACCTCAAGAGAGAATCTTTGCTAACGATATTTTAATCCAAAGTGGCCAGACTGGTGCTTTGCAGTTCCCACTGTGTCTACGTATCATCCAACTTCAAACATAAAGATACTATCTGTGAAGGAATTATTTCTGCACATATTCCACATGAAAGGTGTAAAGCATGAACGACAACAGAGCTATAAATAAATTCGGAACATCTTTAATACTTCTGATAACATAGCCTAATTTTACACCACGGTTTCATTAATTTTCGAAGGTTACAAAAACCAAAAGTAGGAATCAGTTATTACCTTATAATGGAAACTTCTGCACTCGCCTCAAGGTAAAGCGACGGTGTCCTCAGGCAATCCCTCCTCCCCGGGACTGAGCAGTTCTTGAAGCGTCTCTACCAGATCTAAGGGGAAAGAAAAATACATCAATAATCTTCTAGGTGCACTTCAGCTAACACTCATACTCCGTTTCAGGTTATTCCGATTCTTTTTGCCATTTCATGAAATTTCCACATATCTCGCATCAAACTATCTTGTACAAAACGGCACCCTTTACAGAAGACATAATTTGAATGTGGGAATTTTCTTCCTTTGAGTCAATAATCTCATCCATCTTTGAAAGGATGCCTTCTTTATCTAATGTAATACTGTATTAACTCTTTTTCAGCAACTACTAGACTTACTTTCCTTAGATCACAATTTTATACTTTTTGGTCTCCTTAGTAACAACAAATGTTTCTACAAGAGAAGTTGAAAATTGTTAGACTTCTATAAGTTCTGTCTCTGGCTTTGCTAAGGCTGTTTTATTGCTTTACTCTGCTGTGAAATAAACTAACACATTTTGTTCCCTAATCTCCTACGTCTAATTTTTTTTTTCTGACCTAAAAATCCTTACCAGAGCCTTAAGTATCCCATCAAGTTTATAATAATACTGACTTGAGCCAGTGAAAAAGTATGCTCTGCCAGCATGTTCTGTAAGATAGCCTTCCATCACCACACAGTTTCAGACATTCTTTTTCGGAACCAGCAAAGAAAATAAGCTGGCTTTGGCAGTCAATCATGGACTGCTCTGATTCGATGAATCCATTTTCTACAGGCTTTACTTGGCAGGCTCTTCCCACTGCCTGCAAAGTGACTAGTTCTTTGTAAACCTCCTTTGTAATTCTACCTACCTTCTACATCCCAAAATGCTATATGTTATTGAAAATATATTTTAAAGAAGGACTTTTAGAGGAAATATCTAATTTTGGAGATTTTTTCCTTTTCACTTAAAAATTTATTGAAATAAATTACAATAAATATTTACAATATTGCGTTAATTTCTGCGGTACAGCAGAGTGATTCAGTTAAACATACATATATATATATATATATATTCTTTTTCATATTATTTTCCTTCTACAATCTGTCACATATATGTTCGTTACTCACAGAACTGTCTTGAAGATAAGTGAAACCAATGGTTACTGCTGTGTAAAGCGTAGAGGAGTCTGGAAGAAGGGCTATGTTCCTAGCTCTGAAAATTAGGATTATTTACGTCATTTGGCATAATATAAGTTCCATGTTATTTATTAGTATATTGTAAGAGTATATATTACATACATATATTATTTAGATAATAGATTATTAACACTGGAGTTATTTAGATTATTACTGATGGGTTTCACTTTTCAAATGGAGGTTCATAGTACAAAGTTATAAGTTGAGTGGTACTTCTGAATTCTACATGTAAGAATCTTATTCTCTATATTTTTGGAATTCTTAAGAGCAAATGGTTAGAGACTGGGGAAGATAGGGCCAGTAAAACCTCCAAGGAGAGACACAGAGTAGGTTTTTAAATAATATTGTCCTTTCTTATTACTTTTATAATCACAGACACAAAAAAAGCACATACTTCATGGTTACATTTCAGTGAAGTTCTAGAAAGGATAGAAAAGAGGCTGTAGTAATAATCAAAACAGTGGTTATGAGAGATTAACTGGAAAGTAGCAGGAGGGAACTTTCTAGAATAATGGAAAAACTATATATTTGGTTGAAATAGTGGTTATATGAATAGACAGACCTGAAAAAAAGAAAAACAACTATGAAGCCATGTCTATAAAATCTACATTTTATTGTAAGTAAATTATACCTCCATTTAAAAATGGGACTCAAAGAGATCTCTAGATTTTGCAGTGATTTTGAATCAGAGAGTTTTTAAGAAGCAGTCACTACCTTTTTTCCTGGTCAGCAAAAAACATTTCATCCTTTCTTTCATTCAAGTATCCACTCAACAAAGATTTATTAAGCACAAATATATCCAGAGCTAACACAATGGCAGTGAGTTAGAGAAAAGAATGGCTAGCAAAATAGACATTGCTCCTATTATGGAGTTTAAGAGTCTGTCACGGGAAAACAGAAAACTCAAATGCACAAAGACAAGGAGTTATGGCTGTAGCATTGAGGGCAAGCCCCATGTTTTAACAAAGGACTTATATCAAAACAGAATGAAGTATTTTATGCTAAATCCCAAGCTAACCTGAGCTGAGAATATTGGTGTTCGCTGAGTCATTAAAAGCTGTTAGAGCAATCAGACCAAAGCAAACCAACTAACACTTTTTTGTATTAATCCAACTCTATATATTCTTAAAGCTACTGAATCAAAACATCAAAACACTTTTCATGTCAAATTTCTTTTTTTTTTTTAACAAACAAAATTTAGGTCTTGTACACCCTAGGGCATCTTATATATACAGCTGTCCATGAGGATAACATGGTGTTAAATAACTCTCTTTCCCATGAGCAAATCCCAGCTGGGAAGACAGGTGCATCTACTTCTGGTGACTATTCCCAGTGAGGGATTTACAAGCTCTCCTAACAAGGAGTATTATGCATATTCACACGAAACCCAAGCTTGTGACTGGTGCGGTACTTCATATACAAACAAAGGACAACCAGGAATAGATCAGCATTCCAATATAAAATGATATCAGGCCAACACAGCTCCCTCCCCAAACAATTTTAAATGAAGTCCCTCTACGGGCAATCCAATTTTTGAAACATACAAAAATTTTCCTTAGCCTAACTGGTATAAAAAAATCTCCTCGTTCCTTTTTATTAAAGGTTTTCTAACCAAGGGAACATTTCATGCAAAGATGGGCTCGATAAAGGACAGAAATGGTATGGACCTAACTGAAGCAGAAGATATTAAGAAGAGCTGGCAAGAATACACAGAATTGTACAAATAAGATCTTCACGACCTGGATAATCACGATGGTGTGATCACTCATCTAGAGCAAGACATCCTGGAATGTGAAGTCAAGTGGGCCTTAGAAAGCATCACTACAAACAAAGCTAGTGGAGGTGATGGAATTCCAGTTGAGCTACTTCAAATCCTGAAAGATGATGCTGTGAAAGTGCTGCATTCAATATGCCAGCAAATTTGGAAAACTCAGCAGTGGCCACAGGACTGGAAAAGGTCAGTTTTCATTTCAATCCCAAAGAACGGCAATGCCAAAGAATGCTCAAACTACCGCACAATTGCACTCATCTCACATGCTAGTAAAGTAATGCTCAAAATTCTCCAAGCCAGGCTTCAGCAATACGTGAACCATGAACTCCCTGATGTTCAAGCTGGTTGTACAAAAGGCAGAGGAACCAGAGATCAAATTGCCAACATCTGCTGGATCATGGAAAAAGCAAGAGAGTTCCAGAGAAACATCTATTTCTGCTTTATTGACTATGCCAAAGCCTTTCACTGTGTGGATCACAATAAACTGTGGAAAATTCTGAAAGAGATGGGAATACCAGACCACCTGACCTGCCTCTTGAGAAATCTGTATGCAGGTCAGGAAGCAACAGTTAGAACTGGACATGGAACAACAGACTGGTTCCAAATAGGAAAAGGAGTATGTCAACGCTGTATATTGTCACCCTGCTTATTGAACTTCTATGCAGAGTACATCATGAGAAACGCTGGGCTGGAAGAAGCACAAGCTGGAATCAAGATTGCCGGGAGAAAGATCAATAACCTCAGATATGCAGATGACACCACCCTTATGGCAGAAAGTGAAGAGGAACTAAAAAGCCTCTTGATGAAAGTGAAAGAGGAGAGTGAAAAAGTTGGCTTAAAGCTCAACATTCAGAAACGAAGATCATGGCATCCGGTCCCATCACTTCATGGGAAATAGATGGGGAAACAGTGGAAACAGTGTCAGACTTTATTTTTTTGGGCTCCAAAATCACTGCAGATGGTGATTGCAGCCATGAAATTAAAAGACACACCTTGGAAGGAAAGCTATGATCAACCTAGATAGCATATTCAAAAGGAGAGACATTACTTTGCTGACGAAGGTCCGTCTAGTCAAGGCTATGGTTTTTCCCGTAGTCACGTATGGATGTGAGAGTTGGACTGTGAAGAAGGCTGAGCGCCGAAGAATTGATGCTTTTGAACTGTGGTGTTGGAGAAGACTCTTGAGAGTCCCTTGGACTGCAAGGAGATCCAACCAGTCCATTCTGAAGGAGATCAGCCCTGGGATTTCTTTGGAAGGAATGATGCTGAAGCTGAAACTCCAGTAGTTTGGCCACCTCATGTGAAGAGTTGACTCATTGGAAAAGACTCTGATGCTCGGAGGGATTAGGGGCGGGAGGAGAAGGGCACGACAGAGGATGAGATGGCTGGATGGCATCACTGACTCAATGGACGTGAGTCTGAGTGAACTCCGGGAGATGGTGATGGACAGGGAGGCCTGGCGTGCTGCAGTTCATGGGGTCTCAAAAAGTCGGATACGACTAAGCGACTGAACTGAACTGAACTGAACCTGTTTGTCCCGGATTCTTTCCAAAATGGGAGGAGCTATTTATAAGATGAAAAGATACAATTAAAAAGTGAAAAAAAAAAAACAACACATGAATCGTATAAGTTACTGAATTTCTAAGCTTCTAAGGAGGCTATATTACTTATTGTATGAAACTGTCTAGAAGGAAATCAACGTGATTTTTTTTCAAAGACTGCTTTAAGAGAAAACAAAGCTTCCCAGGTGGCTCAGTGGTAAAGAATGCACCTGCCAATTCAAGGAGACAACAGGAGACACAGGTTAGATCCCCAGGTCAGGAAGATTCCCTGATAAAAGTGACCATTAAAACCCCACAGTAACTGGGACACTGGATAACTATCTCAATCGTGACAGCCATTTCATGCATCTTCAGAAAATATTGCCAGATTGCAATCGAAACTGTGGATAGACACTTTAATTACTTCCATACTCTCATCAGTGATAAACTGAAAAGAAATGCTCTACTGCCAAAAAGGAATGACAGTTCCTATTTCTGTAAGTTTAAGCTATTTAATATTTAAGAACTGTATATATTTTGCCCAAGTCATACACTGTTTTTAAATCCTACATTTCATTTTTATTCTTCAAACGGCTGATAACACAATGAAGCTTTTTCCTAGCATTTTAGTGTAGTTTTTTCCCTCCACTTTTCTAATTTTCAGTCTCCAATCTCCCTTGAGCTTTGGTTTCTATGCCTTGTTTTTGCCAGGGGGAATATCAGCTCTCTGTGTTCCCACTTCCTTAGCAGTTCTTTAGTATTCACTCTTACTCTAAGAAACACTTTAGGGCAAAATGTGGTATGTCAGCATGGGAGGTTTGAAGGAAACAAAGTACTGGCATTTAAGACTTTCTTATTCTCCATTCACTGGATACATAATTGTGGTGCAAATTTCTAGATGATGTCTAACGGTTTTTGCGTTGTCACAGCTTCCTTCACGCTCAAGGATGTCACATAATGACATTTAGTCTGCAAGCCTGTATCCAATGATAAGACAAGGTTTTCCTGTGTCCCCAGAGCAAATTTTAACAGCTCCACATTTAACAAATCTATTAAACCCTAAAATCTATCTAGCAGTAGTGAAACATCTTGAGAGGAAATAAAATCTTTGGAACTAGTGACTCAGGACAGAATTTTTCCAGAGGTTCAATTTTAGGCATTAGCTTTACTGTGTATGTGTACTTCAGATAAGCTCCAAAGTATGTAATCAGCTCCCAGTATGTGCCTGTCACTGTGCAAGGAACCCAGGACACATGAATAAAACATGGCTCTTTTGCTAAAGAGGCTCATAGCTTAGCCAAGGAAGGTAAGGGGGCATAAACACATTACAAGATAAGTTAGGGTCATTTAGGCTTCCCCTGGTGGCTCAGATGGTAAAGAATCTGCCTGCAATGCAGGAGACCGGGGTTCAATTCCAGGGTCGGGAAAATCCCCTGGAGAAGGGAATGGCAACCCACTCTACTATTTTTGCTATTTTTGTCCATGAAGAATTCCATGGACAGAGAGGCCTGGTAGACCACAGCCCATGGAGTTGCAGAGAGTTGGATACGACTAAGTGACTAACACACACACATGTGCCAAATGGAAACACAGGACTAGGGAGGAAAAAAAAGTAGGTTGGACACTCAATTTCCCAGATGAGGTGGGAAGGACTATGATATGTAAATCTTTTATTTAATATTTGTGCTGAATATGTAATATTTAATATTCAGGCTGAATTTTCTCAAAAATGCACACGCCAATAGGATTATGATATTTTATGAAATAACACATATAACATTCTCAGTGCAGTGTCAGTTATGGAACAACTGTGAAGGAAGGAAGGGAGGGAGGGAATGTTAAACACTCCCACTGTGAATTTGACTTATCATTATAACTCTTTTGGGCAAATCTTTCATGTGTAAAAGATCTGGGATTAGTTACCACAGTTCTCCTTCCCCTGGAAGACATCCAACTCATTCAAACAGGTTGCTGGGTGTCATATCTGAGGGGAAGCTGTATATTCCTCTAAGACTAATGCTTGCATGGGTCACCTATCTGCTGCTCGAGGGAGTGCTCAAGAGACAGATGAGCAGAGGAGAACTTCAAGCTTTTGATGGGGGTCCATGGACAGGTTCTATGAGGTCTGTATATCTGTCTTAGCTATACTGGATGGACGAACTGTGAAAGACTCAAATGAATCAAAAGAAGACTGGGTATCTTTCATGCAAAGGAGGCATTTACCAAGTATATCCTTTTTGGTTATCTGATTCTTTAAATGGTAATTTGAACTAGTTTACAAAGATAAAAATTATAGATAACTCATAGAAGTTAAAGCACCACTTATGTAAGGATATGCAAATTCCTTCTATTGGAGGGAAAATTTCTCTCCTCATACCAACTCTATGTAAAAATGCCAGTTCTGCATCTATCTGTAGATTATTTCAACACTCCTGACTCAACTACATACCTGTGGTATTCTGAATTCTCTGTTGAATCTATTGATAACATCTTATTAGTTTTCTCATTAATAATGGAGTCAAATAAAATTTTCAAGTTATTTTCATATTTGTATAAAAATCTTGAGTTTGCTTTTAAACATTACCTTTTAGTAATATATTTATCATATTTGTATTTTTATTTTCCATAATAATAAAAGAAATAATCCAAGTGCTTTCTGGGTCTTCTGGACCACACTATCTTATCACCATGTGCTCTCATATTAACCTAGTGTTCATGTCTGTAAATACAATCATCTGGGCATCAAGAAGTATTAATAGGAACACAGAGAGAAAAAGGTCAATGATGACACTGCACAAAGAGTTTCCACAAAGTAGGGAGAACTGTTACTAAATAGGGAGAATTGTCACTACACTTACTACACTCTATTGGACACAAGAATCTGTACATTAGCAAGCCCATGTCTTCTTCACATGGTGAACAGACATTTCATGTCCACAAAACACCTCCTCTACATTAAAAAAAAAATTGTGAAATTGAATTTCTCAGATTTAGAAATTTGTTTGCATTCATTTGTAACTATGTTTTGTAAGAAGTATAAGCATAAGGTATTTATGCCCGGCTTTCTGTTTGCATATTTTAAAGTAACACTGTAATAAAAATGATTTAATCCTAGGGTTCACATAGAAGATTTTTGTGCTTCTTTTTGTTTTTCCATAAAAAGACTTTATAGGTTATATAAGTTTAAGAAACACTGGCTGACAACATTGTGGAAAATGTATATTTCAAATTTTGCATTTGTAGAAATTTAGTATAAAGCTCTGGTATCCTGAAAGAGATTATTTCAATCTCATGATCAACTTTAATTCATCCTGACTTTCCATGAGACCATATACTATAAGAATAAAGAAGGCTCAAAATAAATGTCATTATTTTTTAAATCTAGTCCTAATGAAACTTTCAAAGTTCCCCTGTATAGGTGTAAAATATCGTTAACCTGTTGGGATTTTGATGTATTATTCATTTGAGCTTAGTAATATTAGAATCAGACTCTGAGATTATTTTAATAGAAAAGACTGTAAGGAGTGGCAGATTTATGCTGTATCTACTTTAAACCCAAGAAGAAAGGAAATACACCAAATATGCCTTGTTTAAACTATGGAATCATTTGTAAAAACCAGAAGGAATCTTGGGAAATTATAGACAGGAAGTATTCTTTTTCTATTTAATTAAAAAAATTTTTTTTACAATGTTATGTTCATTTCTACCATACAGCAATGCAAATGAGCCATAATTATACATACAGCCCCTCCTTTCCTAGCTGCCCTCCCCTCCCCGCATCCCACCACTCCAGGCCATACCTATCTGCAGGGAAGGAAATGTAGATGTAGAGAATGGATTGGTGAACACAGCAGGGGAGGGAGAGGGTGAGACAAGCGGAGAGGGCAGCATCAAAACACACACACACACACACACAGACACACACAGACACACACAGACACAGACACAGACACACACAGACACACACACACAGACACACACAGACACACAGACACAAAGACACACAGACACACAGACACACACAGACACACATAGACACAGACAGACACACACACAGACACACAGACACAGACACAGACACACACACACACACAATCAGCTGTGAGCTGGACAGCTGGTGAGAAGTTGCTGCGTGAACAGGGAGCCCAGACTGGGACTCTGTGATGATTGGAAGTATGTTTCAATTTAAAAAACAAAAACAAAACATTTCTCTCTGATATTATTCATTAACCATTTATAGAACTCATCCCCACCAGGGAAGCCCTTAAAAGTCATATATCCTGAGTTACTTCTGAGGATCTAATGGAGTGTTCTCTTCAGAGGTGGAGAACGAAATGCCAAATGCGCAATTAACTCTTCCACCAGACAGCACAAGTATAGATTCCTAGGTGTGGCTTTAAACTTGGAAAGGTAGGGTGCGGGAGTTCCACTACATGGGGTGGGAACTTGAGGATTTTTATATTTACTTATTGACTAAGGACAGAGAAGGCAATGGCACTCCACTCCAGTACTCTTGCTGGAAAATCCTTTGGGCAGAGGAACCTGGAAGGCTGCAGTGCCGGGGTCCAGCCCCGGTGGATCCAGGGTGATTCGAAGGCGGGGGGACGGCGTCGGCGTCTTTGGAAAAATACATATTTAATCACAGATATATAGAGAGATTAGAAACGGATAGTGTAGTAGGAGAATTAGTGGAGAAAAGAGGCTGTATTTCAGCCAGAGAAATGGAAGCAAGAAAGAAGCGACATGGTGGAATCAGTCTTTCCGGAAACTGATCCGATTTCTTTATTTTGGGGTTTGCTTATATACCTTTTGTTACACATAGGGATGAATACAGAGTCACACGGGGGTCTTAAGGGATATTACATCATCTTCTGGCCATGAGTGAGACCTGCTGACATTCTATGATCCTTTCTTTCTGATAACCAAAAACCTTATTTCTTAAACCAGGCACCTCCCTCCAGATAAAGTTGCATTCCTATAGGGTGAGGGTGTGTGAGTTACAACCAAGAAAGGAATTTATTTAACCCAAGGTTAACAGGATTAATCTTAAAGGTTAATACCTATCTCTCCTATATGCCTAAAGGTTAATACTTATTTCTCCTATATGTTAGTTATATTCATTATAAGGGCAGGGAACATGGAGATTTAGCAGTAAACATCAGCCAAACAAATGAAAAACCCTTCACCAATATAATTCCTAACCAACTCACTATACTAATAATTTCTAACTCCCCAAAAGAATTTGCCTTTTGTAAGTCTAAAACATCTCATGCCTCTCAGATTGGGAGGCTGTAAACAATCACATGTGGCCGGACGAACCTATACAGGTGGGCTAGATAAACTTCAGAGGAGTCCATAAGCTGAAACACTCTTGTCACGCCCAGGAATTTTTATTGCCTTGGAGCTGCACGTTTACTCCTTCTGCAAGAAAAATGGTTATGGGGGAGAGCCCCCCGTAAAGTCAGAGGTGTAGGCGAGAGCATAAAACAGACTCTGGTTTTGGGGTAGATGCTCAGGAACAGGGGGTTTCCTGAGGCTTGATCACGCCTTTGCGTATGCCAAGCCTCCTTCCTCATGACCTTTGCCATGGGCGGAGTTCCTCACACTGGCCCCCAACACTGCAGTCCATGGGGTTGCTAAAAGTCAAGCACGACTGAGCGACTTCACTTTCCCTTTTCACTTTCATGCATTGGAGAAGGAAATGGCAACCCACTCCAGTGTTCTTGCCTGTGGAATCCCAGGGACGGTGGAGCCTGGTCGGCTGCTGTCTATGGGGTCGCACAGAGTCAGACACGACTGAAGCAACTTAGCAGTAGCAGTGACTAAGGAAAATTCTCAGCATTTAGTAGATTAGGGGCATCTCCACTGTTCGCTTACTTATCCCTGCTGCTGCTGCTAAGTCACTTCATTCGTGTTCGACTCTGTGCGACCCCATAGACGGCAGCCCACCAGGCTCCCCTGTCCCTGGGATTCTCCAGGCAAGAACACTGGAGTGGGTTGCCATTTCCTTCTCCAATGCATGTCTAGTTCCCAGCATACAGTAGACATTCAATAAATGAACCAATGATGTTTGTAGGTAAGAGGATTCAACTGAAATAGCAAGTTCATGGTAGATTTTCAAAAACAGACTCAATTATAGCATGTGTTGCTCTATGATAGCAAAAACATCTTACTGGTAACTGTATTTTAACTGGAGAACATTACTCCAGTTCAGTTGCTCAGTCGTGTCAGACTCTTTGCGACCCCGTGAATCGTAGCACGCCAGGCCTCCTTGTCCATCACCAACTCCCAGAGTTCACTCAGACTCACGTCCATCAAGTCCTTCCCATTTAGAATAAATACAAAGACATGTAACTGGCACATTTATTATTCTGTATTTCTTTTAGCTTGTAGAGATAAGTAAACATCAATAAGTATACAGTACACCTAACACTGTACTTCAATGTGGATTTCCTTCATAGTGGAGTATTTTGCTATTAAACTAAGTGCTGATTTTTTTCAATTTCTTTTAGTTACATTATTCCACCATAGTTAAGCAGCAAAGAGGACTTTCTCCATGCCTCAGGGTATGGTGATTCAGAGAGAACAAAGAATCACTATTTTGACCTTTGAGCAATTAATTTGACCTTTGTAAGTCAACAGTGAAGACAGTAGTCTTTAAAACCATGGCTTTGAATTACAAGTACCAGCAGCCAGAGAGGAAAAAAATTCCAAAAGCTTGTATATAAGTATCAAGAAGCAAATCATGGGGGACTTGGAGCAAGGGTTTACATCATAGAGGGGGTGAAAAACAAACAAACAAAAAAAACTAAGAGATGCCAGAAGAGCAGTTTTCCCTACAAAACAGAGAGGTGATAAAAATACAGAGCATTTCTAGACTAGAAAAGGAGAAAGAAATAGAAAAAGGAGAGCAAAGAGAGCAGAGACAGTATGGGTGGCTCTGTTCCCTGAAACTACTTTGGGGTTGAAACTCTTGAGAGGGATGACGGAAAATTCCCCAAATATTTAGTAAATATTGTACTAGTGACTTACACCATATCTACTCTGGACCTTGAGAAGAAAATAAACTTGCTGGTTACCCTTCATCAAACTAGTCAGCTTCAGTAGATAGAAAAGTCAGCCAGGCAGATCTAGGTAACGTGTCTGAGATGGACACCTGTCCTATCCAAGTTTTATTCACCTCTTACAACATGTGGAAGAAACAGCAGAAATTCTCAAGATCATAACTATAGAACTAAGAAATTATAATAGCTAAGAATCAGAGAGCCTAAAGGGTTTGGCAGAAGGTGATTCCACAACAGAACAAAATTTGCAAGATGGGCAGCTCCAGTTAGGGATCACATGGAGGCTGCTGCTAACTCTCAGAGGCCCACGAAATCAGTAAAAGCCAAACCCAGCCATAGGGCTGCAGGGGTAGAACTTAAGGTTTCAATAGAACAACTTCTATGTTGTCAATGCCTACAATTGTTTAGTCACTAAGTCATGTCTGGTTCTTTTGTGACCCTAGGAACTGAAGGCCACCAGGCTTCTCTGTCCATGGGATTTCCTGGGCAAGAATACTGGGGTGGGTTGCCATTTCCTTCTTCAGGGGATCTTCCCAAACCAAGAATTGAACTGGTATCTCCTGCTTGGCAGGCAGATTATTTACCACTGAGCCACCTGGGAAGCACCACTGTCTATAGGGCAGGCATCAAACACAACCAAGAACACAGATGACAGAGACACAATCATAGATGAGACAGTTTTGACTCTGAGACAATTCTGATTCTAGGACAATATCTCCAAGGCCGCCTACAGTACTATAAATAATATCTAAGGCTGTGCCTCTAAAGAGCTTGTTACATCTGCCCATTGTCAAGAAATTCTTTATAATGGCATGAAAACTACTATCCCAGACCTCTTATCTGTTTTATTGCAAAGCAGATTTTTGCTATTTTAAAGTTCTATTTTGTACATATTCTATTGTAATGTTCTGGGCCAACTTGCACAATACTCAAAACGTAACCAAACATCAATTCCGTTTGAAACAGTAAAGAGACCTTCCAAATGCCATTCACAGTTGTTAGTATTTTCTATCCTTTCAAAGTTTGTTTTTGTTGTTTACTTTTCAATCAGCTTACTGAAAAGGCATGGGTGGACAAATAGATGTACTCGAAACTGATGATTCAATGGAATGTGTATAAGGAGAAATACTAACTTTAAAATGTTGAATAGTTTTCACAATCATTCATTCTTGAAAACTACTATTAGACACCAAGGTATATTGACAAATAGGTCTAATAGTTTCTCAGCAGTGGTCATCATAGAAGAATTGGTAATGCACTCTATTATTTTGTTAGACATTCACTTCTAGTGCCATTACAGTGTCCATAAAATGCTCTGATAACTTACAATTGGGATGCAACTAAAGTAATATATTACAGGCTTCCTAAAAATGTTTCTTTGGAACTCGCTTCCACATTATTATAGCATCTCACTGTATCAACCTGCTTCTTTTGTCTAATCATCTCCTTTCATTCATTCTCATGATCCTTAAACAGTTCAGGCAGCTAGTTTTTATTTGAAGATTCTGGATCTATCACTGTACATGGTTGATTACCACTTGGGCTGGAGGAACAGATGTGTGGCTGGGCCAAGGATGAGGGTGCAATGTGGAAAGACAGAGTGGGTCACATAATGTCAAGGATGTCATTTCATCCTACACCTCTACTCTACTTGCTGACTTTTTAAGCATCTTCATGTCCTTCTTCCTCTTTTTCCAAAGGCTAAATTATCACCCTCCTTTCCACAAACAGGGTTTAAATCAGACCAACACTCAAAAGCACATGTGCTCATAAGTGGGCAAAATCTCAAACATAAAAAGAATTTGCCGATGTCTCAGCTTTTGCTCCTCCTATTGAGTTATGCATTAGGATTCTTTGATGACTCTTAAAATTTGAATAATTAACAAAAACATGGATGTGATCAAACAGTTTAAAGGTAATTGGCCAATCTGCTCCTTTTATCTTCTCTAGACAGAATTATTCACAAAACTACAATACTTACTTAAGAAAGACTTTCTGAAAAGTTAGATGAAGGTCTTTTTTCTTGTTTTCTTCACATTTGGTCACCCGCCTTCCTCTCTCTCTTTTTCCTTCTTTGCTTCCTCTTAATTTCTTTTTAATGATTCCATTTTTCAATTAAAGGTAAATATAAATCACAGGTGATAAAATCAATCTCTCAACTTTGCTCAAAAAGTTAAGGAAGCCGCTATTTCAGTGAGAGGTATAGAGGATAAAATTTCAAATTTTTATTTTGAATGCAGTACCTATATTTTTATATGAAGAAGTACCCTTTAGAATAGAATGTTTTATTAAGATACTAAGACCTTAAATGGGCAAAAGAATTTCAAAAGTGTCAACAGTATTCCCCCTTAAAGGAAAACCCCAAAAGCTGTCAAGGTTTAACAAGAAGGATCATTTTTGTGTCTTCCAATATCAGTTGCTTTAAAGCTGCAGGCCCCAGAACTGAATGCAACTTGAGGCCACAACCTAGGGGGCAAGGTATGATATTTTCTGAACTCCTGATCATAACAATAATAAATACTTATAACTATGTCCACTGACATTAAAAAAATGCTCAATACATTTAGATGTCCTGGCTGGCTGTGCTTATTGCAGATAAATACTCAGGTCTGCTAACTTGAATTCTAAGCACTGTCCACAGTAGAAGCAGGCCAACTGCATGAAGGTCATACTGTTCTTTCTGCTTGTAATTTGCTACCACGTGTCGTTACCAGTCTCCCAGGATTCATATGTTGAAGTCTTACCTCCCAGGACCTCAGAATGTGACCTTATTGAGAATATGGCTATTGTCCATGTAAGAAATTAAGATGAGGTCATACTGCAGTAGGATGGGTCCCTAATCCAACATGACTGCTGACTTTGCAAAACGGGGAAATTCGGACACAGGCACACACACAAGGAGAACACCAGGTGAAGAGGAAGACAGAGATCAGGGTGTTGCAGCAGAAGCCAAGGAACAGCAGAGAATGCCAGCAAAAGCCTAGAAGTTAGGAGAGAGGCATCAAACCGACTCTTCCTCACAGCCTGCAGAAGAACTGACCCTGCAAGCACCTTGACCTCACATTTCTAGACTCTCATATATTGTGAGACAATAAACTCCTGTTTTTTGAGCCACTCAAACTATGGTACTTTCTTACGGCAGCCTTACCAAACTAATACAGTTGTTTAGTAAGAAGACATATAAAATCTGATGTGATATTTACAATGCATAGCATGTATATTTATTTGTTCCTATGGGGAGATAAAATCTTCAATCATCCAGTAATTATATCTGAATTGGCAATTCAAAATTTTTAGAATCACTCTAGAATCACATTTAGGTACTCCCTCTGGAGAGCAAACCACATGATGCATAATTTACATTCTAACATCTAGGTCAAAACCACATCAAATTTTAGGAGTCTACCAGATACTGATCATAGGAACTTACAATGTAGCTTCAAGAGCCGATTAAAGTACTGTTGACTGCCATTTCAACCTGTGTCATATTATTTGTATCTGAGATAACTGTAAGAGTAGACCCAGGTTTTATGTGGCCTGAATCTTATACAAGTTTAGGATCCCTATTAAAAAGAAAAGATAAGACTACAAGTCCAAAATTAGATTTGTATGTGATGGACTCACAGAAGTGACGGGCCTTGAAGCTTAGCTTTGGTTAACCTCAGTTTATATATACCTCTGGAGATAAGACATTGACAACACAGCCAAGAGACAATACAACCAGTTTCACAGGGATGAAGTGATGCTTATATCAACACAATTTTGTTAGATTATAACTGTGAAGTAAACAGAAGTGAAACACAAGAGAAAAGAAAGACGATGATGACAAAAGATACTGCAAATGTTGTTAGACAGATAAATCCAGTGGAATCTCATGTCAGCATTTCTCAGAAAGCCACTGTGCAAAGAGTAAGACTGTGTCAAATAAGAAGGCAAACTGGTGGCCAGTTTGGCAACTTAATGCAAACTGTAAGTCAAAACAGCCACTGAAGTATGAACCAACTGACTGATGAGAAGTTTTTCATATTCCAGAGATATATCTCATCAGTTCAGTTCAGTTCAGTCACTCAGTCGTGTCCGACTCTTTGCGACCACATGGATCATAGCACGCCAGGCCTCCCTGTCCATCACCAATCCCTGGAGTTCACTCAGACTCATGTCCATTGAGTCCATGATGCCATCCAGCCATCTCATCCTCAGTCGTCCCCTTCTCCTCCTGCCCCCAATCCCTCCCAGCATCAGAGTCTTTTCCAATGAGTCAACTCTTCGCATGAGGTGGCCAAAGTACTGGAGTTTCAGCTTCAGCATCATTCCTTCCAAAGAAATCCCAGGGCTGATCTCCTTCAGAATGGACTGGTTGGATCTCCTTGCAGTCCAAGGGACTCTCAAGAGTCTTCCCCAACACCACAGTTCAAAAGCATCAATCCTTCGGTGCTCAGCCTTCTTCACAGTCCAGCCCTCACATCCACACATGTAGCTTTTTGTACTAATATCCCCGTCTGTCACATTCCCATTTCCTTTTAAAATATTCAGTACCAAGCTTTTCAAGAGCCAAAAACTTTTGCTATTTCATGTGTTTATGAAAGAAACAGAGACACATGCCTCTGTCCATTACAGTTTCTCTGATCCAATGTCATCCCTCTCTGACTTCCTAGTAAATATCTACTTTCCATTCTGTGTCCCATATGGTTCAGTCCCAGACCTTACAATAATGAGTTGAGCATCTGTTAGTTTGCACTACCCTGCATTATGCCAGGATATTATACTCTTGAACCCATAAATATACTACATAGTCTAAGAAAAGGAAACGTCTCAAAGCATCCACCTTTCTCCCCTGTTTCTTTTCCTTACATACCATAGCCTCTACTTATTTTTCTTCTAAATTATCCCTAAACTCCTCCCTAAGTCCTGGTTCTCTCCCATAGTTCCTTCTTCCTTTGTTTGCATAACTGAAGAACTAATCAAACAGAGTGAAGAGAAGGAAACTAAGAAAACTACCTTTACCTTCAGGTGGGAAGGAAGGGCTGGGGATACTCCTATGCTGGTAATACGTGTTTCTTCCCTTTTCAAAACTCAGATACTCTCAGATATTCCAGGAAAACCTCCCTAGTGACCCACTGCCACTTCTCTCATCACTGATTGATTATCCCATCTTCCTTTTCTTTTTTTTCAACTACGACTATACCTTAACATGTTTATGTTACTGTACTTATGATGGAATATACTGAATTCTTTTCCAAGTCTGCTTCCGTCAGTGTCCAAACATCTTGAAATCAGAGATTTTATATTCTCAGCACCAAGCACAATAATAGGTACAGAATACATTCTCATGCTTGCAGGAAAATGAACTATTTTTACTGGTTGTTCCCAAAGTGTCTATTTATTTGGTTCATGTTTCTTTACAATCTACCCGATAACTGAAAATGTGATGTACTAACTTTTAGAGTGATTGGCATATAGTAGCTGCTCCATATTTATTGAAAAAATGAATTTATAAGATTTGAGTTTATGGATAATTAACTTCTACAAAAACACTTTAAAGCCTTAAAAACCCTTATAGCCTTCTAAATATAAAATGTGCCAACATAGATTTATTTAATTACATAATTAAGTTGCCAAATTCAGGCTAAATTATTTTCTGGCAATTTTAATGTTCCACATAGAAAAGGATTTAACATTCCTCCCCCCCCCCTTTTTTTTTAATGAAAACATATGAAGGACATTTAGATAATACATATATGGCCATTTGTCATAAAGAATTCTGAAAATACTGAAGTTTTAACATCACTGCAGGTTGATGCCATTTTTCACCATTTCACTTAACAGCTGACAGATTTGCTCTTTTGATGCTGCCAAATAAAGACTATACTTCCATTACAAAAATGAAGAGTGAGGAAGAGCTCAGCAAGCAACAGGAAGAACAAGGCAAAGCCTTTGAAACAGGAGGAACTTGAATAGTTCAGAGCAAGGTTACCTGAGTGCTTCCCAGACAACAGTGAAGGTTTGGTGGACAGGGGAAAATCTGTGTAGGATCCTTGAGACTACGGTTAGAGGTTTGCATTTTATTCTAACATCTCTTGGGATGTCACTGGATGTTTAGCAGGGTGCAAATCACCAATCTGGATCCACTGGACCCAAGGGGTAGAGCCTACAGTGAAATTGGATTTTATGAGAAACACTGGATTAGACTCATGAGTTGGGAAGCTGCTGAGACAGTCTGGAAAGGCATGGTATACTTGGGAACTACAATATTTTACAAAGAGATTCCTGCTTCTTCTTGTTAACACTTCTTATATCTACTTTTATTCCATACCCTTCCAAACACACATATTAAGAAAGTAGGATTCAATAACTGAAAAATGTGTACGGATGAATTCTGACTTGAAGTACCACGACAACATTTTATCAGCATCAACACATAAAGATTGTCTAATTTGTATATTCTGTAAACCTATAACCAGGTGTGCCAGAATTGCATAGTCAAATATGTACTAATTAAATTTGAAACACTGTAAACATACTGAAATATACCGAAATACACACTAAAACACTCAACACATGAAATTAGTTAGTTTGTATATAGCTCATCAGATCAAGAACCAGCAGGAGAACCCATTACAGAAAGAGAGTTCCTTATTTCAGAGAACAAGAACTTTGCGCTTTCATGGTCAGCTAGCACTTTCTCCCACTATCCTGTTTTTCTAACCTTTGGCTGAGGGCTCTGGGCCTCTCACTGAGAGTCCTTAAACTGGATAGAATGCACAGGCTTGGCATAAAGAGCCACCACGGAGGAAAGGCCATCCATAGTTTTATGGTGGCTAATGGACCATGTAAGGCACGCACCAAGAGTTTAAGGTATGCACAGTGCACTTTTCCTCCTGCTTCAAAAGAAGCGTGTGTGGTATATTTATTAAGAGGAATGTATATTATTAAGAGGAATGCAAATTCTGAACATATTGAATGATACAACCTGAGGTAGCTTTTTGTGATAAGGAGCAATCCTATAAGGAATTTGGAAAGGCTGCCTCTGGTCCGTTTCCATGTGCCACCTTGAAGCCAGTTCACTGTAGGCATTCAACAACCTATAGTTTTGATTGTAATCTACCCAAACTCCATTATCAGCTGGATTTTCCCAAAGCTCATTAGTTTCTGACTGAGCCTGCCAAAATTTCTGTTTCTACATCTGCTCTTCTAAATCTTCAACTGCAAAACCCATGTTTCATTTTCAATGGGAGTAATTTAGAAGACGGAGTTTGGTATATTGATTTTTTTTTTTTTTTTGCACCTCAGCTAACTTTGAAGCAATGAAACTATCCCATCTATGAAAGGATAATTTGTATACAGGAACGTGTCTTCCCACAAAGTCTTAGTTCTATTTATGTGGCATAAATGAACCAAATGTCAATTTTTATTTTCAAAATGCACATATATTTTATATGTGCTAATTAATTAGCAGGTCCTGTTCAGAAAGAACATTTCCCACAGGCTTTTTCAAGACAGAAACCTAAATAAGAAAGGGTCTCTTTATTTTGTCTACCCAGAATTCTGCTTATCTATTTTTAGCAGGTTCTTCTTTACTTTTCCTCATTGGACAGGATCAAGGAGCTGAAACTACATTATAATGAATCTCTTCAATCAGCCTGCTCTTTCCTACCTATATAAAGGATAAAAAATAGCAGGCTGCCTAAAGTCATAAAGCCTATTTTCTATGTAGAAACAAATGAATCCTTAGGCCAGAGGCTCTGAATGCTTCTTTAACAACAGGTATATGAAACTGATCAAGCTACATGGAAAAGTAAGTACACATTTTATTTCTAATTTTAGATTTACTCAATGCTTTTCATAGTTCTTTAAGTAGAAATTAGCTCCCAGAAACTATTATCTCTCACAAAAGTAATATCTAAAAAACTGGTGAATATAATCATAAGTAACTCTGTAAAATTTTCCACATGAGTTGGATGGATTATGATAAGTAAGTTAGTAGTAGACTAGGAATGGGCTGTAGAGATTATGGGGATGGTGGCAACTTCAACTCATAAAGATGATTTTCAATCCCTCTCCAGCTCCTTCTGGTACCAACTGCAATTTAGATAACATCTTTTTTTTTTTTACAGAGAAGACTCAATAACTATTATAGTTTTTAAAATAACCTCACATCACTCTAGGAAGTATTATTTAAAATCCAAATCACTAACAATATTTTGATGAATTGGTTTACAAATATAGCTATGTATCTATATTGAATTACAAATCTATTAATCTATATACAATTAAAATTAAGATACCCAGATTAAAATCTATCTTTTAATAAAGCAAAAAGAACATGTTGGAACTACTACTTCTATTCATATTTGAGTGTCAGAACCCTGAAAAATAAGTTAACCAATTTTTAGTATTTTCTGAATTGATCTGACAGCAGAAAATGATTAATGGTCCCATTTTCAAGGATGATTATTCCAGTGAACTCAGTGAATCTTCTTGGTATTATGAAATTAATGGCATCAAATAAACTCGCTTTGGGATAGAGCAGGAATCAGGTAGACAGACACTGAGTTTGAAGCTGGTGAGATGTACTGCCGAGCCCTTGGTCCTGGAACTCATGAATATACATTAGCATTGTAGCTCAGAGGAAAGCTACTATGATGGGAGTTTATTTTTGAAAGTGGACAAAATGAGTATTCAGAAAAAAAAAAAATAATAATAACTCTATCCTTAAGACTCAACACTGAGGAAAGATAGTCTTTCATTGTAAATCCTACAGGAACAATTTTACACAATTTACTATTAATAAGAAAATAGAGAATACTTGCCAATTTGCAAAGGTGTAGGAGATTTAAAGGTTGCCATGTTGTGCTTAGTTGTTCAGTTGTATCCAACTCTTTGGGACCCCGTGGACTGCAGCCTGCCAGGTTCCTCTGTCCATGGGGATTCTCCAGGCAAGAATACTGGAGTGGGCTGCCAAGCCGTCCTCCAGGGGATCTTCCCAACCCAGGGATCGAACTCTGGTTTCCCACACTGCAAGCGGATTCTTCACCTCCTGAGCCACCAGGGAAGCCCAAGAATACTGGAGTGAGTAGCCTATCCCTTCTCTAGCGGATCTTCCTGACCCATGAATGGAACCAGGCTCTCCTGCACTGCTGGCAGATTCTTTACCAGTTGAGCTACCAAGGAAATCTATCTAAAGGGCTAACAGTTTTAAAATGCCAGCAATAGTTCTTGCTTACCTGTTTTAAATTTTTAATAATTAGGTATATTAATTAAACTCACGCATTGATGTGTAAAAATGTCAGTGATAATTAGAAACTGCTTTTCAATACAGTTTCATCTTTTAAGGGAAATAACTATAGTTTAACAGTATGTTATCCAAGTCTCAACTCCATACAGATAATATTTTTAGCTGTTTTATTCCATAATGATTGCAAATGTCTTATTAGATCACATTTTCAATACTGTTAATAGTGATTTAAGATGCATTTAATTAAGATTTAGAATGTGCTCTTATCATGAACGTATCTGCTCACACGTACTGCTTAATGCTTAGGTGTACTCACATACTGGGCTTTCCTGGTGGCTCAGATGGTAAAGCAGCTGCCTGAAGTGCAGGAAACACAGATTCGATCCCAGGTTGTGACTTCACTCATGTACTACTTACTAGTTTGTACAGACTTAGCATAAATGGATAAAAACAATCTAATTCTAAACATGAGATCCTCATGCGAAGAGTTGACTCATTGGAAAAGACTCTGATGCTGGGAGGGATTAGGGGCAGGAGGAGAAGGGGATGACAGAGGATGAGATGGCTGGATGGCATCACCAACTCGATGGACATGAGTTTGAGTAAACTCCGGGAGTTGGTGATGAACAGGGAGGCCTGGCGTGCTGCAATTCATGGGGTCGCAAAGAGTCAGACACGACTGAGTGACTGAACTGAACTGAAATATGCAATAAAGACATAATACTTACTACATATAATAAATATATAAATTTAAATATATAAATTAAATATAATTATATATTTAATAAATATATACTAAGGAAATACACATTAAATATTTAGGTATTATTCTAAATGTTTTAGAAGCTTTAATTTACTATATCCTTAAAACAATCCCCTAAAATAGATAATGTTGTTTCTATTTCATAGATAAGAAACTGAAACCCAAGAAGGAACTTACCTAGATTAATTTAGTAGCAAGTTGAGGGGCTGGCTTTTAAACTTCAGTAGGCTGGCTAGAGAGTTCACAATTTTTTTCTTAATGTATTTATTTTTAATTGGGGGATAACTGCTTTACAACATTGTGTTGGTTTCTGCTCTATATCAACATGAATCAGCCATAGGTATTCTTATGTCCCCTCCCTCTTGAACCTCCCACAATACTACGTGGTTCTCAGGATACCACGAAGTAGCTTATCTTACCATTTGGCTTCTGCAGTTCTCTGGGTTGTAGAATGAGGGTTTCAGGTCATTTCAGCAACAGCAACACCAAAGAGGACCTCTTTATATCCAAACAAGAAATCATTATTCTAATCTAATGCCAGGGAGTTGTTGAACTAGTTTTTACTTTATGCATGGATCTATCATAACTATCTACCTATCATCTACCTATCTGTATCTGTAGTTGTAGCAGTATTCTTTTCATTTTTATTCTGACTCCAGTGCAAGAATACATCTATTCCAGTACGTGAACATACCGCCTTAAAAGAAAAAGTCCATGGTACTGTTGATGGATAATTGGGTTGTTTTCAAATATTTTAAACACAACAAATAATGTTGATATGAACTGTATTGGTTTCCTAGGGCTACTGTAACATAGTTACCAAAACCAGGGAGGTTTGAAACAGAAATTTATTATCTCACAGTTCTAAAGGCCATCAGTAGGTTCATGCGCCTCTTGAAACCTTTAAGAAAATTCTTCCTTGACTCTTCCCGCCCCTGGTGGTTTGCTGGCAATCTTTGACATTCCACGGCTTGCAGCTGCACCATTCCTAACACACGGTCGTCTTCTTCCGTGTGTACTCAGAGCATTTTCCTTCTGTGAGTGTCGTCAGTTATATCAGTTGGGTCCATGACAGTGACCTCTCTTTGACTCCCATGCAAATTTATTATTTATTTCCAAATAAAATCACATTCTGAGGTACCAGAGATTAGGAGTTCAACATTTAATTGTTAAGTGATATAATTCAACCCATAATGAAATTTTTATATGTCACGTGTGTATCCATACATATACCTCCCCCCTCTCTCTCTCGCTGTCTCTCTCTATATATATACATGTATGTATGTATGTATATATATGGTGACCATCTTTTCAAATCCATTATCATGTTATATCAAATGGTGATATTAATCTAATAATATATAATTATTAATATTTGATATTAATCTAATAATCTAATCTAATAATTTTGTTATAGATACTTTATCCTCTCTTCATATACAACATAGTCATCTTTTTTTCTAATCCCTTGACATTTGTTCCTTTTCACTTTATTCACTGGGTAGACCCTTCAGTGCAATGCTGGATAGAAGTGGCTATAGATGTATTCTTGCCTTGTTTCTGATCTTATAGAGTGAGTATTAAGAATTCCATCTTTAAGAATAATGTCAGGAAAAAAAAAGAATAATGTCAGAAATATTCTGTCAGATGGGAAAAATCATTCCTATTAGTAATATAACAGTTTTCTTTTTTTAATTCTGAAGAAATGTTAAATGTTATCAAATTACTTTTCTGCATTTATTCAGAACATCTCATTTTTTAAAAATGTGATATAATATTGATTTAATTTTTGAATCTTTCATCATTGGAATAAATCCAACTTGAGCAATATGTATTATAATTTTTATATATCATAGAATTTGGCCTGCTTATATTTGGATTAAGATTTTTGCATTTATGAGAAAGAGTATTTTATAATCACCAGACTTCCTATAATGCCCATGTTATATTTTGATTAGATTTGATTAAAAGACCATTTTGCAGTCTACTCTCAAAAGTAATTTATACAGAAAATTGCTTACCATAAGCCTAAAGTCATGAAATATTTGTCTATAACATTATAGTACTTTAGACTGTGCAAATCAGTAGTCTATATAATTTTCCAAGATTGTCGTCCTTCTGGAAAGCTGAGCTCTTAAGAGTGCCACTGAACAATAAATGGCATCACTATCTGTCCCTTTTTACCCCCTTTTGTTGTTGTTCAGTCACTAAGTCATGTCTGACTCCTTTCAACCCCTGGACCATAGCCTTCCAGGCTGCTCTGTCCATGGGATTTCCCAGGCAAGAATACTGAGTGGTTGCCATTCCTTCTCCAGGGGCTCTTCCCAACCCAGCAACTGAACCTGCATCTCCTGCACTGGCAGGTGAATTCTTTACCACTGAGACACCAGGGAAGCCCTTCTACCCCCTTACCACACTTCATATATCTTCCCATTATCCCCAACTAACCATGTGTATTTGTTTGGATGTTGATTGTCTATTTTCTTCCACCAGAATGTAAACCGCATAAAACAGGGTCTTTACCTTACAGTAGTACTGTAAACAGTGTCTCGTATATACCACTCATTAAATGGTGAATGAATGAATATGTTAATCTCAGACTATACAGTTTAGATACTCTCTATGCACGTGTACTGTATCAAGTTTAAAAGTATATGCTGAATTAATTTGCCTAATCGATTGCTTTTCCAGCTGTGAAAAACAATACTTTTGACAAACAAGATACAAGTGCCACACAACATGGCATTGGGAGTTAAGAGTCAGTGTATTTATCTGCTCATTATCTATACCACGGAATGGCCTTCTGCTCCCATCCTCTATGAGGAACACAGCCCTGCCAGTCATATGTCATCATGTCAGAACTCAGCCGACAGGACAAAACAAAGAAAAACTAGCCAACTGTTTATGATACAGGATTTACAAATGTGGGAATAATCACTCAAAGAAACAGGTAGTCATCTCTTGAGAAATCTTAATGGAACATTTTTGTTCTTTACTGTTTGTACTACTGAGTAATCCTATATGGTTCAACACGGTTACTGAAGACTATGTATCTGCTATCAAAAGCAGTACCTGGGGGAGACTCTGCATCAGTAATAAGCCAAGGCGATACCTAGGTTACTGTACTTATTATTTTTTTCCCCCAGGAGAACAAAGAATGGTCATAGATTACTTCTGATAAAGATGTATGATATTAATGTGACCCTGAGTGGGCCAATCAGCTTTGTTCTTTTCCTTGCTAAGCATGCCTCCCTTCCATTCTGCTCTGCTTCCCCCCTCTAGAATGTGAATGTCTCCTATCCCTCCCTGTTCCTCATTAGATGGACAAAAGGGAAGAGCAGCTGATTTTGCATCCATCAAAAAGTCTACAGCTACAGCATGGTGGTATCACGTTTTAATATCAAGAAATATTATAGTAGGTAATAATTATACAAATAAGGTACACAGCTTACTGGGGTCAAGTTAATGGCCTTTATTCCCAAGACATTCTGCTTAAAATATTCATAAATAACATGCAAATTTTTCTTAATATATGCTAATATATCTATATTGGATTTTCAAATTTATTGCTTCCTTTTTTTGATAACTGAGCATCTTCTTTTCTTAAAAAAATACATATCATGAAACTGGGCCATAGGTAATACCTCCTTTGAGGAATTCATTGAAACATTTCTGTCCATCTATAAGAGGTGGGGCTGCATTTAGAGGAGAGTGAAGCTTTCTGAAGACGGTGCACTCAGGTATGATTGGGAGCAATGTGTTTTCTTGCCTTGAAGCAAAACCTGTGACTGACTTAGAAGCAGCAGATAATTTCTGCAGGCAATGTCATTGAGCTTCTCTTTCAGAGGTCATTGTGAGAAAAGCCCTTGGAGATGGAAAGAAATAATCTTACTGAAGGGAAGAGAAAGAAAATTTCAGTCACATCTTCATTAAATTTGCCATTTTCCCTTTAGGTGATACAAAGTAGGATTTTTTTAAACCACTTAGCACTATTCCTTTTTACAGTTCAATCTCAGTTACTGAACAAATAATTAAAAATAATTTATATTTGCTTTTTGGAATTCTTTTTGAAATACATTTGAATATATAGATCTTTGATCCTGTCATGAACAAATATTTTGTCATATTAAAACCATATACACGCAAACAAGTTCAGTGGAATTACTTTTTTCGCTTAAGTATTTTACTCTTTATTAATATATAAGTACTTCTTAAATATTTTCCTTTTCATATTCCAAAATGGAAAGAAAATCTTATATTCATACAAGGGACTGAAACAGAGACATTAACAGGTACCTCCAGTATAACTACTGGAATGCCTTGTCTTGAAAAAATGGGGTATTTATATATGTGTGTGTATGAATCTATTTGTTTATTTATGCTGAAAAGACCCTCCCTCTCAAGAACCATTTGAATATTTTAAAGTAGTAACTTATTTATGGTAAAACGTAAAAAAACTGAGAAGAATCGACCACAATGTCAATACCAATTTGAAAAGATGTTGCTGTGATCAGTTGTGCAGTGAACAACGCATGAATGAAACGCAGCGTCGAGTTTATATTACAGCTGTAACTACCGTTTGCTGAACTTGACATGTCACATCTAGCAGATCATCAATTTCCCAAACGATCCTTTAAGTCAATATTTCCATTCCTATATACGTCTGAGATTTGGAATTTAGGAAAAATTATGGCACCCCACTCCAGTACTCTTGCCTGGAGAATCCCATGGACAGAGGAGCCTGGTGGGCTGCAGTCCATGGGGTCGCTAGGAGTCGGACACGACTGAGCAACTTCACTTTCACTTTTCACTTTCATGCATTGGAGAAGGAAATGGCAACCCACTCCAGTGTTCTTGCCTGGAGAATCCCAGGGACGGGGGAGCCTAGTGGGCTGCCGTCTGTGGGGTCGCACAGAGTCGGACACGACTGAAGCAGCTTAGCAGCAGCAGCAGCAGGTAACTTAAAGTCACTCAACTAACACTCAGAGAAGCTGCATTTCTAATTTAGTATTATCTGACTTTAACCCTGCCCTGCTCATAGCCACTATCGTAAGTTGCCTTACTCATGTTCCCATGGGATGAATTCTGATTCTGCTAAACATATAAGGACTGGCCACCATTAGCACTCACAATTTTTTTTTCCCATAAAGATGTTAGATTATGTTTTTCCTCTTAATTGGAATCTCTTGGAACTTTCTGACGGCCAAATAAAATGTGCTGCAGGAAAGAACAGTTTTATCTTTTTACAAGGAAAAAAAAATAAGCCCACTCTAAATATTGTAAGTTTTATCCTTGTCTGAAAAGAATGATTATTTCATTGAGGCCAAAAATTTGCATTTCAATTGTCTTTATTTTCAAGTTATCTCCTTTAAGAAACAGCTGAAACAGTGCAATAAAGGCATAATATGATTGTCCTCCTGGTAGTCTAGGTTTTTCAAATAATTATTTCAAATGAAAAGAGATCCTTTAAAAAAAAAATCACATAGGACTCAGCTTCTAGTAATGAATTCCTCAAATAAATCTTTTAAGGTAACTATGTTTCAGAAAGCCCATTTTTTTCAGTTTGACTTTTTTTTTAGAAATAAAGATTAAAGATGGAATAATCACATTTCTCAGACCAGAGTAAGGCAGAGCTTTGAAAAGATGGCCCAGTCCAAAGCTTAGTTTGTCTTTGCTCTTGCTCAAGGCCTCTTGGTTAGACACAGCTTGCCAAAACCATGAACTATAGTTCTAAAGTGTCAGTCTTATCTTATAAAAGCTGTCTTGATAGTACGCTTTCAGTGGATTACCATACCCATCTTGTTTCTCATTCAAATCAAATGTCTATATTACTGTCTATTTTTATGCCTTCTATTTGCCATTTCCATATCTTTCACTGCATTAGCCTTAGAGAACTTCCTAAAATCTTAAATCCACTTTTTTATATAATCTGAAAAGCACTGAAATTCATCAATGTTGGAAATTTGAAACAGGCTATTACTGTTTAATCATATATCTGGATGTAAAGGATGTGATCATGGAATTTTTTTCCCCATTTTACTTAGAGGTTGTGGTAAGAATTATATGAATAATTCATGAAAAATATTTGAAATACTGTTAAGAATTGTTAAGTACTAATTATTACTATTAATTGTTGTTGCTGTTGTTCAGTCACTAAGTTGTGTCTGACTCTTTTGCGATCCCATGGACTGCAACTCACCAGGTTCCTTTGTCCATGGGATTTCCCAGACAAGAATACTGGAGTGGGTTGTCATTTCCTTCTCTAGAGGATCTATCCAACTCAGGGATTAAATCTGTGTCTCCTGCATTGGCAGGAAAATTCTTTACCACTGAGTCATTATATATTAACAACAAAACTATTAGGGAGACAAAACTGTATGGACTCATGTGCAAAACTTCACAATTCTTTCTAATAAACTTTAAAAGGTATTGCCTACTACTATGTTTCTAATGCTGCTGCTGCTATTAAGGGGCAAAAATCGCAAAATTTAGGGAAAGTCTACACCTACCTTTTGATATCAGATGGTTTTCAGCTCCTTTCTTCCCTTCAGTGCTCAAATTCAATTCACCAGTGTCTAAGGACAAAGATGGATTTAAGATCCTAAAAGATGATGCTGTTAAAGTGCTGTACTCAATAGGCCAGCAAATTTTAAAAACTCAATAGTGGCCACATAACTGGAAAAGGTCACTTTTCATTCCAATCCCAAAGAAGGGTAATGCTAAAGAATGTTCAAACAATCGCACAATTGTACTCATTTCCATGTTAGCAAGGCAATGTTCGAAATCCTTCAAGCTAGGCTTCAACAGTACATGAACTGAGAACTTCCAGATATACAGGTGGATTTAGAAAAGCCAGAGGAACCACATATCAATGACAACATCTGCTGGATCATAGAAAAAGAGAATTCCAGAAAAACATCCACTTCCACTTCATTGACTGTGCTAAAGTCTTCGTGTGGATTACAACAAATGTGGAAAATTCTTAAAGAGATGGGAATACCAGACCACCTTATCTGCCTCCTAAGAAATCTATATGCAGGTCAAGAAGCAACAGTTAGAACTGGACATGGAAGAACGGATTGGTTCTAAATTGGGAAAGGAGTACATCAAAGCTGTATATTGTCACCCTGCTTATTTAACTTATATGCAGAGTATATCATGCAAAATGCCAGGCTGAATAAATCACAAGCTGGAATCAAGATTGCAGGCAGAAAACTCAGTAACATATGGCACCACCCTAATGGCAGAAAGTGAAGAGGAACTAAAGAGCCTCTTGATGAAGGTGAAAGAGGAGAGTGAAACAGCTGGCTTAAAATTCAACATTCAGAAAACTAAGATCATGACATCTGGTCCCATCACTTCATGGCAACCAGACAGCTTGTTGTTAAGGATGTTATGTTACAACCTAGTAGCATATACATATGTAAACATGTAGATATACATTTGAATCACAATTTCACATTGCTACACTCTATTTTCTATTCTATTCTATATAGTAAATCTAACATATTAAAAAAAATCTGGTCACTACTATATAACTTCTATAATGACCTAAATGCATCACAATCTAGAGTATGAAAAATCAACTAATCCAAATAAATGACAGTTTATATCATTTAAAGTAGATTTCAAAATAGAACACTTTACAACTTTAATTAACTAAACATAATAAAACATGCTTCATACATTTTGTGTGTAGTTGGTTTTATAGCTATATCTATAATACATCTCACACCTTTCCAATTAATCAGTAGCTGTTTGAGGGCTTGGCCCCAGTTCTAGATGTGGTCTCTGATTAGTCAAAAAGTGGTGCTCAAATGTAAGCATGTGAGCTTACATCTGTGGTGCTCCCAGAGATCTGGACAAAATACACATTGCCAGAGCTCTCCTTCAGAGTTACTAATTCAACTGATCTAGAATGAAGACCAGGGAACTACATTTAAAGTAAATTCTCAGATGCTACTGATGCTGCCATTCCAAAGTTCACACTTTGAGAAATGTTGGGCTAAGTTACTCAGGGTAACTCCAGGCCACTTGTCGCAGTGATTCATTCAAGATGGGGAGCTTAAGTTCAGGCCCATTCCCCTGGTAACAAACATTTGCTCAAGAAATGGGTGTACAATAGATTTCAGACCAAAGACAGGTAAGGGCAGGTATGAGAAGAGGTTCTGGAAAAGCAGCTCCAATCATGGGCCAAATGTGAAAGTCTCTCTCCCTGCCTTTGATCTACTTACACGTGGGGAACGAGGAGTACAGTGACTATCTTGTAAAGCACCTGACGATCACACAGACACACAGAGGAAGCAGAACCACAAAACAGAAATGAACTTGCTTTCTGAAGCACTTCTGAATGTATTCAGGTAATAATACAGCCCCCTAGAATTCTCAACATTGTTTAAGCTAGTTTGAGTTGAATTTTCTTTTCCTTAGACCAAAAATTCACTGTAGCTTATATACCTATATCCTTGATGGAGCAAAGTATTTAAAATTCTTTGGAAGTATATTTTAAATCTTCATGCCTTTTACAACAATCTCTCTGAACTGAAATGTTGCTGTGGGAAATCATCACAAGTAGATCCAAAATTGATATTTTACCTTGCTGCTATTAAGGTGAAGGGTACACATCACATTCCAATCAGGAGTCAGCACTTTGCATTCCAAGAAAAAAAAAAATCAAGGTTGCCCTGAATAATTGAAATCCCTCAAATAAATAAAAACGTAAGCATTACATACTCTAACAACTTAACTCGTGACTTTTGCAAATATATTCTGCCAGTGTGCCTTGCCTTTTCACTCTCCTTATCAGGATATTTTGATGAACTGATGTTTTTAGTCTTAATATGGTCCTATTTATCTCTTTCTAAAATTCCTTTATTATTGGGATTTTTTTCTGTTTTCCTATTTAAGAAATCATTGCCTATTCCATGGTCAGGAAGACTTTTTGTATGTTTTCTTCTCAGAGTTCTATCGTTTCATTTATCACATACATATCTGTAATTAATTGCAGTTGACTTGTATGTATGGTTTGAGTTAGGCATCAAATTTATTTCTCCTATAGCCAACGAACAGTTTTTTGAAAAGATCATCTTCCTCCATTGCTCTGCATGGTCTCTCTGCTTTAAATTAGGTGGTCATATATGTGTTGGCTGGACATCATTTTCAAGAGAATGAGATGTGCTGTGCTCCACAACTTTGCAGATATTTACTAACAGTGTCGCATTCAGACCGATCTATTACGAATTAAGAACTGAATTCTTCAAAACGAAGGAGCAATGGCATTTTTATTCTGCTTCTCTATCTTGAAGTTCACCAAAATCAACTAAAAATTATATACATATATATATGGAATATATATCACATACTCATGTGAATATGAATAAGGAACCTGCTATTTCCCCCAAATGATACTAGGTATATTTTTCCAAATCTGGTGAAACTTGGGTTTAAGTCTGCATAAACACTAAAAAGTAAACTTGATTCAGTTAGAATTTCCCCTAAAAGTAAATGTCAGCATTCTGACAAGTCTATGGCATGAACATATTTTTTAGAAGTTTTCAATCTAGGGCATCATAGGACACAGGAAAGTATGGAATGTCCCATGCATGGACACCCATGAGTGGATAAATTTTGATTTAGAAATGCTTAACTTAGGTACATGAAATTCTTGCAAATGGAACTAGTAAATTGCAATAAGGCTTAGCATTTTAAAACCGGTTCTCAAGGGTGAGATTTCCCTGACTTACTCATGCTCTTTCTTTGATCTTAGGTATAGGAATGCACAACCTGCAGACTCCTGTACCTCAGGTGGATCCTCAGGTGTGGATGAGGCCTGAACATTTCCTGGAAAGTGCAGGCATTCAAAACATCTATGCTAACTTGATTGTTTTTAGCACAGTAAAAATTAACATTTATTGACTCTGATTTTATCATATGAAAACCTCATAGTAAAAACTGTCATCTCATTTCAGAGGGATGTTCTTAGTCACAAATGAGATAACAGATGGGACTTTTGTTTATTACTGCAAAATCCTATTCAAAGGGGTTATCATTTCTAACATTGCTTTCCCCTCTTAACATATTCAGTTTTGCAACAAGGCTGACAATTAAATAAGCAGATGATATTTACAAGAGGCGTACGTCTAAACATCTCTCCTACACTATCAATTGTATTTGAGAAATTGGCTTCTGAAATTTTAAAGCATTTTTCCTTCCACAGAGCTCCCCAGCTTCCTCTTTTTTTTTTTTTTAATGACGAGGCTGATTTTTTGTGTTTCAGTGTCACCAGGTAACCGAGTGCAAAGACACAGGGGAGGGCTGGGATGGAAGTGGCAGCTATGATGGTTAATGCCATGTGTCAACTTGACCAGGTCATGGGGTACCCAGATATTTGGGTGAATATGATTTCTGGGTGTGTCTGTGAGGTTATTTCCAGAGGAGACTAGCATTTGAGTCAGACTGAGTAAAGCTGACTGCCCTCCCTAACATGGGTGGGCAACATCCAATCCACTGAGGGCCTACAGAACAAAAAGGTGAAGGAGGGGAAAGTGTGGTCCCTCAATGTGTTTGAGCTGTGTCATGAGTATCTTCCTGACTTCTCACTGGGATCTTGTGCCATTTGTTCCCTGGTTCTCAGGTCTTCAGATTTGGACTGAACTATATACCACTGGCTCTCCTGGATCTCCACGTGTGTGTGTGTGTGTATATATGTTGACTGTGCTAAAATCAATTCAGCATACATATATTGAATGCCTACTACTATCTAGGCAATGTTCAAACCTTCCCCGCCCCCATGGAGCCATATATTTTAGCTTTGTTGATTGTGGTGGGCTTCAAGATAACAGAGCAAAACAACACTATTGCTCCATTATATGTATTTGTTACCGGTTGTGTTCTCTAGAGAAACCTGATTTCCATCCCAGACTCTATGACTATATGTTATGGCTTTTACAGAAGATTAGTCCTGATATTCCAAGCTAAGCTAACATTCCACTTGTAGGCTGTTGACTTAGTTGGTGGTTTATACACACAAACACACACACAATATTACTGTCATTACTGTATACAATTACTGTGGTTCATCTGCAGTTGTAGGTTAAGAATATACAAATATAACTTAGACATGCTTATAACTTAATAACAATTCAGTGCACATTTACAAAAACCTTAGATAATTTTGGATAAGCCTCTGGTGTAGATAAATAAAACTCTAATGTGCAAGATTCTAGTCTAGATTACTTAAAAAAATTGCAATTTGTATGCCAAAAAAGTAGACGCTGAAGCTCATTTAAAGTCAAGGTAAATTACATCTGTTACTTCAACTGATATATCAGTCCTATCATTCTGACAGAGAGGAAAATTCAATTAGTCTGACAGAAGTTCACAAAGAATTCCTGATTACTACCTCTTCCTTTTCACATGTTCTCAAAATGATCTGTTGTTAAAATTTCCACTGAGTTTAATAATAGCAAAAGTTTACCCCCTCCCAAAAAATGGTTCCAGGTCAACCGTTCTCCCACTTAAAAGAGAAAGTCAGTTAAACACTCTGTTGGCACTTCTCCAGTTTGCAGGCTGAAATGGTTTTGTACGAAAGTGACTTTGTATCATTTCAATTTTATACTGAACAGTTTTTCCTAAGTGACAAATGAAGTCTTGTTCTATGAGCCAAAACTATCTGCTACTCATTTTCATTTCATCTTTGTCTTCAAATAATATAACTCTTGCATTAACTTTGTGAAAACTAGTGGAATATATACACTGCATTTCATATACTCACCTAATTGATACTGAACAAATAATTTAGCAATTACAAAATTAGAGGGGCTGTCTAAAATTTGGAACTGAAGCTCACACTCAAAGAAATAAGCTAAAAAGCAGGATATATATATAATAGGAAATATTAGAACTATATAAAGAAAATTCACCCTAAGGCATGAATGATAAAGAGAACCACAGAGGCAATGTTGGGACAAACACTTTCAATCAAGGGGAGTAAGAATTTTGCTGGAAAGAGAGGATTAAAATAAACAGGAATAAATGAATACAGCAAAAATCTGTCTGAAATAAATATAAAACATTTGAAATATGCTTTAAAGAATGAAGGAAAAAAACAGAGGTAGGATAGTCTTAGTATAGACTCAGTACAGAAAATGGAAATTAGATGGAAATACAATGTAAGATTGTATCAACTGCAGAAGGGCACTGAAGGGTTTACTGCACACCTGCAAGACGGCAAGCACAGCCTTAGTAAAGGTGCACCTATCAAGCTTGCTGAGGCTCACGTCACTCTACTCCTTCCCTTGTGGGTCTACATTCCCCAGGCAAGCAACCAACCTAATCCTGGCTCCCTGTGTGGACTTTTCTTCAAGAAAGAGGATGTGATGGTCAACTAACACTGGTTGATCTACTGGCATTATAAATCTCAACGTAAAACAGGGATCCTCACTGTGGCTGCATATCAAAATCACCTGGAAAGTTTTAACTATGTGTTTCAGGACTACTCCAGACCAATTAAATCAGAATTGTGTCTAAGCACTGGCATTCTCTGCGTTATTCTCTCGGGACTCAGGGCTAAGAAGCCGTGCCATACTTAAACTGGTAATTTGGCTTGAACATCAGCCTCCTGTCTCTTCGGTTACTGTTGTCTCTTCATGATCAAATTCAGTATGAACTGGACAAATTGAGACTTCTGTATTTGCAAAGTTGAAGACTGGTCTCAACTTGCTATGTGAAGCATGGTTTCTCTAAATCAGCAGCAAGGGCACTACCTACAAGCTTTTCAGAAATTCAGAATCTCAGGGTAGCCCCAAGACCTACTGAATCAGACTTTGTATTTTAACAAGATTTTTGGTTGATTCTTTTACCTATTAAAGTTTGAGAAGTACTGTGCTTTGATGTTTCTCAAAGTACAATTATTACACCTGTGTATCTGAATGATGCTATAGACACACATTTACTAAACTTCACCCAGACTGAACACACTGTGAGCCCCTGACTCCTCTGTCACATCTATTTCATCATCATAAATTTTCCAAATATTACTGAGAGACACAGATAACTATGATCATGAACTGTTTACAAAAGATGAACTTTTTAAAAATAATTAATCAAAATAGTAAAAAAAAAATACTAGAAGAGTGTTAATCTTTGATGAATCCATGCCACATAGAAGTCAGAATGACCAGAAAAGTAGTTACTAAAAAGGAAGAGAAAAATATTTTTTAAAATATATTTTCCATTAAAAATTTTGTCATGGAGTTACGGTTATTCATGCAGCGGGCAGAGGCTCTATTTAGAAGAAAATAAACCATCTAGTATTCAAATGGAATTGGTCATTCTACCACAGCATTCTGAATAATGTATGAGGAATCCAGGGAAGATTAATTTGAATGAAGGAATATTCTGAATAACGTTCACTTTTTAACTCTCATCGAAACTGAAAACAATATTACTGCTAACTCATTCATTCATTTTTGTTTATGTTCTGAAGGTTGTATGGTTGGGAGTCTTTCACAGGAAAGGATGACAAGCCTTAGAAATTACCCAGTGCACATTCATTTTTCTTTCTTCTTTGATAGATAACAATTCCCTACATACTCATATATTTTTTTTTTTACAGCAAGGAAATAAAAGATTCTCTCATCACTTAAGGGAAATGCTAAAGGCCAAAAAATATCTAGTCATTAATAAGAGTTCATGATCCTGACCCAGGAAGTGCTTCAGAAAAAGAGAGCTACCACTGTGGAATGGTTTGATAACAAGCTTTGAAGGTATGATTCCCCCAAACATATTGCTTGATAACAGAATAACTGTGTTGAGGTTGCCATACCATGTCCATTTTCCAGGAGAGTTCCTACTTTAAATCATATCTTTAATGTTTGTTTGCTTTAATGGATTACAAGATGCAGCTATGAGGAGGGGTCACTGCCATTATTTGCTAGAAGTATCAAAAGCAGCATGACTCTCTCCACCTTATACACTCTGGCAACCTCCCTTGTTTGAGCAGTATGAAAGTGTCTGACTGCTATTTTGATCTGAATTCAGGAAGCAAGGCAACGCAGCTCATATTCTTCCTCAGTATCTCTGCTTCTGAATGTGTTTTCCTGGCAGATTTTCAATGTCTCTCTCCAATAAAAGTTACAAATGTAAGAAAGAGAAGCCATAAATAGCAAAACATCCTATTTCAACAATAATAAGTAAAACAATTTATAGAGAACTAGATATCAGAATCAGAATTGTCCCAAATGATCATTTTGCAAACATTGCAAGACACCTTACAATAAAAAAAAACAGATATACTTTTTTTTTTTTAATCAGACATCTAAATCCAATAGTCTGGGTCATTAAAACCAGAAGGGCATCTGGCTATATTCATTCATAGATCCTAAACCACAATGAGACATTAAAATAAGTAAGAATAAATCCAGTACACTAAATACCTAATAAGAAAGGGTACCATCAAATCAAATCTTGAAGATTTCTAGATGATAACATATGATAACTTATGGTATAAGAGTGGTAGGAAAAAACATGTAAAATGTAAGAATTCACAAAACTGCCAAACAGTGATTTTTTCATAAGACCTATTAACAAACCAGTACTTGGGGGCAGCAAGAATTGAGGAGCAAGACTGAATGATGGGCAGTGTAAGTGGGCCTGTTGACAAAAAAGGATGTACTAACAAGTCTAATTCCTTTGCTTTCAGACTGGCTGGTTCCAGAGTTTGAGCTAAAAATGAAAGAACAATCCTTTAAAGCAAACCTGCCACCAGAGATTCAGTCTGTGGGTGAAGACAAAAGCCAAAAGTGGGGTCATGGGCCAGAAAAGTTCTCAATCTCTCCATGAGGCTAGGAATTCAACTACTCACAGTATACAATGCAAGAGTCCACATGGCCAATCACATGTCCAGTCTACTCATGACAGCCAGGGAGCCAGTTAGACTTTAGATTCCCGGTTCCTGTGAGCCATTATAGATAAATAAAGACAGTCTGGCAACCAGTATAGATCAATCCAGACTCTATCCTTTATATCAATGACCCACTTTCTTTAATTCGCATTCTCAAAAATTAATCATGATCATTATTTTTAAAGGCTCAATTAGAAGGTTAAATAAAATAATGGCTGTGACTGGAGGGAAAAAATAGAGAAAAAAATTTTTTTTAAAACAAACAGAAAAAGATCAAGTTCAAAGGTCTGAAAAGTTCAATCAGGAAAGTATCTCAGAACACAATGCAAAGGGAAAGAAAAAATACAAAACAAACGCTGTAAGACATAGAGGATCAATTAAAAAATAGCTAGTAACTAGCAAAATGGTAATTCCAGAACAGAACAGAGCTACGAAAAAGATAAAGGAAAAAAAAAGGCCAATATTAAAAAAATAAAATAAAATACCAGGGCACAACTAAATTAAGAACCAAATAAAGAAAAAAATAAAGCCATATAGGAACAATTAAAAAGTTATTTCCATAGACAAAAGAATCACATATCAAACTTTTAACCTGTAAAATGAAATTTTAGGGAAATCATAGTGCAAATTCATAAGGCACAGGAGTGATGAATGAAAACTTCAACTCTTACGCCCAGTTAAATCAATATTTTGAATTCATGTTCATAATGTATTAAAAAAATCTCAAAATGTTACAACGTATTGGCCTTTAAATTTTTTCTTGCTGATGTCTGAGAAAATAACAAAACAAAATTCAAGATTCTAGAATACAAAAGATAAAAGAAAGGCATGCCAAGAGCTCAGGAAAATGTATTTAATTTCAAATAACTGTTTATATTGTAGTTGTGAAATATACTGCTTTTATTACATGAGGATTCATGAAAGAGGCATAATGGAAAAACATAATATAACTATTTCAATTTGGGAACTAAAATTGTAAACAATTACACAAAATCTGAAAAGTAACTAGTAGGGGGGAAGAAAGAAATAGGTAAAATTTTTGCTAAGCATCTTTTCTCATTCACAAGTGAGGTTATAGATTTAGATGTTTCCATTAATAGCAGAATATCTGTTTAAATATTATCTGTGGAAAATTAGGGATAATTTTTACTAGTCAAAATAAAACTAGACTATGATGAAATCAATAAGATCAAAATATACCTGTAACTTTAAATATTAATTCTAACATTACAGAGAGTGAAAAAGTTGGCTTAAAGCTCAACATTCAGAAAACTAAGATCATGGCATCCAGTCCCATCACTTCATGGGAAATAGATGGGGAAACAGTGGCAACAGTGGCTGACTTTATTTTTGGGGGTTCCAAAATCACTGCAGATGGTGATTGCAGCCATAAAATTAAAAGACACTTGCTCCTTGGAAGGAAAGTTATGACCAACGTAGACAGCATATTAAAAAGCAGAGACATTACTTGCCAACAAAGGTCCGTCTAGTCAAGGCTATGGTTTTTCCAGTAGTCATGTATGGATGTGAGAGTTGGACTATCAAGAAAACTGAGCATAGAAGAATTGGTGCTTTTGAACTGTGGTGTTGGAGAAGACTCTTGAGAGTCCTTTGGACTGCAAGGAGATTCAACCAGTCCATCGTAAAGGAGATCAGTCCTGGGTGTTCATTGGAAGGACTGATGCTAAAGCTGAAACTCCAATACTTTGGCCACCTGATGCAAAAAGCTGACTCATTTGAAAAGACCCTGATGTTGGGAAAGATTGAGGGCGGGAGGAGAATGGGACGACAGAGGATGAGATGGTTGGATGGCATCACTGACTCAATGGACATGGGTTTGGGTGGACTCCGGGAGTTGGTGATGGACAGGGAGGCCTGGCGAGCTGTGGTTCATGTGGTTGCAGAGTCAGACATGACTGAGCAACTGAACTGAACTGAACATTACAGAAAGTATATACATATAATCCAAATCCAACAACCTAAAACAAAGTAACATATAAACTTGAAAGTAAGAAAATTTTAAATAACATATGAGGAAAATATTTGTAGAAAGAAAGCAGAGTTGATAATACTGGTATGAAAATTAGGATTCAAAGGAATTTAATCAGTGTGAGTGAAGTGCTAGTCAGTCAGTCGTGTCAGACTCTCTGCAACACCGTGGACTGTAGTCCACCACGCTTCCTTGTCTATTGAATTCTCCAGACAAGAATGCTAGAGTGGGTTGCCATTTCCTTCTCCAGGGGATCTTCCCAACCCAGGGATCAAACCAAGCTCTCCTGCATGGCAGGCAGATTCTTTACTGTCTGAGCCCCCAGGGAAGCCCTAAAGTTATCTAAGAAGATATACCTACAAGACTTCATGCAAGTACAGAAGCAAAACCTGAGTACAAGAAAGTTCACCAAAAAAATAATCATGTTGAATACTACGAGTGTTAATCATTAACACAACTATCTCGGGTATCCATATATGAAGGTAAAACCCTATTTAAGGTATAAAGAATTTGAATAACAAAAATGAATGACATTGATACATAAATCAACATTATATACATATACATTATATGTATATATACTATAGTATAATACATATGCTATGTAGTACATAATGTATACATAGTATATAGTATGTATGTATATGAGATACATGATATCATAAAGGGCAGAAGAAAGGGGCAAAACAAGGCAATTTTTTTTTCACGACTGCTTTTGAAAATTCACTCTGTGCATCTTGATCTTTCCTTGTCCTTAGATAAAATCTTAGGCAGATCTCCACCTTCTTTGGCCACTTTATGATAATATAAAGTCCTTCTGTTTCCTATAGATGGAAACACTGCAAGAGAAAAGGGTGACATAGTTACTTTTTCTCTATTGACCCCAGCTGAAGCTACTGTCTCTCTTCCTTATATTAACTCAGTAGACTGCCAAGGCTCTTTGAAAGTGGTGGGCAGAAGTATGAACCAGAGAATAGCTTCCTAAAGTTATAACCTAGGATCAATAATTCCTTAGCTTCAGTTCAGTCGCTCAGCCATGTCCAACTCTTTGTGATCCCATGGACTGCAGCACACCCGGCTTCCCTGTCCATCACCAACTCCCGGAACTTGCTCAAACTGCTGTCCATTGAGTCAGCGATGCCATCCAACCATCTCATCCTCTGTCGTCCCCTTCTCCTCCCACCCTCAATCTTTCCCAGCACCAGGGTCTTTTCCTATGAGTCAGTTCTTCACACCAGGCAGCAAAAGTACTGGAGTTTCAGCTTCAGCATCAGTCTTCCCAATGAATATTCAGAACTGATTTCCTTTAGGATTGACTGGTTGGATCTCCTTGCAGGCCAAGGAACTCTCAAGTGTCTTCTCCAACACCACAGTTCAAAAGCATCAACTCTTTGGTGCTCAGCTTTCTTTATAGTCCAACTCTCACATCCATACATGACTACTGGAAAAAACATAGCTTTGTCTAGACAGACCATTGTCAGCAAAATAATGACTCTGCTTTTGAATATGCTGTCTAGGTTGGTCATAGCTTTTCTTCCAAGGAGCAAGCGTCTTTTAATTTCATGGCTGCAGTCATCATCTGTAGTGATTTTGGAGCCCAAAATATAAAGTCTGTCACTGCTTCCATTGTTTCCCCATCTATTTGCCATGAATTGATGGGACCGGATGCCATGATCTTAGTCTGGTTAAGTGCTGAATTTAACTTCTGAGTGTGCTTTGTGGGTTTTGTGAAGAGTATTCACTGCTTAGAATCTTTCTCTGAAATCCTCTGATGCACTTTCCAGCTGCCCGCTTAGGATGACCTCTCCCCACTCCCAATTCAGATTTTGGTTCTCAACAGTCTAAGCCTAGGCAACCCCTCAGAATTCCACCAGATCTCCAGGTTTCACTCTTAGAAATAATCCCAATGAGACAACCCCAGGGAACTCTCTGTGTATATCCAGAGGAAACATGCATTTCTTAATCAATCTTTGAGAAAGCAGTCACTCTCCAAATTATAGTCTTCTACTGGGCTGCCACAAGCAACTTCCATTTCTTGCAATTTGGTTCTCTCAGGCATATCAGTCACTAATTGATATGCACTGTTTGAACCTCCAGAGAAAACACCACTTTCTCAGGTTTCTTTGAAACCTCCATCAATCTACTAGAGATTGGAGGAAAAGCACCTCCCTTTCTTAGTCATGTTGTATGTGGGGGTATGCCACAGCACTGCAACAAGTTTTTAGAAAGAAATTCTCTCTCCAATCTTCAGTTCCTCACCTATCCTCTTCTATAGCTAGAGGTTGAGAATCTGCTCTGCAAGGCATGTGTAGGTGGTCTAACACCTTACTTTAGAACATGGCAGAAGTTGTCACTTACTGTTTTCTCTCTGTCATTTTGATTCACTAGAAACTAAACTCACATCCCATTTAACATCTTGTTACACAGAGGTTGGCACTGGAGGTAATAGGTCTACCCATGCAGACTATAATTTTCCATTGTCTATCACAGATCAGACATCAGCATGAAGATGTGAATTTCTTCAGCTCAGGTCATAGAAACTTCCCATGAGAGTCAAAGAAATCTGGGACAACGGTGGCATATGATACTCTTAAAGAAGAAACAGCTGAGTATTTGAGATTTAACCGTGGTCAAGAAGGCTGTGTCAAAGAACTGATGCTTTCAAATTGTGGTGCTAGAGAAGACTCTTGAGAGTACCTTGGACTGCAAGGAAATCAACCCTGAATACTCCTTGGAATAACTGATGCTGAAGCTGAAGCTCCAATACTTTGTTCACTTGATGTGAAGAACCAATTCATTGGAAAAGACCCTGATGCTGGCAAAGACTGAGGGCAGTAGGAGAAGAGGGCAACAGAGGATGAGCTGGTTGGATGGCAACACCAAATCAATGCACATGAGTTTGAGCAAACTCCGGGAGATAGTGAAGGGCAGGGAAGCCTGGCGTGCTGCAGTTCACGGGGTCACAAAGAGTTGAACACAACTCAGCGACTGAACACCAACCAAGATATATGTGACACTGGGAAAATCCCCATTGCCTCCATTACCTCAGGCAATAAAGAGAAAAACAAAAATTCTTTCAGCACATGGATCAAGACCATTTCCATGCCTTAAAATATAAGCTGAGTAGTAAATTCATAAATAAAGTGTGATCTTTCAGTTCAAGGTCAGAGGATACAATTAGCTTTACTCCATGAGTATCTCCTTGACAAATATCATTTTGAATATGTGATTAGGGACAGAAATATTAAAACTAATCTAGGCAGTGATTCCTCTCCGCTTTCAAACTGGAGAAGTTATCAGATCCAAATGGAAAACTTGTGCTCCTGCTTCCAGCAGAATGTTCAACTCATTAAGTCTTCTTAACATGAAGACTGTTCAAACAGGAAGCACTGGAATTAAGTGTTCAGAGCTCTTTGTATTTAACCAGAGAATATCTCTGTGGTGGCTAAACACTTTACCCAACTTATCTCACTCAAGATTAGAAGGCACAAACAAATGCTCATTTATCCTAGCAGACTATAAGACAGCTTCGGACTCAGGAGACGATTTCTAGAACCCTGTGTGCGGAATGTGCTCCACCTAGTAGGAGTTCAAAAATCTAGAACCTTCCATCCCTCAAGAAGAGAGCCCTTCAAGAAGAGGAATTTAATGAAAATCTACTAAATGTAACAGGGATACAATACAGGCTGCTGTTCCATAATGCTATCAGGACAATGATACTGGTTTTCTTTTTTTTCACACTGGGAAACGTATTGCCATCATCTCTGTATTTAGTGTGAGTGATAGAGATTATATATCCAGAAGCCAGGATGCAGTTAACTGCAGGAACAAATTTCAGGTATAACACTTTTCAGTATAAAGATAAGAGTCAGGCTAACAACAATGGTACCAAACTGGAGTGAATGTTCCCGAACCAGGGACTGCAGGATAAAAGCAAAACGGATGACTCTCAGAAGCCCACACCATGTCTAATACAGTGGTGCAGATCTTACCTGTATGTAAGGTAAGAGATGAAAATGGGTTGCATTCATTAACAAACTATTTATTGGGTAAAGGCACCGTTCTAGGACCTTGGGACACAGCAATGCAGTTTATGTTTCAGTGGAGGGAGACAGATATTGAACAAATATATTAAATAAATAATACATATGAAAGAAAACAAAAGTTATAATCTATATACTAATACAAAAATGTAGATTATAAATAAATACACGGTGTTCTGAGTGGCTTTTAAGAGAAATGGAGTAAATTAAATCCCAGTAAGGGAATGGTTAGGGGTTATTTTTATTTGGTTGGTCCAAGAAAGATCCCTGAATAAGGACACAGGTTAATGGAGACCTGGGAGTAAAGAGAGAACAAGTCACATACACGTCTGAGGAAGAGCGTAGTAGGGAGGGGAGGCACACACAGAACATGGGCCTGAGGCAAGACTATTCTTGGTGGAAGGATGGGCAAGCAGGCCAACCTGAAACGGAGAAAAGTAAGGAGGAGTGGCCAGAGGCCAGGTGGTGTAAGGAATTTCAGGCTTTGGTTGAGCACTGTGAATTCTGAGCGAGCTGAAGGTTTTGACTAGTCACAGGAGTCATTCTCTAAAGGATTGTTCTAACTATGTAGAATACAGAGGGGCAAGCGCTGGGCAGAGAGATTAGTTGAAGTGTTATTGTAGTAGTCACAGTGGGACATAATGGTACTTGAACTGAGTGTGAGTGTGTGTGTATAGAGATGGAGAGAAATAGAGACCAAGGCAGAGAGACAGAACAATTCACACCCATCAGAGACGACAGAATATTTTTCAAGGAATTATGAAACATTTTAAAAATGACTCATTTATTAGGATTATCAATTATAACTCAACCAATTCTAACAAGTAGAGTAGAAACAGACAGCATCTTTCAATCACAATGAAACTATACTCTATAGACTAGAGTGGTAGACTAGAACACAAATCTAACCCACTGGAAAATCTTTAAAGTCCGTTATACAACTTTTCGCTTATAGCCTGACAGTCCTTACTAAAACAGGATCAAACTGTAGCCAGCCTTGTTTGCCCAGGCATATAGGAAAACTGAGAAGCTTACATTTCTCAGATATACATCTCAGAATAATTTTTCTCCAAGTCCAGGGCTTCTTGTGATTTCTCCCCACACCCTATCTCCAACAATTTTTTAAATTATACATCTTTAATTGCAAGCATGTATTTTTAAAATGTATATCTCTCAGTAAAGCCTCCCCTACTTCTTTCCTATTGTGTTACTCCAAGTCTGACTTGTCCTGGGCATACAAAGGCTGCAGTTCCACTGAAGGCCCCTTCACTGTGACTACAGAATGGGCTACTGTCCAGTGTGAGTCTGCTCACATTAATTTTTAAAGGATAAACTATCAACAAAAGCCTTTCCACAATGACTACAGACATAATGTTTCAATCATGTGTTCTCTGTGTGAATACAGGTTAGTTCTCTCACTGACATCTTTCCCACATCCATTATATTTAGTTTTTCCTAGTATGAATTCTCTGGTGTCCAGTACACACTCTGGAAGAAGACACTTCCATATTCATTTATAGGGTTTCTCTCCAGTGTAGTTTGTGATGTTGATAGGAGCAGAGTATGAGTCAAGGCTTTCCCACATAGAGACGTGTATGGTTTTCCTCAGTATGAATTCACGTTAGGCATTTGAAGGATGAAAAATTACTGAAAGCTCTATCGTGTTGCTCACAGACATCAGCTTTCTCTTCCATGTGAGTTCTCTTTACCAGGAGAGGGAATTGTCTTGGGGAACACCCCGTAATTCATGCTGGGAAGCAACTGAGTGAAGTAAATGTTGAATATCTAGTATTCAGAGAGCAACACTTGTAAAACGTGTGAGGATTCACGTCATGAATGAAGGGTATAAAACAGTATGTCGTGAATGAAGGGATGTCTTTCACAATCATTTGACCTTTGGAGGTTGGTGGTTTAGTCACTCAGTCGTGTCCAACTCTTGCAACCCCATGGACTGTGGTCTGCCAGGCTCCTCTGTCCATGGAATTTTCCAGGCAGGAATACTGGAGTGGGTTGCCACTTCCTTCTCTATGGGATCTTCCCAACTCAGGGATCGAACTCAGGTCTCTTGCATTGCAGATGGTCTCTTGTATTGCAGGAGGATTCTTTACCAACCGAGCGACTAGGGAAGACCTTAGTAAACGTTAAAAATCTCACCTTAGGGATATCAATTCTAAAGTAAAAGGAGAAAAGTGCAGCTGGAGTTCATATCAGAATATTCATAGTGGGAAGATACACAAGAAAGAACTCTTTAGCACCCAAGTGAGCAAAAGCATTAGACTTTTGCTGGATGAGCTATTATAGAAAATAGGCACATAGGATAAAGATATAGTACTCTTAAAAAAGTTGAGTCCAGAATTTGGCAACAAGTAATAAACAACTAGATAAATCTTCTTCAGTGTATTTGTATTTGCAATTAAAATTAAGAAAAAGCTGTTGAAAGAACTAAAAGGAAAGTATATCTCTCTGCAAACTTGTTTTCAGTTTCTTAAATTTTGCTTTTCTATTATATACTTAAAGCATTAAAGAAGAGTGTTGATCACCCACTATCAAAGTAAAAATTAATTTTAAATGGTTTTATTGAAATCATCTAAGAGTAAAGACTCATACATTATGTATCTTTGCTTTTAAGAATTAGTCACAATGTTTTCATTCTATTTTATAATGTAGACTTGTAATTTTAAGACTTACTCCTATTTTCATTACCAGTTCTATATCACAACACTTCCATTTTAAGAGTCTTTATTTTCACAGATTTTGATGTTTGCTTACATTTAAGGAAAGGTACAAGGATGAAACATTTTTTAATCTCATAGACAAATAAGCGACTAGTTGAATAAATTTAGAACTTAATTAGAATTTAGAATCACAGTGTTTTCCCTCAAACTCTGTAGAATAGAAAAATAAACATTGCTTCAATGAATTAAGTATAAGGAGAAAGAATGGGAGGAGATATTACAGATTAAATTACATTTTAAAGATTTATTAACCAAACAATTTGTAAATGCAAATCCTATCCCAAATAGGATCCTGATTTGAATAAATCAAAAGTAAATGTATAAAGTTGGGGATGACATACACTGATTGGCTACTGAATGATATTACAGAAATATAATTTTTTAGGTAGAGTAATGGACTGTAGTTAAGCTTTCAAAAAAGACTTGTATTTTAGGGATACATATTGAAATATTTATGAAAGAAGTGATATGATATCTTAGAACTGCTTCTAAGCTCAGAGGGATGGTAGCTGGAGATATGAATGAAACTAGGTTGGCAATGAGTTGATAAATATTGAGCTGGGGAATGGGTTCATATGGGTTTATTATACAAATTTTTCTAGTTTTGTATGTGTTTCAAAGTTTCCATAATAGAACAAGAATGGGGAAAGGGCTAATTATAATTTATTCTTGTCTATAGCTGTGAAATAAAGATCTAAAAATACAGTTTCTTTGTTAAGAAAGGTGTTTTTTATTCACTATTTTCAGCCAGAATGCTTGTTGAATATCTTTTCCTTAAATTCCTATATCCTTACTATTTCCACATCTTTATCTGTTAAAATTAACTCTATGAATTATGTTAAATATAAAATTATATCTTTACCTATGAAATGGTTTTTTCTTCTATGTGTTTTAACATAATTTTAATATGTTTTTATTTCTCTACCAATTCTATGTTGCTTTCCACATCATTTATCTTTTTTTGTGCTCAGTTAAATGTTTGTTATTATTGCATGCTGAGCTCTATAACATTTGCTTAGTTTCCTCTTGTATACTTTCTGCTCTTAATTGGTTTTAAAATATTTAAAAATTTTTCCATAACTTTCAGTTCAGTTCAGTTGCTCAGTCATATCCAACTCTTTGCAACCCCATAGACTGCAGCACACCAGGCCTCCCTGTCCATCACCAAGTCCTGGAGTTCACCCAAACTCACGTCCATCGAGTCCATGATGCCATCCAGCCATCTCATCCTCTGTCGTCCCCTTCTCCTCCTGCCCCCAATCCCTCCCAGCATCACAGTCTTTTCCAATGAGTCAACTCTTCACATGAGGCGGCCAAAGCACTGGAGTTTCAGCTTTAGCATCATTCCTTCCAAAGAAATCCCAGGGCTGATCTCCTTCAGAATGGACTGGTTGGATCTCCCTGCAGTCCAAGGGACTCTCAAGAGTCTTCTCCACCACCACAGTTCAAAAGCATCAATTCTTTGGCACTCAGCTTTCTTCACAGTCCAACTCTCGCATCCATACATGACCACAGGAAAAAATCATAGCCTTGACTAGACGGACCTTTGTTGGCAAAGTAATGTCTCTGCTTTTTAATCCTTTACATTCATTTATTACTGATCTCTCTTCAAACTTCGATTTGCCACTTGGATAGCTCCATTTTTTATAACCTCTTTTCTTTTACTTTTTATCTCTCTTCTTATACAGTCTATGATTTCCTCTTTTGTCAAAAAGGACAGAGCAAATAGAATCTGAAATTTCTTGCTGCATATATAAAATATTTTTCAAGAAAATATATTTGTACTGATGGCCAATAGGCATTTGAAAAGATGCTCATCAGTGCTAATTATTAGAGAAATGCAAATCAAAACTACAATGAAATACCACTTCACACCAGTCAGAAAGGCCATCATTAAACAGTCAACAAACGATAAACTCTGGAGAGGATGTGGAGAAAAGAGATCCCTCTTACACCATTAGGAATGGAAACCGGTGCAGCCACTATGGAAAACAGTATGGAGGTTCCCCAAAGCATTAAAAATAGTTACCATATGATCCAGCAATCTCACTCCTAAGCACATACCCAGACAAAACTATAATTCAAAAAGATATACACACCATTATTGCTCGTAACAGCAACAGCCAAGGTATAGAAGCAACCTAAGTGTCCATCAACAGATGGATAAAGCAGATGTGGTATAGATTAATATACAATTAATTAAAGTACAATGAATAAGTACTCAGCCTTAAAAATGAAACAATGCTACTTTCAGCAACACGGATGGATGTAGAGATTATCATACTAAGTAAACGAGAAACAGAAAGACAAATGACCATATGATATCACTTATATGCGGAATCTAAATAACAACACAAATGAGCATATCTCTAAACAGAAGCAGACTCACAGACACGGCCAAGTGGCCAGTGAGGTGAGGGAGGGAAGGACTGGGAGTTGGCACTAGTAGACGCAAACTATCATACACAGGATGGATAAACCACAGGATCTTACTGTATAGCATAGGGAACCATATTCGATATCAATGTTCATAGTTAATGTGACTTAAGCCACACTGGAAAAGAACATGAAAAATAAACTGATACATATTTTAACTGAATCACTCTATCATACAGCAGAAATTAACACAACACTGTAAATCAACTATACCTCAACAAAAGTTAAAAAAAGATTAAGTCAGCAGATTACCAATAACAGAAAGAATATGGTTTTGGATGCTTTGGGGATCTTTATTCATAACTGCCAGAACTTGGAAGCAATCAAGATGAACTTCAACAGGTGAATGGATTCATCTGTGGTACATCTAGACCATGAGCTATTATTCAGCACTAAAAGAAAATGAGCTATCAAGTCACAAAAAGACACGGAGAAAACTTAAACACATATTAGTAAGTGGAAAAGCCAATCTAATAGGGCTACAAACTGTGTGATTCAACTTGAAAAGGCAAAACTATGAAAATAATGAAAAAGATCAGTGATTGCCAGAGGTTGAAGAAGGGGAGGATGAATAGGCAGGAAGTGGAGGATTTTTAGGGTAGTTAAAATCCTCTGGTACGTGTCATACATTTCTCCAAACCCACAGAATGCACACCACCAAGAGTAAACTGGGATGTATTAACCCACTACATACTTTGGGTGATAATATTGTGTAAGTGTAGGGTTTCCCAGGTGGCGCTAGTGGTCAAGAATCCTTTTGTGTCAATGCAGGAGACACAAGGGATCACTGGTTCGATCCCTGGGTTGGGAAGATCCCCTGGGGAAGGAACGGGGCAACCCACTCCAGTATTCTTGCCTGAAAAATTCCATGGACAGAGGAGCCTGATGGGAAACAGTCCATGGGGGTCGCAAAGAGTTGAACAGGACTGAGTGCACACACACAATGTATAAGTGTAGACTCCTGGGTTGAGACCAATGACTCTGGTGCAGGGTGTTGATAATGGGGGAGTTTATGTATATGGGAGGGCAGGGCAACCATGGGAAATCTTCCCCTTCTGCTTGATTTTGCTGCTCTAAAAATAAAAGTCTATTTCTTAAAAATGATTTCCCTCTGCCTCTTGAATACTTCACTTTATTATATCATTTTTTCATAAGCCCTTTTGAATTTCTTTTTTTTTCATTCTTCAAAAGTGGCAAGGCTCTCTACGCCTGGTATTTCCCCATAAAGCCATAGGCTTTCTCATTTTCCACTTGCATACTATAAGAGAAATTCTTTTAAAGCTCAGTCCAGAGGGCTTTCTGCTCATACACAGACATCCATGTGTAAGAGTAGTGGGGCCACTGAGGCTGTGAATGATCCCAGCAGACCAAATTTACATCTGCCTGCTTTGCTCTCTGTTTGCAGAAGCTTCTGGGTCAGGAGTTAGATTGGGTGATACCCAGCTTTCTTCCAGGTGCAGCAACAGTTGTCTTTCTTTGGACCAATCTTACTAACTTCCCACTCAACAGAACCTCCCACTCAGTATCAAGATACTACGATTCTAGAGCCATGGCATCCCAATTCAGTTTCATCATGGAAGTCACTGAAGTGCTGAGCCCAAATCACAGCTGTCGTCATTACTGCACATTTTCTGTCCCCTTTCTTTTTCCGACTTCCCAGGTCTCTCACCACTGCAACCTACAGGATTTCTGCTGATCCATATGACAGTCCATGGGGCTGCAAAGATCTGACACAACTGAGCATACAGACACCCAGCAGGACTCATGAGGGCCCTCTGGGAGTTGCTAGATCAGTCTCTCAGGGCCTATATCTGCATACTTCCTATATGGCAATCCATCTCTTCTGGGCCAGTGACTCATAAGTAATTCCTTCTTTATTCACACCAGATCTACCATCATTCTAGCAGAAAGTATTTCAAGTCAGTGGAAGACTTACAGCTTATTCTCTAGTTTCCATTGTTGTTGCAGATTTCCCCCTATTATTACATTTCCTAGAAATTTTTCTTAGTATATGAATTACTCCTTTCCTAAAAATTCTCTAGCCATCCTCTTTTCTGGAGAGATTGACCAAATTTCAGATGATAATTCTGAATTGCCTGAAACAGCAGTGTGCTTTGTCTGTCTTTTCTCAACAGGTGTCCTAATGACTTTAAACTGCTTCTGGTTGATCTGGAGACCCTTACCTCCACCATGGGCTTCCCTGGTGGTTCAGCTGGTAAAGAATCCACCTGCAATGTGGGAGACCTGGGTTCAATCCCTGCTTTGGGAAGATCCCTTGGAGAAAGGCATGGCAACCCACTCCAGTATTCTTGCCTGGGAAACCCCATGAACAGAGGAGCCTGGTGGGCTGCAGTCTATGGGGTTGCAAGGAGTCAGACACAACTAAGTGACTTTCACTTTTACCTCTAACACAGTAAACAGAAAGTTGTCAGTGATGTATTTTTATCACTTCAAATAAGAGAAGTCTCTAACAGAACTGAGGTCCAACTACTGTCAAGACATGATTAAAGGACTGATACCCTACAAGTAAAACTCTCTATGAAGGAGATATTCTCAAACAATTGCTCTGCAGTCATAACATCTTACAGGCTAACCCACTTAGCTGCTCAGAGATGCATTTTTGCAACTTAATTAGGCCTATTGAATTCATCAAAAAGTTATATTATTTTAAAATAAAAACTCTCAAGGGTCCATTAATGAAATTTTTCTATGGTAGGTGTTAGGTAATATTGTGATGAAATTTTACTAGGTTACAGTTACTAGAGAGATGCTCCATGGAAAAGAATCAAGGACTGGGGGCTTTATTTTCTAAGTGCTGTTCTCTGAGGAAAGTATTTATCCCTGACCATTTTCTCCCTCAACTTCTGCTATGTGAAGGGGAGATGATTCTCTCTTCAACTGTAACTCTTTCCATCTCATTTTAGATAATTAATTATGCTAGCCACTCAATTGACCATCAAAGCACATGGATTTTCTCCAGGCAGTAGCACAATGAACACGGCCGTTTCATATGAAAGAATTTTCTGTTGTCCAAATATTATCAGCATTTCAGTTGTAAGAAATGACATGGCAGGATGTTGGAAGGATAAGCAATGCATTAAGTCCTCTAATACCCTAAATGTTATCCTTGCTTTAGTTAGATCCTCAAAAAGCTGCACGTTTACTCAACTTTCCTTCAGATCCCCACTTAAGTGCCTCCTCTGAATTATAATCTGGTGACATGTCACCCTTTTGCTCTGAAGAAAAGAGTAATACTATTAAAAGTAACAATGATAATGTTGATACTGGTATTATTCTTCCGGAAGCTGGCTATTCCCATAATCTTCCCTCAATCCCTTTCTGACCTTAGCCAGTTAATGTCAATTCCATCCTTTCATTGGCTCAGACCAAAAGCTCTGAAGCGTTCACTGTCTCCTCTTTCCCTCTGATATGCCACCTGCAATCCTTCACATCTTGTTGCCTCTCACTTCAAAAGGTTATAGATGTCTCTACTTTTCACCACCTCCACCGCTTCCATCCTGATGCTAGCTTCCATTGCTACTCCCTCACCTGGCTAAGTCCAAAAGCCTCCCTACAGAGGAATCAGGTGACTCTTTTCTAATGTAAGTTAGATTATATCCATCTTCGATTTGGATTCTCCAGTAGCCTCATCACATTCAGAAGGCAACAGGGGTCGCAAGGTCCCAGTGACATTGGCCCCTCACAAGCTCCCTGACTGTTGTCGTCGTTTTTCACTCAGTCATGTCCAACTCTTTGCGACCGCATGGACTGCAGCACGCCAGGCTTCCCTGTCCTTCACCACTTCCCAGAATGTATCTTCTCATTACCTTGTTTTTCCCAACCAGTTTCCTTGTTCCTCGAACACCCACAAACAGCCATCTGCTTTCTCTGCCTGGCCTTCCCTCCTCCAGATATACTCATGCCTTCTCTCCAACTCTTCCAGGGAGGCCACTCAACTATATTATTTAGAACAACCCACACTCAATGTTGGCATTATTTAACCTCATTCCTATTTTATCCACAGACTTATGGTTTCATATCATACTATTCATTTTACTTAAATATTTTGATCATTGCCTGCCTCCTCCTAGTGTAATTCAAGCTCTCTGAAGGCAGGGATTTTGATCTGCATCTCCAGTGTTTAGAATGGTACCTTTTAAATAGCAAGCATTAAATAAAGACAATGCTTCAATACATATGATAAATTATTATGAAAAAAATTACAGGCTAATATAAATTGCCTTTTTGTATTGGCCAGGCATCATCTTTATAGGAATTAGTTATGTTCACAATTTTATGAAGTCAGTGATTTTTCCCTCCATGGGAGGAAACTGAGGTTCTCCACAGGAAAAATTTAACTGAGATCACATCGGTGTCAATGGCAGAGCTGAAAGCCAAACCAAGTGTCTTTGTCCTTTAAGTCTCCACTTTCAAATCACAACATTGTACTTGCTTTCATCAGAAACTCATCTGATACTTGTGTGTGTGTTTTAAGCAGAGAATACTGTTCACTACTTTGAGAAAGTTTCTCCTTAATGTATATCAATAGAAGAAATTTCTCTCAGTTCTCAAGAACAGACAAGCTATGTTTCTCAAGATACTTGGCTCATTTTTATCTTTTGGGCACTATTAATTATGTAAACGTTTGTGTTTCCATCTGGGTTGTTCATTAGGAAACTCAGAAAGAAAATGTAAGTTTTACCATGCAACGTTGGGTGCTAATCTTAACCATGGCTTTATATTACCTTCCCAAAAGTCCCCATTCCCAAACACATTTCAACTTCCCTTATTATGTATTTTACCTTTGTTGTATATGGTATTTATGTAAACATCCCATATACCCTTTACGATGAAATGCCATGAAGATACATATATCTATTTAGAAATCAAATCAAAGAGTTGTGTTCTGGGTTGGGAAGATCCCCTGAAGAAGGAAACAGCAACTCACTCCAGTATTCTTGCCTAGCAAATCCCATGGACAGAGGAGCCTGGTGGGTTACAGTCCATGAGGTCACAAAAGAGTCGGACATGACTTAGCAACTAAACAACAACAAACAGATCCTTAAAAGAACATAAAGGTGTCTGTGGAAGACAGCAAAGAAAGGGAGGAGGCTTTTGTGGATGGAGAGGAGAGGATGGGGGAACCAGAGAGACCCAGAACAGCAGAGATGGACCCTACCTCTGCTAGCAACTCTGAAAAGTAGCCCTTGTGAGGCTATGGGGAGCATCCATAGGCTAGAGCTTAGGCAGCTGCAGAAAGAACACCAGGGTCCCCAGGTCTGCCCGTAAGTGGTGAAGAACCGAGGGATTATGCAGCAGGGGCAATGGAGTTTCCCCAAAGCCGTCTATTTAGACAATGATCTGGAAAAGAATGGCCACAGCACTCTGAAAGACAACAGAGCTGTGTAACCATCCTCGGGAAAGTAAGAATGCTGGAAGCACAGGGGCTAAATTTTCTAGCAGATCCTGAGGGTCTGGGGTCAGAAACTGAGTTAAGTGAGAGAAAATAAAATTTTTTTAAAGTGACATCTTTGCAAACCTTAGTTTGTGGACCTAAACTTAATAAGCTACATCAACTTCCTTTTGGAATGAGGCACAGTCGAACTAATCCATCAACCCAATGACAAATAAATACATAAATCAAAAAGAAAACATGCAAATAAAATGATATGAATTATAGATAAAAGAATTTGGAGTTCGAATGATATCATGTTCAAGGTTTGAAGTATAATCTCTAAATGATATTTAAATGATCTTGCTGTTAGTACCCTGAAGGCTGAATTAAAATCTGTTCTGTCAAATTTCTCTTTCCTACAAGATCTACAGTTTTGTTATATATTTTAATGTAGGAACAACCAATAATTTTTCCAGCTTTATTGGGAAAAAATTTATATGCATCACTGTATAATTTTAAGACACACAGCATGACTGTTGATTTATACATGTAGTGAAACGAATGCAACAGGCTCAACCAACAATCATCTTCCCACATAGATACAATAAAAAGAAAAGAAAGGGGCAAAGGGAGGAGGGGAAACACAACTTTTTCTCGTGATGAGAATTCCTCAGATTTACTCTCTTAAAACTTTTCCTATATATAAAATGGCAGGGTTGGCTACAGTTACAACCCAACTACTTATACCTTTTGACCACTTTTTTCCAACTCTCCCTCACCCCGTCTGCTGGTAACTGCAAGTCTGATCTTTTTTTCTATGAATTTGGAAGGTTTCCCATTTTTTTATATTCCACATGTAAGTGAGACAGTATGTGTCCTCTGGTTTATTTTACTTAGCATAATGCTTTCAAGGTGCATCTATGTGGTTGCAAATGGAAGGATTTCCACATATTTTATACTGAATAATATACTTGTGTGCGTGTGTGTGTATATACATGTACGCCACATCTTTATCCATTCACCTACTGAGAGCCAGTTAAACTGTTTCCATGTTTTGGCTATTCTAAACAATGCTGCTATAAACATGAGGGTATATGCTATCTTCTTTGAAAAGATATCTCTTCAAGTTAATGTTTTCACTTCCTTTGGATACATTCCCAGAAGTGGAATTACTGGATCGTATACTGGTTCTATTTTTAATGTTTGAGGATCCTCCACTGCTTTTCCATAACAGCTATACCAATCACAATTCCACCAGCAATGTATAATGGTTCCCTTTTCCCCATATCCATGTCAACATTTGTTATCTCCTAACCTTTGTGATGATGGACAATCCGAGAGGCCTGAGGTTATAACTCATCGTAGGTTTAATTTGCATTTCCCCAAAGACTAGTAATATTCAGCATCTTTTCATATATCTGTTGGCCTTCTGTATATCTCCTTTGGAAAATGCTACTATTATTTTGCTACTGAATTATTTATATATTCAGCCCTTATCAAATACATGGCTTGCAAACTTTTTTTCTAATCCTATAGGCTTTCTTTTCACTTTGCTGATTATTTCTTTGCTGTGCAAAAGCTTTTTAGTTTGATAAACTCCCATTTGCTTATTTTAAATTTTGTTGCTTGTGCCTTGGGTGTCATATCCAAAAATGTATTAGATCCCAGACCCATGTCAAGGAGATTTATTTCTCATACCATTACTGTTATTGTTTACATTTTTATGTTTTTATGATGTTAATTAGTGTTCTTTCACTCCCACACTCAGAGCCGCCTTCAGCATTTCTCATTAAGCAGGTCTGGTGGTAATAAACTCCCTCAGTTTTTGTTTGTTCAAGCAAGTCTTGTCCTCCTCCATTTCTGGACAGCTTTACCATGTATAGAATTCTTGGCTTAAATTATCTTCTTTCAATATTTTGAGTACGTCATCTCATTCTCTCTTTGCCTGAAGAGTTTCTGTTGAGAAATCTGCCCATAGTCTTATAGGGACTCCTGTGTATATACCTCCTGTCTTTTTTCTTACCACTCTTAAAATTGTCTTTTGACTTCTGACGGTTTAATCTTAAAGGGTCTCAGTGTAGCTGTATTCAGGTTCACACTATCTGGGTTTTTTTTAGCCTTATGGATCTGGATGTCCATTTCTCTCTCCAGGTTTGGGATGTTTTCAGCCATTGTTGCTTCAAATATACTTTCTGTTCCTTTCTATTCTCCTTCCAGAATTCCTATAATGTAAATATGGTTTTTTTCATTCTGTCTCACAACCCCCTTGGGCTGTTTTCACTCTCTTCATTCGTTTTGTTTTTGCTCTTCTGACGAAATAGTTTCCAGTGTCCTATTGTCCAGGTCTGATCTGCAAGGAGGTCAAACCAGTCAATCCTAAAGGAAATCAATCTTGAATACTCATTAGAAGGAATGACACTGAAGCTACAATACTTTGGCCACCCGATGCAAAGAGCCAATTCATTAGAAAAGACCTTGATGCTGGGAAAGATTGAAGGCAGGATGAGAAGGGGGTGATAGGATGAGATAGTTGGATGGCATCACCAACTCAAGGAACATGAGTTTGAGCAAGCTGTGGGAAACGGTGAAGGACAGGGAAGCCTGGCATGCTGCAGTCCATGGGGTCGCAGAGACAGACATGACTGAGGAACTGAACAAAAACAATCTTCCAGGTGGCTAATTCTTTCTGCATAGTCTAGTCTATTTTTGAAACTATTATTCAGTTTAGTTATTGCATGTTCAAATCTTGTTTTTTTTTTGTTTTTGGTTGCTATTTCCTTGTTGAACTTCTATTTTCATCTTTGTTTTCCTACTTCCTTTTAGTTGTCTCTGTGTTTTCTTGCAGTTTGCTAAACTTTTTAAAGAGGATTATTCTGAATTATTTGTCTAACAGCTCGCAGATCTCCACTTCTTTAGGGTCATGACTGCAGCTTTATTAGTTTTCTTTGGTGGTGTCACGTTTACCTGATTTTTCATGATCCCTGGTTCCTTCCATCAATATCTGCACATTTGAATGATCAGTCTCTTCTTCCAAACTTTTCAGGTTTTCTTTGGCAGAAACAACTCTTAACCAGTCAGCTCAGTTTGGGTTTCTGGGTGAGTCTGTTGATCATGTCCTTGGGTGGGGTGGGGGGGCCGCTGTTAACATTACGGTCTATTCTTTTGATGAGGCAACTGTTCAAGTTCTAAGGACAGGGGAAGGTGGGGGAGGGTGCCACTGGACGAGAACAGTTTGACAGGACTGTTGGCATGGCTGCGCATCCAAGTAAGGCTGAGGATGGTTTCTCCATTTGTCTGGACTCTCTGGTCAGGCTTACTACATGGTTGGGACTGGGTTCTACATTCAGTAGTAGGTGGAGTTTGGAATTAGCTTGCCTGTCCTGGCAGGACAGCAAGACAGGCACAGTGCCTGAACAGCTCATCATTTGGGAACTTGTATCCAGCCAGAGTGTGCACTGAATCCCTAATCAGACACGGCCACCGATTTTGCTCTGCAGACAAGGGAAGTCACAAGCTGTGCTCTCTCCTCAAATGCCACTCTACAGAGGACTGCTGAATGGGCTGTGCAGCTTTGGTTAGTTTTCCTGGTTGGACACACTAAGGCTTATATTCTGTGGTGAGCAGGGTTATGAATTAAGATTCCTTGCCCAGAGGGAGAAGTAGCCTAAAGCTGGTAAAGCTTTGCTGTCTTAACTCAAGCTGACCCACACCTCAAGTTTCCTGCTTAAACAGAGGCCCTGGTTTACTCTGCAAACTATCAGCTCTGCCTGCCCCTCCCTTGGCTCATCCACTGCTGGGCCAAAACAGTTCCCAGGAGCTATTGTCTGCCTTTCTGGTCAGATGGAACCAAAAGTCACTCTTCACAGTAGATGGGGTTAAGTCACAGTTTCCTTACCAAGGTGTGCAGGCAGAAGTGTGGGGACGGGCTCTCCAGGCTACTGCCGATTTCTCAAGCTCTGCAGCTGGGACTGGCCAAGGTCTATCCTCAGCCTTGGCCATGAATGAATGGTCAAGCATGGGAACATTCCACACCCAGGACCTTCCATACTAGCTCTGCTCGGGGTGATCAGCTCTGCTCACTTGCTCACTCATCCTACTGCGCAAGCACCGGCGGGCTGTGAAGCTTCTAGGATTTGTTGTCAGCCCTGCTGCTCAGATATGGAAACACTCTCCACAGTGCGTGGTTTTGTGAGGAGCTGGGGTAGGAGCGGGAGGAGTGGTTCTAGTCGACTCTCAATTCCCCACACAGTCTCTTCACAACCAATAATTTAATGTGAAATATTTTATTAGTTTAAGTCTTTGGTAAATAGTTGTTACTACTATTAATTATGTATTTTCATGTCTGTATTCTGAATTTTCAAACATGATCACAGGCACTATTTCCCTTCATTTGTTAATGCAAAAAACTTAAATCGTGGTTATAGCACATGGGGAACTGAATGATGATCACATCATGTTCTAAGTTAAAGTACATTTTACCATTAAAATAATCACATAAATGGTCTCCTGTGTGTATAGAATAAACATCTTGCAAACTCATGACAGCCTCTAGGGTCCTTCCAACTCCATTTCCAGTGTAATTCTGAGATATTATGTCTAAAATCTGGAGCAATTCCATTATTAAGCAGGAAGAGAACATTCCCAGAAAGGAGGGTCAGAAATAATAACTGGTTTTCCCACCAGGTTTTTTTTTTTCCCCCAGGACAATCTGCCTTTGTTCCTTGTTTCTCTTGGGGACGTGGGATTGGAAGATGTAGCTATCACGGTACTGTCTTTTTTACCAGCGTCTCAAACTCTTTTTAAAGAAAACTGAGCTCCATTGTCTTATATAGTACTTCTGAAATTCCCTATATTGATTTCCAGTTTACAAAAAGTATTGGCAAAAATAGTCTTTTAGGGAGAGTTCGTTGTGACATTTCAAAGTTTAGTTTTAATTAAACAGCTGAACCCAAAATTATTAATGTTATATAAAGGCTTTATAAAAATATCCCAAGTGGTTAAAGTTTTACTTATTCATTTATAGAAACTGTAAAGGAACTACTGTAGTGTAAAATGGCATTTTTGTTTTTAGTTTCTATGGTATGTGCCTTTTATAAATGTTAACTTTTGTAATGTCATATTATATATATTTCTGATACTCAAAAATAACTCAGAATTCATGCTAAAAAAGAAAAAGTGAAATTCTTCATTTTAAGGTCATTCTGTAACCTCATAAAAGTTTATGCTGAAATTTTCAATAATTCAGGGACAGACAAACTTTTTGTTCATGGTGGGTTCTTCAGCCTACTGTGTTTCATATCAGCTAAATCTAATCTCTGTTTCTTCTGGGCCACAGCATCAGAATCCTATGGATATTTGTTCAGAAGCAAGGCTGCAGGATGTAATGTCAATGTAACGCTTGGATTTTTGTCTAATGGACTTCTTGATGTTGAACTCCTGCACCAATCTCAATCTTTCATAACAATCTCTATCTGAACCTCTTCTGTACAAAAACACTAATGATTATTTGGCACATAATTCAGCTCATCCTATCCATCCTAAAGCAGCTAGACTACAAAGAAAAGCCAGTGAGGAAACAAAAAATAAAAAGTTTAATGAAATGAATAGCCCACATGGCTTCAAAGAGAAGAAGCCTGGACTTAAACTGGGAGGGATGGATGCACAATTTTTCCTTAACTTTATTGATAGGAGAGAAATTTCAGAATAACATGCCTTGGTATTGGAAAGAGACAAGACTGGCACTTCTGGCCTTTAACAGTTGGATTTATCTAAACTTCAGTCAGTTCAGTTCAGTCACTCAATCATGTCCGACTCTTTGCGAACCCATGAATCGCAGCATGCCAGGCCTCCCTGTCCATCACCAACTCCCGGAGTTCACTCAGACTCACGTCCATTGAGTCTGTGATGCCATCCAGCCATCTCACCCTCGGTTGTCCCCTTCTCTTCCTGCCCCTAATTCCTCCCAGCATCAGGGTCTTTTCCAATGAGTCAACTCTTCGCATGAGGTGGCCAAAGTACTGGAGTTTCAGCTTTAGCATCATTCCCTCCAAAGAAATCCCAGGGTTAATCTCCTTCAGAATGGACTGGTTGGATCTCCTTGCAGACCAAGGGACTCTCAAGAATCTTTTCCAACACCACAGTTCAAAAGCATCACTTCTTCATTACTCAGCTTTCTTCACAGTCCAACTCTCACATCCATACATGACCACTGGAAAAACCATAGCCTTGACTAGACGGACCTTTGTTGGCAAAGTAATATCTCTGCTTTTCAATATGCTATCTAGGTTGGTCATAACTTTTCTTCCAAGGAGTAAGCGTCTTTTAATTTCATGGCTGCAGTAACCATCTGCAGTCAATTCTTTTTGGCCTCAATGACATCATCTGAATAGTGACATAAAGGGCTGGACTATTTGCTGACATTAATGGTTTATCATTCTAACATTAAAAGTGATCATAGTAACTTGGTATTAGTTATTGAGAAAGTTATTAGTGATCTGTTGTTAGTGATCTACTATAGTTAATTATTCATGCTATATTGTATATTTAGGCAAGTCCTTAAAAGTTCTCATCATAAAATATTGTAACTATGTGATGTGTTCACTAAACTTATTCTGGAAAACATATTATTTACACATATGGCTATACCTAATATATATGTATATAAAATCACGTTACATACCTGAAACATATCTACTGTTATATGTTGATTATATCTCAGCAAACCTGGGGGAAAATGCTACTTTTTGCCAACAGCACCTTGTGGGGAGAGCTCATAATCAATATACTGTCCCACGATTTTAAATAGACTCTGGTAAATATAAGTTGAATTAAACTTTCTACCTGTTTTATCTTTTTTACTGTGAGGTATATTTACAGAGAATACATAGAGTCTTCATAGAACCTAATCAATAATTATTAAGTGACCACTGGTGGAATTATCTCATGCGAAGAGTTGACTCATTGGAAAAGACTCTGATGCTGGGAGGGAATGGGGCAGGAGGAAAAGGGGACGACAGAGGATGAGATGGCTGGATGGCATCACTGACTCGATGGACGTGAGTCTGAGTGAACTCCGGGAGTTGGTGATAGACAGGGAGGCCTGGCGTGCTGCGATTCATGGGGTCGCAAAGAGTCGGACACGACTGAGCGACTGAACTGAACAGAACTGAACTGAACAGAACAGTGTAATAATCAAGTTAGAAACAAAATATCATTGACACCCAGATCCCTTCCCCCACTCACATATCCTGTTCCAATCACATCTTTTTCATCCCATACAGGTAATCATCACCCTTAACTTATAGTACTAATTTTCATGTTATCTTAATCATGTTATCCCTGCATACTTGATCTAAACAATAAAGCTTAGTTTTACTTATTTTTGAATTTGGACAAATGAAACTATTTTCTGTTCCTTTCTGCTATACAGTTTGATAAAGTATAATACTTGGAAAAGTGACCCACAGCAGATCTTTCATTTTAATTGCCATTTCATATTCTACAATGCGACTATATCACATTTATTTATCTATTCTGCGACTGAGGAACATTCAGGTTGAATCAAATTTGGGGATATATGAAACAATGATGTTATGAATATTTTCCCCTACAGCCTGCAGCACACAGCCATATATTTCTCTGGAACATATATCTCAGGGTGGAATGCGGGGTCATAGAGTAGGCATACCTTAGCTGGTAATACCACACCATTTTGCAAGGTGGTTTTGCCAGTTTCTACACTTATCAATGGTACATGCACATTCCTGAGAGCTTTGTCACTACCTAGCTGTATATTACTTAGGCTATTATACTCATTTGCTCATCCATCAGTCCACTCATTCATTTGATAACTTTTAAGATTATCTATGTCCCAGTTTGCTAGGAACAAGGAATAGAAAGGTGAATACAACAGACACTCTTTCACTGTGTCCATTATAAACTGAAATAATGATAAACAAATCTTTCATGCACGTCAGGATTTAAATTTCTATCAGCACTCTGGCTGGCCTATTAAATAGGAACATGATTTTCCAGGAAAGAATCTTATTGCAGACGTAAAGAATCTAAGGCATCATCATGGTCATGATTACCATCATACTCAGCCTGGAGAAATATCAACAGCCTCAGAGATGCAGATGATACCACCCTAATGGCAGAAAGTGAAGAGGAACTAAAGAGCCTCTTGATGAATGTGAAAGAGGAGAGTAAAAAGCTGGTTTAAAACTCAACATTCATAAAACTAAGATCATGGGATCCAGTCCCATCACTTCATGGCAAATAGAAGGGGAAAAAAGTAGAAACAGTGAGGGATTTTACTTTCTTGGCCTCCAAAATCACCGTGGATGGTGACTGCAGCCATGAAATTAAAAGATGCTTGTCCTTCGAAGGAAAGCTATGGCAAACCTAGACAGCATATTACAAAACGGAGACATTACTTTGCCAACAAAGGTCCATATAGTCAAAGCTATGGCTATTTTCAGGAGTTAGGTGAGAGTTGGACCATAAAGAAGGCTGAGCACTGAAGAATTGATGCTTTAGAACTGTGGTGCTGAAGAAGACGCTTGAGAGTCCCTTGGACAGCAAGGATATCAAACCAGTCAATCCTAAAGGAAATCAATCCTAACTATTCATTGGAAGGACTGATACTGAAGCTCCAATACTTTGGCCACCTGATGCAATGAGCCGACTCACTGGAAAAGACCCTCATTCTGGGAAAGATTGAAGGCAAAAGGAAAAGAAGGCAGCAGAAGATGGGATGGTGCGATAACATCACCATCTCAACAGACATGAATTTGAGCAAACTCTAGGAAACACTGAAAGACAGGGAAGGCTGGCATGCTGCAGTTCACAGGGTCGTAGAGTCAGACACAGCTTAGCAACTGACAACAACAGCACCAATTCAAGCTGCTTCACTTCTGATATGTTGATTTGGGATGTACATATTATATGGGGAATAATATGCTTCTTTCACGTCACAGGAAACCACTCCTAGATAGTTGCTTTGCAGGGTGAAGGTGAAAGAAGAGAGTGAAAAGCTGGTTTAAAACTCAACTTTCAAAAAGCGAAGATTATGGTATCTGGTTCCATCTGGTCCCATCCCAGGTTGCATGTCTTACCCTGACAAATCACAAATCAAATGAATAAAAGGTACCTCAAAGCAGCAACAAATGGTATACTACACTTCATGTCAGAATTACATTTAATCGGTTCAGTTTTTAAATAGTCTTTAATTCTGATTTCATTTAAATTCAATGGACACACTTTTCTGAGTGCTTCTGTTTTTACACATGCATCTAATTTGTGCACATAATTACAAAATTAGTGCATATAAGTCATGTACAAAAGCACTGAATCATTATAGCTTTGGTACTCAGATACAAATATACATTTGTGCAAATAAATGCAGAATGAAAAATGAAAAAGAACCAAAGAAAATCTGGTGCTGAATATCAAGTAAAAGACCATGCAGCAGAGCAAATTCTCATTCCCACACTAATTCGCCAGAGGAGTTAATTCTGATAACCCACTTCTGGCCGTAGTCTGCACAGCACGCAATTGGAAAATTATATATCATCTTCAGATGTTTGAAAAGGTGATTTTTCTCGACCATATTACTACATTGTTCTTAATCCTTTAAAACTCATATTATCTGAGATGAATGCTTCCTTTAAATAGGTGGCTTTTTACCCTTTGGTGGGATTCGTCTAATAGACCATGGTGGGCCTTTATACCTGGGCAGACTCTCTTGGTTATTCTTTGTAACTCATCATTGCATTACATCAAGAAAAAAATGAAAAAAGTCTGAATCACATACAAAATAACAACTAAAGCAGTTGCTGCCTTCAAATTTAGTTGAAAGTGGCCAATGGCAACTGCCAACAGAATGTATAAAGCTCCCAGTTTTGGATCTGCACTCAATACAGGACAGACACAGCAGGGTTCTGTCTGCCAGGGACAAATAAAGACCTTGCAGGCTTTGTCAAATGCCTATCATCCACAGAGGTTGCCAGCCCTGTTTACAGTCACAAATACAAATTATTTACTGCAGCATATTAAGTAATAGGGTAGATTTATTGTAGCAGGAGAGGCTGATAAAACCACTGGCAAGATGTAGCTTTCAGAAGTAAACAAATTAACCAGAAGGAGCAGCTGGGTAAAGAAGTGCAGGCATATGTGTGTGCATTTGGTGAAAATGCAATGTTGACTTCAAAATGATGGGGAAAGAATTCTCTTCCTTCTTCTCTGCTCACCCCAAGGCACAGATTTTTAACAGGATATGTTCAAATTTCATTGTCTATCTGCTGTTGGAAACTAGGTGTAGTATATGTCAGTCTTCTGTTACCACTCATACGTCCACTGTCCTTCACAAAGACCCTCTTGGCTATAAAGGGGACTGGCTGTTACAAAAGTGTATATTTTCATTGTCAGCTATAGAAAAATGAGCAGGGGATGAAAAGAGCCCTAGTGCTTCCAGACTTGCTTGTCTCAATCTAAATATGGCTTGCAAAATATTTTTGCTTCATCATTTTGGAAATCACTACACACACACACACACACATTCTGTAGACAACACTTTGAAAGTTTCAAGTTGGAAAAAAAGACTCTTCCTCGGATTACATAATTTTAATTATGTCTTCCTTCTGGCATTTTAGCAGGTGGCATTTCAGTGATCAATGAATCTCTGGCATCTGGGCTTCCCTGTATATTTTGCTAGTCTGCCAGTCCACTGATCTAGAATTACATTATTGTCACTATCATTTTTAGATGCCTATAAAAACCAGGTCTTCTAGCACATTTTTTCATTTTGTAGCATGAGCATTATCCCAAATTCTCTTATATCTTTTTCTTAGGGAACAAAACAGGAAATTCTGTTCCAAAATTTTTTTCTTTTCCTATTTGATTCCACGTAAGACCCTCTCACTTATAGCATGTGTGGTACTCAAGACAGACTGGAATAGACACATCAAAGCAAAAAACTAAAGATGTTAAGACACTCAATAAATGTCACTGAATGATTAGAGATGCCAAATGTACCTGGGAAAAGGTGACCTCTGGATATTGCAAACCATTTCCATCCTGCACACTGATGCTGGGTGTATACCTTTGGCTTCTGTCTTGCTTGAAACATGTTGTCGTGTCTACCACCTCATCTGATCTTCACAGTATTCTTGTGAGTTTGGCAGGAAAGCCACTCATTCAATGTTTATTATCTCTTATGTGCCAGGCACTGTTCTTGGCACTAGGAACACAGAGAGAAACAAATTAGATGCTCCAATTTTAAGGGAGGGGGTTTATATTCTAGACATTATCGCTGCCAATCTGCAAATGTGGAAACAGCAGTGCCAAGAATGAAAGGTCCAAGGAAGCAGCTGCAGGGATATAACTAGTAATCAAGTTTTTTGGGTCCTGTTTGTGGTTCACAGGTTACTCATAATCCTCTTTGAATTACTACTAATTACTGCAAAGAATAACAGTCACAAGCCTTGGGCAGAAATATTCAGTTTGTTTATCTGAAAGGAAACCTTCAGACTGTGCTTAACCATGTACACTTCTAAAGGCTCTTTACAAAGATTTTGAATGATTCATTTTACTAGAGAGAAATACTTTTCTTATTTGTATTTGGTTTAATGCACAAACTAGTCTCAACTGGTTGAAAGCAGAAAGAAAATTATTTTGCACCAAGTCCCCTTCATAAATCTCTATATATTGTCCTTCCTTTCTGGTTGCTTTCTGGTATTGCAGAGATCAGTCTCGTTTAATGTAATCACTCATCCAGTTAAAAATTTCTCTCTTTTGTTCAGCTGAAGCTTGGACTCAACGCCCCCTTTTGAACAGGGGTGCCATCAACTTCTTTACTCCCCACCCTTGGCTCTTCTGGGCTTTTTACCCATTAAACAGAGCTGCCCCTGGATCCCTCAGGTTGGAGTAGAGAAACAAAGAGGCAAAAATCCAATAGATATCACTTGACTGATAGATGAATAACCTAATATCAGATTTTGATGTCTGAATGCTGCTTTTCCTCTTCTAGAATGCTTTTGGGATTTTTAGATTGCTGTTGGTGGGGTTTTTCCAGTTATAATTCTCTGACATAAGCTATCTCCTCTGGCTTATGCTTCTGTGCTTTTCCTCCGGCCCATCTTGCAATAATTTATCCGACATCACTTTCTCAGTATACCTCACCCCTAAACTCTTGGGTGGGGTCCACTTCAGGATGACCTAAACCTGGCTCTCTTCTGTAGAGTCCACGTCAGGCTCATGGGGAAAGCATATCTTTGCCCTGCCATTCACTGGAAGGGAGACCATCCCAGGAGCAGAGCTCCCAGCTTAGTACCACACACCAGCTTCTACCACATACCAGACAGTGCTTAGTACCCACATACCAGACAGTGCAGCGCCACACCACTGGGAGCTCCATCTCTAATCTTTTCCTGTGTACAGCGGTACCCAGAATGATGTTCTGCTTGCAGTCCATTATTTCATCCTACTCAATAAGTACTGAATGACTCATTTTCACATTATCAAAGATTAGCACTTAACTATGTCTAGTAGGTGATATTACTAGAAGTCATTTTTGATAATATTCTAACACCAAGTGACATCCTTTTCAATTTCCTACCATAACTCTGCCTATGCCCTTCTTCTACTTTATGTAATAAAGTAGTTGTGGAAGCTAGGACTTAACACAGTGTGCCTCATTTGTCCTTCAAAGAAGCTTTAGAGCAATGACTACATGTATTCTGACACTGAGTCTATGTATAACTACTAAAGTGGACCCAAATAAGACAGTTCATGTGATTTGCAAAGCCAGTCATCATGGAAGATACGGACTGCAATGGCCATGCCTGGCATGAGGTAATTTACATGTATTTCAAAACACTTTAGAGATGCAAAGGACATATCTGAGTTAGGTAGCACTCACTAGTCTTCACTGAGGCTAACCCCAGAGTCTAGTGAGTTTTTTCTAGTATTTGGATCTATCCTTGTTTTTTAGAAATGCACAATGTCTTCATACAAACAACCTGTACCATCTCTGATAACTCTAGGTTGAACTAGACAGTCCTGAACTTTACTATTAGCCCCACATTACTTTCAGTTCATCTAGTAAATTTACAGTATTTCTGCCTTTTTGTTAATTTTTGTGGTTTCCATTCATTAGTTGGCCAAACCATCTATCCATTATTCACAAGTTTAAGTGGAAAATCATTGACACTGACCTTTAGTGAATATGCTAAGGGCACATTCCAGGATTTCATTAGATACGAATTCTGTCATTTCAAACAATGGATAGCACATGAGTAATACTGATGCTGATTCATAGGACACTTGCGTGAATTCTGGATTAATTCTCAATCTGTTTTATATATATATATATTTATGTATGTATATATAAATATAAATATATATATATATATTTTTTGCACTGCTACAAAAGCCTTCAGTTTGCTCTGGAGTCTCACTTGGAGTTATGTTCTAAGGGGTAGATGAAGCCCAGGTATCAGTTTGCTGGGGATAATCTTATAGGAGGTTTCCTATTACGGCTTCCCTGGTGGCTCAGACGGTAAGTGTCTGCCTGAAACGCTGGAGACCCAGGTTCGATCCCTGGGTCAGGAAGATCCCCTGGACAAGGAAATGGCAACCCACTCTAGTACTCTTGCCTGGAAAATTCCATAGACTGAAGCCTGGTGGGCTCCAGTTCCTGGGGCCGCAGAGTCCGACACAACTGAGTGACCACTTTTACTTTAAATCCTCAGAACAAATCCCACAGGAAAACAAAAACCAATATATTTTGTTTAACTACTATGGTTTTAGAATTGTTTTAGTTCACTCTGATCATCTCAGGTGATGTATGTAGCATTGTTGGAAGCTGCTGGGAAATAACATTATTATCAGACTCATTGGTTTTGACACAGTCAGGCCCATGGGACTATTTCTGATTAAAGGTGGTGAACAAGGTCAACAGTCAGTGAAAATAGGAAGTACAACCCTCATTGTGTGTTTCCAGAGCTGAAAAGACTATCAGGCAGAGCTTGGTGCATTACAACAGATTAATTCAGGTACGATTTAAAATTTTTCATTCTTTGAGTATGAATGATAATATGAATAAAGGTATTCTGTCCCAACATCTCCCTGCTGATCATCCCAGATGTTTCACCTCATATCAGTCCTCCACATTTTCTAAATTCCTATAGTACTTGCTTCTATTATACATTTTAGCAATTTAATGATATCTATTATTATCTGACACACAGACTCTGCTTATGGGCAGAGGAATATGTCTCATACATGTTCTGTATTTTTCTTGGTGCCTAGTTTCATGTTAGACAACTAGAGGGCATCTAGTAAATACTTGCTTATCAGTAGTATGTACAATACCAAACACTCTTGGGAAGAAGAAACTAGATTTAAATATTGTCTTTTGCAGGCAAAGACTAAGCACTAACATCAAGTAGGTGCTCCATGCTTTAAATAATTTTCCCAATTTTTTTGTGTGATCATATTTGAAAGCACAGTAGCTCCTAATACATTATATTCTGGGTCTTATTTAGTTCTTTATTTGATAAGATTATAGATCTCCTTTTCATTTAGATATATTGCTCTGAGCTGTGGTTAAGCTTTTTTTTTTTTTTTCATTCTATTATTCTTAAACCAGAGTCCACTGAGTCACTTTCCTAATGATTTTTTTTTCCTGGAAAAGTAAGAAAACCGTTTAACACATAGAATCATCTCATTCCTGCAGTAGGACACTGACAGAAGCAACCACAGGGGCTGGGTGGTATCTGCCACTCACCAAAAGCAAACACATACTGCTGGCCAATGGAGTAACAGCCACCGTGGCAACTGCACTTTTCAATCAAATAACCTGCATCTCCAAGCTCAGATGGGCAGAAAAGAGAGGAGGAGGAGGAAGAAGAAAAAGTGGGAAAGTAAAGTCACAGCCTTGTTTATGAGAGAAAGTCAGGAACCACTACCAAGGACAAATTCCCTTCTACAACTCACTTTGAAGTCACTGGGCTCTACGGAAGCTCTGCAGTATCACTTAAGGCAATGGAAAATTGGTTTTCTCTGGCACTGAGGTAACTAGCTTCTCCTCTGCTAAGTTCTCCTTAACCACCATAGAAAAGACATTTGTTCTTCTTTCTCATCATTCTTTCCCTTCACTTGAGCCTTACATCTCTACCTCCTGTTGCCCTCAAGGTTTTAAAGACAACCTTAGACTGTGCACCAAGTTGTTTTCCTTTTAGGTCACGGGTTCCATACCTACACTGAAGGAGAGAAAGTAAAAGAAAGTAGGAGTAGTCAGCAGCTAATTCACAGATTTCTAGAGATCTGAACTTTCCAGAAGCACTTGAAAAGCACAGGGCCTCAGAGCTGTGTGCCACTTATAGCATCAATGACATGATGGAGACAAATGTGGTTCCTGAAAATGTCTTCAATCAAAACAGCATAGTGGCCACAAGGTGGAGGTCCAAAATGGAAATAAATCATACACAAATTCTAAGTGAATATTAAACTATGACCCAAATCTGCCATTTTCAGGAGCTAAAAACTCTTCTGCTAAACGGCAAAACACATGGACTTTTGTAACCACAATAAATAGTGCTTACCATCAAAAGAGCGTCAGAAGCTGCTACTGCAATATACTGATCATGCCATGAAATTCATATCTTACACTTATTAGACCAAGGTCTGCACAATGTTCATTAGAGCACTGAGTCACCACTGCAATAGGAAAACCGTCATTTTGCCAGAGAACTTAGTATTTGTTTGAGCAGTTAATACTTTGAATAATCATGACCATGAATTTTTGTGATTCATTGGGCCTAATGGGTTAAGTAAAATCATGTAGCTATTCACTATGATTAAACTAACTAATAATGGTCAGACTAACCATTATTCTTGACGCCATCCTTCAATGGTAGGCCAATGAGTTCTAGAAGTTTCAAGGAAAACCCTAAATAACACTATTTTCCTTTAATTACTTCTTAAGAGAGCACAGACACTGACTTCACAGTTGATTGACTATGTAAGTCTGGCCCCATGATGTAACCACTCTCAGAAGCAGTTTCTAATCTATAAAAGGTATGGGGTGGGGGGTGGTGGGAGTGTAAAATATATCTCATTGGGTTGCTACAAAATTAAACAGGATAATTCATGTAAGACATGTAATGAACACTCAGGAAGTGTGGATTTCCTTCTCACTTGAAAAGCATTAAATGTATATTACCTTGAAAAATGTCTGTTAAAAATTAAAACAGCAGTTTGGGCCATGCATTAAGGGAATATACCTCACACTCCTCACACCTGTGGCTGCCAAGGTTGTTAATACAATATTTGTGAAAGCCTGGTGAGAGATGAAAGCATATTTGAATGAATCCATAGCACCATTAACTTCCTAGTGGCATTAAAGTGAGTTTCTGATTGATGGTTTCCAACAGTGTTTACAGTGGGCATTACCCGAAGTTCCTAAGAGTGAGTATGCATTCATTCAAATGTAATAAATCTTTAACATAACTTAATCTTTTTAAGATTCCACAGTTCATATAAATGGCTTTTACTGAGAAAGCCCACTTTGCTTTGCTGCACTGACATCTATGATTTGGCATCTTTAATTTACTGTGGTTCTTATAAAAAGCACTGAACCAAGAAGAGGACACATGGTTAATTATGTGCCACTTGAAGAGAAATGTAACACACACGGAACAAAAATGACTTCCATAAAGGAAACATTATAATCTAATTGGTTCCTTGGACCTTAGAAATTAGAGCTAATTAGCAAAAAGAAACTTTTGCATCTCAGAAAGCTTATGTTGCTTGGCCAGAATTACATGGTCAGTCAATTGGCAAGTCAAGATTTAAGCTTAAGTCTTCTAGATTCGAAGTTAATATTCAACATATTTGCTGTTCTCTCCAGATGTAATAAGAAGAAAACTAGAAGTGTTCTGGGTTTTCATGGAAATTGCTATAACTTAATGACCCAAGACTGGACAAAAAGAAATTGTCTTCACTGTTTGCATTATCTATAAGAAAAGCAAAGCTGTTCTTTGAAAACTTGAATCTTTCTCTTTTTCTTCAATTCCTTTATTTAGTAAAAGGGTTTTATAATTTAACCTGTATGAGGTGGTATTGTAAAATTAATCTGTAGAGCCAACTTGGAAACATTCATGTTAATAAAGATACCTAAAAACATGTACAACAGAAATATTCATGTTTCAAAACAAATATTGGAGTACATAATTAAGCACTAGAGTGAACAAGATTACCTTCAATAAAAACTTCACTTGTTCTAATTTTTAATTAGTGCTACCAATTCCTAAAGTCAGTGAATTACATGTAGTGCAAAACCTGTTATGCAGATAAAGATAAGATTTTAAAATCATATTACAAAATGAAAAATCAATGTAAGCATAATGCTCAGGCATCAAAAGTAAGTTTTTCTCATTCCTCTTTCATAGAAATTGCCCTCTAACCTGAATGGTGTCTTATTTCCACTAACAATTACTGATTAGACAGGAAGAGGTTGGCTATATCTTTCCCACTCTATCAGGTCATTAATACAGAGACTCTTTTTTCTCAAAAGAAACATAAGAAGTAAAACCATTTTAATTTTTAATAATTCTTCCTTTTCTGTCTCTTTTGAAAACATTTCCCTAGATTAAAATAACTTGTCATTATGCTTGGAATATCTAGAGCACAGTTAAAGAAATACAGCAGATTGATGATTGAGACATTCCTATTATAAGTTTTATACCTGAATGCTCTTTAATCATTCTGAGAACTCCCTGCTGGATGTGTGCTGCAGTAAATACCTGAATAAAAATGATTTTGGTAATGTGCTGGGGCAGAGAAATAAACTGAAGACCTAAAAGAAACATGCTGACCTTTTTAAAAAAGGTCTACAGAAGAGACTCACAGCTTTCAACGTTTCTGAGTGTCAGCCACAAAAGAAATACATCACACATTTAGATCCAATACACACATATGTCAATATTAAATCATCAAAGATTACTTCCCTTAACTACTGAAGTGCTGTTCTTATTAAGGACAAACAGTACAATGTTAAATGCAACAATAAGGGTAAATAAACTGAATATGGTTCTTCAGTTGAATCAACTACAAAAATAAATGAAACTAGAAAGAATGAGTCATCAGGAAAAAAACCAACAACATTAGCTGTTCTAAGAAAGCAAAAATATGTTAAAACAAAATAGAATAATACTACAGAAAGTTGATGTGGACAAGAAGACAAAGCAAAGTCCTAATAAAACAGCACCTTACATATAAATGACATAAAACAAAAAGACATAGGAACTATAACATATTAATAACATATTCTATTAAGAATCGAAAAGATATGTCAGACAAATATAAAACTCCCCCAAATCTCCAGTAATATTAACATTTGAAAATACAGAATTTAAGGCAAAAAATACAGTACAAACATGTTATGTACTTTAAAAATGAGCAACAGATAAATAAGATGCATTCATCACAAATACATATGCATCTAACAATACAACTTCAAAATACAAAAGACTAGTAAAACAAAAAAATACAGTGATAAATAAAAAATTTGGATTGAAAATTTTATCATGCTGCTCTCAGAAAATGTCAGGCCAAAAAAAAAAAAAAAAATCCAGTGATATAGGCAACGTCAAATAGCTTTGCAGCCATTGCTAGTTTAGCCAGAAGACATGTATGAAATCCTGTCAAATCAGAATGTACAACCTATTAAAACACATAAAGCTGACAGTATTCTCCAATTTTTTTTCCCATTTTCATCTATTCCTTCTCTCTCTCTCTGTCCCTCCAGCCCTCTCACACTAATTCCATCTGTAAGTTTTATTGTGGCAAAATCTACATACAGAAAAGAAGACAAATCATAACTGTACACTCAATTAATGCCCCCAAAATGAACAAATAGTGTAACCAGTCTTCCAAACAAGAAATGGAATATTACCAGAATCCAAGAAGCCCTTTTCTTGTCCGTTTCTAGATGTTACCCTTCTGCGAGGAATATTCTGATTTCTCATACAATAGCTGAGTCATATAATATGTACTTTTTTGTATGATGTGTTTTGCTCAATATTATGCTAGAAGACCCATCCAGTTTGTAGCATTCTCGTTTTTTCCTTTCATTTTCTTCTCATATTTGAAAAGTAATTCAATATACCACAATATATTAATGGGCGTTTGAGTTCTTTATAGCAATTTTCAGATCCAATGTTACACAAAATTTACATGCCTTTTGGTGAGGAGATGTACACATTTTCTTTGGCTATATACTAGGAATGTTATTGCTGGGTTATGACGGACGCCTCTAATGGCAGAAAGCAAAGAGGAACTAAAGAGCATCTTGATAAGGGTGAAAGAGGAAAGTGAAAAGAATGGCTTAAAACTCAACATCCAAAAGATTAACATCATGGCATCCAGTCCCATCACTTCATGGAAAATAGACTGGGAAAAAGTCGAAGCAGTGAGAGATTTTATTTTCTTGGGCTCCAAAATCACTGTGGATGGTGACTGCAGCTATGAAATGAAAAGACTCTTGCTCCTTGGAAGAGCTTGAAATCTATGACAAACCTATGGAGCATATTAAAAAACACAGACATCACTTTGCTGACAAAGGTCTATATAGTCAAAGCTATGGTTTTTCCAATAGTCACATACAGATGTGAGAGTTGGACCATAAAGAAGGCTGAGTGCCAAAGAATTGATGCTTTCGAACTACGGTGTTGGAGAAGACTCTGGAGTTCCTTGGACAGCATGGAGATCAAACCAGTCAATCCTAAAGGAAATCAACCCTAAATATTCACTGGAAGGACTGATGCTGAAGCTGCAACTCCAATGCTGTGGCCGCCTGATATGAAGAGCTGACTCACTGGAAAACATCCTGATGCTGGGGAAGATTGAGGGCAGGAGAAGGGGGAGACAGAGGATGAGATGGTTGGATGGCATCACCAACTCACTAGACATGAGTTTGAGCAAACTCCAGGAGAGAGTGAGGGACAGGGAAGCTTAGCATGCTGCAGTTCATAAGGTCACAAAGAGTTGGACAAGACTGAGCAACTGATCAACAGCAGTAACAAGGTATGATAAAATTATGGAGAAGAAAATGGCAACCCATTCCAGTACTCTTGCCTGGGAAAGCACATGGACAGAGGAGCCTGGTGGAATACAGTCCACAGGGTCACAAAGAGTCAGACACAACTTGGCGACTAAACAACGAGAGATGGTAAACTTAAGTAAATAATTCTAAACAATTTTCCAAAGTGCTTATACCAGTTCATATACTCTTACTGATGTATGAGGGTTTCATTTGCTGCACAGTCTTGCCAACACTTAGTGTGGTTTTCCTTTTTATAGGCGTCATTTGGTAAGTATGCATGGTATTCTGTTGCAAATTAAATTTTTGTTTTTGTTATCAATTTATTAGTTGAACATATATTTAAAATATTGCTTACTTGGATTTTTTTTTTTTGCAAAGTGCTTGTTTGAGACATTTGCCCACTTCTATATTTGATTGTCTGTGTTTTGAGTATTAATTTGTAGAAATTCATCACATATTCTGGACATAAACCCCTAACTAGTTAAAAGATATTGCAAATATGTTTTGTAATTCTATGAGTAGGGTTTTTTTTAACCACTTAGATGCCATTTGATAAACAAAAACTTGTAGTTAAAATGTAATTTAGTTTATTTTACTACTTCTTCATTTTTTCTAAACAGTGCTTTTTATATGCTATTTAAGTAACCTGTGCCAATAACATGTCGTGAAAAGTTTCCTCTATGCTTTCTTTTTAAAAGTCTTATTGTTTTGCCTTTCATATTTATTTCTAAAATCCATCTGGAGTCAATTCACCTCTTTTTTGTAACTTAAATTTTCTGAGATTAGGGTATAGCTTTAGGTATTACCTTCAGTTGCAAAGTAAATATTGCATGGTGCTACCAATATAAAATAAAAACAGATGAAACCTAGAAATGATTTTTTAAACTTCAGTATTCTTTGAACAATGACCTGCTGTACTGTGTGGGACTGTAATCAGGTGATCTGTAATCTACTACAGCTGTAAAATGGAAGCAACTCAATTTCTGGATATCATTCTCCTCAGCCAAAATGTATACATTTTTTTATCCAAAGTCCCTCCTAGATCTTTTCTTCTAGTTCTAGTTCTTTCTTCCCTCTTGAATACTTTTATGCCATCCTGCTTAAAGGCAAGAAATTGCACCAGGTGCTCTCTGTGATTATTTTCAAATATTCAAATTATGCTCATGCTTAACAAAAAAGATTTCCCCAAATACTATCATTTCTTACTCAACAGCTATTTTATTTCCCAATGTTTCCTTGTATTCTTTTTCTTTCTTTCTTTTATAGTCATTCCCCTTGGTATTCACAGGGATTGGCGCCAGGTCCCCATTAGATCAGAAAGTCAAAGTGTGCTCAGGTGTCTGAAATAAACTGGTGTAGTATCGATATTTGCATATAATCTATGTACATCCTCTCATATTTACATCATCTCTAGATTACTTACAATACTTAAGACAATGTAAATAGTATTCTAATTATAATATAAGTGCTATGTAAATGATTGCCTCTGTACCAAATTCAAGTTTTACTATTTGAAAGTTTTCACAATTTTTTTCCCCAAATATTTTTGACCTGAGCCTGCCTGAAACTGTGGATGTGAAATCTGCTGACCATACTGAACCAAACATGTTTACATACTTCATTTATTCAACAATAGTTTTTGAATACAGGCATAACTTGTTTTATTGTATTTTGTTCTGTGCATTTTACAAATTGAAGATGATTCACTTTCTGTTGTATTTATAAATCTGTATGACTCATTTTATTGTGATAGTCCCTTTACTGGGTGGTTTGGAAAGTGAAAGTGAAAGTGAAGTCGCTCAGTCATGTCCGACTCTTTGCGACCCCATGGACTGTAGCCTACCAGGCTTCTCAGTCCATGGTATTCTCCAGGCAAGAGTACTGGAGTCGGGTGCCATTTCCTTCTCCAGGGGATCTTCCCGACCCAGGGATCAAACCCGGGTCTCCTGCATTGCAGGCAGATGCTTTAACCTGGAACCTGCAATATCTCTAAGGTATGCCTGTATGATACTACCCTTTGGGCATTAGAATGTTTAATTCACTATGGATTTCTAGAATTTTTCTGGAAAAGAGATTTAGTTCATGATTCTTCATGGGGAAGTTCCATTTAAATCACATTTAAAATAAGGTTTAAAATAAAAGAGACTGAATCGAACTATGTAATATATATAATATCATACATTTTACATAAAAAGGGAAAGCACAAAGAAGCTAATAATTAAGTATTCCTGTAACTGTATTGTTGTGAAGTAATCCTTTAATAATGTAACAAATTCAGTAAAGATTATCTGGTAAGAGCTCATCTTGCCTTTCACATGAACTTTTAAATTATTTCCTTATAAGGAATAACAACACCTCAGCTTCTGACCCTTTCTGACCCAACAGTAACATCCCAAGAAATTGGGCTTATTATAATTTAAAAAATTATTGCTTAATAATAGAATTTGGAAAATAATTATTGCACTGTGATAGTTAACATTAACGACCCTCAGAAACTCAACATCCTCTAAGCATTCCTAATGTAATAAATTGGCTATATTTCAGATCAGTAAAGGAATTATTAAATTATAATCCTTTTAGGTGATAATAAGTATATCTGCCCCTGATGTAGTTGAAAGCTACTTTATAACTTACAGATATTTTCATATTTGCATTTGAAAGTTGGTTGCACCCATAATACATCGCAAGAGTTCTTACTCTATAAAAATTATTATAGTGGTAGAATGCTTACTTATCATGGTCAAAGGGACACATTCATGAAATGCCGTCACTCAAAGGAATCCTTTCTAAGGAGAGGGCCAAATGTACCTTTAGTAACAGTTGGCAAAAAATTAATAAAAGAGTGACTTATTTACAGTCAGGATGATTTACATGTGCTCGTAACAGCAAAAATGAGTTTATAAATTACCTGTGCATGTAACACACATGGTTTGAAATCTGCTTTTTACCTGCCACCATCCAGTGGAAATAAAAGGACAGCAATTAAACAAGCATCCTAATTATCATAAACTCTGAGGAATACATGAACTGCGTGTCAGGAGGCATTCGTTTATTTTCAGGCCAGGATGTGCTTTCTTTAAGTCACCACAGCATTTTGGTAAGACATTCCTGGTTAATGGAGAGGTCTTTGAGCAAACTGCACTGAGTGAACAATGAGTATGCCACCCAACATCAATTCTCACTGCGAAAAGAGGACTTGCATTACTGCGAACATGTTGATAAAGAATGTAATGCATTTTCACAATTTCAAAATTAGTCAAGATCGGCATATTGGCCAAAAGCATCCAGCCAAAATACACAGGGCAAACAAGTTGTATTGAACAGAGAAGAAACAAAACAATGAAACCAAACAACCTGCTAATTAACTGAAATTTCTCCAGTTTAATAGTTGAACAATTGCTAATCTCAAAGTTGGGTTTCCCAGGTGGAGCTAGTTGTCAAGAACCCGCCTGCCAGTGCAGGAAATAAGAGAGGTGGGTTATATCCCTGGGTCAGGAAGAACCCCTGGAGGAGGGCATGGCAACCCACTCTAGTGTTCTTGCCTGGAGAATCCCATCGACAGAGAAGCCTAGCGGGTCACAGTCCATATGGTCGCAAAGAGGCAGACACGACTGAAGTGACTTAGCATAGCAGAGCACAGTCTCAAAGTAGTCTGTATTTTCTCAACTCCGACGAAGTACTTCTTTATATTATCCTCACACCTGCTATTTCTATCCATCTCTCCTTACCTCTTGGGACGAAGCAGAAAATTTAAAAAAAATCTAATCACTTTTCATGAATAAAAGTTAACCTTTACATTTATAAAAACAAACAAAAACCTCATGTTCTCTCTTCTTTCCAAGGTAATAGGCAACTGTTCTCCACCAACCTGGCTTCTAATTCTCTTTATTATACACTGAGCTGTCCCCCTCATGAACATGTTTGGTTTGTCCATAATTGTGTGCAGTGTTCTAGCCTGGTCATGCCAGCATAGGTGTGGTGGGGTGTCTATTCCCTGGTCCCGGTCACTCTTCCTACACTCATCATCAGAAGTTCACTGGCCACATCATAATACTGATCACATAACTCTCTGGCCTGAATCAACCAAAGCCATATCTGTGCAAACCAGTATCTGAGTCTCTAAATTTTTTTTTCCTATTTAACCAAATCTCACTCATTACTTACAGGCAAATGCAATGGGTGGGCAGTCTTGCCATTATTCCATATTGGGCTTATTAGAAAAAAAAATTTAATTTAAATTATACCATTAGAACTGCACTGCTAAGTGCTTCCCAATACCTTTCAATCATCTTCCAAAATCTCATGCCATGGAAATGTGACTAACTCTGGGACTTCTGAAATCCATCTTAATGAACCCACTCAAATATCAAGCAAATACCAAGAAATTGGGCTTATTTCTGCCCATTCTGTTTTTTTCCCCTGTCCCTGAATTGCCAACTCAAATATCATGAAAAGTTTAACAGTTCACAAGGGTCTGGTCACTTCCAGAAGCACAATGATTAAGAGTCCTGCCACTAGATGTCTTCATCCATAATTCAAGTTCTGTGTTCTTGAAGCTATATTGACACAATAGAAATGATAAAGTAACAACACTATCCCCTCACAGGTTTTACTTATGAGCTTTCATTTAATTAAAATATATTAGTTACTAAGAAAGCATCCAGTAGGTCCAGTTACACATTCCTTCAGATAGTATATTTTCAGAATATGTAATGCTTATCAATGACTTTGCTTAGATGCATATTTCCAGGTTCCACCTGGTTTGTTTTTTGACATTTTATTTTCAAAGTAGGCTATTGTTGTTCAGTTGCCAGGTTGTGTCCAACTTTCTGCCACCCCATAAACTGCAACACACCATGCTTCCCTGTCCTTCACTATCTCCCAGAGTTTGCTCAAACTCATGTCCATTGAGTTGGTGATGCCATCCAACCATCTCATCCTCTGAAGCCCCCTTCTCCTCTTGCCCTCAATCTTTCCCAGTATCAGGGTCTTTTCCAATAAGTCAGCTCTTTGCATGACGTACCTCAAGTATTGGAGTTTCAGCTTCAGATTCAGTCCTTCCAATGAATATTAAGGGTTGACTTCCTTTAGGATTGGCTGGCGTGATTTCCTTGCTCTACATGGGACTCTCAAGAGTCTGCTCCCGCACCACAATCAATAGAAATTTGTTGTAGTTACTAAATTCAGAATTATAAAACTTCTGAATTATTTAGGTTAATACTTCATCATTCACAAATGTTCATAGTTCATAATTTTTTCTAGAAATTAAAATTATATTAGTGAAAAAATTAATTAGTAGATATTTTAACAATTCCTTCCATTTATCTTTCCTAATGAAATTGTTTATATTTTCATCATGTAATTAAACTTTGAGCCACTTCTTAATCAAATATATGTTGTCTGAATTTCTTAAAAGCCAGTCCAGTTTCAGCTCTGACCGAGAACCTTCTATTTCCAAATTAGTGACAATCTCAAATCATTTATTGGTAACAACTCATTTATTTCCACTGAAATTCTTGCTTTTTATGAGATTTTACTCCAGTTGCAGAATTCAAGCCTAAAGTTCACCGAGTTTTAAAAAATCATTCAAACTTTTTAGTCAATGCTGTGTTCAATTAACCTGTGCCTCCCATGTACAGAGGAGCCTGGTAGGCTGCAGTCCATGGGGTCGCGAAGAGTCGGACACGACTGAGCGACTTCATTTTCACTTTTCACTTTCATGCATTGGAGAAGGAAATGGCAACCCACTCCAGTGTTTTTGCCTAGAGAATCCCAGGGATGGGGGAGCCTGGTGGGCTGCCATCTATGGGGTCACACAGAGTCGGACACGACTGAAGCAACTTAGTAGCAGCAGCAGCAGCAACAGGGTTTTAAGACATGCCTTTTCCTTTCTCAGATTTAGTTAAGGTGTGAAGGCTGTAAGTGATGTTGGTCAAGGAGAATTTTGAGAGTAGTAAGCACCCCGTGCTGGCTAAAATTAGGGAGGAGGATTTTTTTGAAGATAACATGTCTGGGAGTCATTTACCTGAGGCAGAAGGGGCAAGGAGGGGCCATACTCTAACTCCAAGCAAAAGTAACCAAGAATTCTAAGAGAGCACTCAGAGAAATTGATGTGTATCCCCTGCAGTTGTGGACACAGTGGATTGGTGAAAAGATCCTTGTCAAAAGGATCTTGCCAAAGAAGACAGCCTGCCAAGACAAGAGGACCCCAATTATAAAAGTCTGTGGATGCCACAGTGGAGACTGAAGCTGGGAGCTCAGGAGAAGCTGGGCCAAGAAGGGGTGATGTCCACCTCAAGGGAGCTGCCGAGAGAAAACCCACTACAAAATCATTCACAGAATTCATAAAAGTCCCCATGAGAGAGACAGTTTTAAACATTGGTTAAGCTCAGAAAACACATAAACATCCTTCCCTTGCTTTCTTCAAACTCCAGTTGTTGATTAATCAATTGAAATTATCAAACTGAAGATTAATCAAATTGATACCATCTTGCTGAGAACAGAGGAGCAAGAAAGGATGGCAGACTAATCTTACATAAAGTTTATAAATATTACATATTATCTGGGACCAAGTAGTTGTAATTATTTAATCAAGATTATTTTGGTAATTTAAAGTGACTTTTGGTTCAGCCAGGACTGTTCCAGTGGCAAGAACATAAAGTCACTCACCTAGCAGATTTAAAGAAAGAATGGAAGACAAAAACAGATGATATCTAAATATATCCTATGAGATCTGCCTACTCAAATTGATTACATATATGTGTATGAAAAAAGGGAACTAAAAAAGTAGATAGAAGCAAAATAAAATTTCACCCTGTATTAGTCACTAGCAAGTCTGCTAGAAGTTCCAGTTATTGAAATTCCTATTTAATTCAGCTCTGTGAAGTTTAGGTTGTAGTCTCTATTTCCTATCTGTGACAGTGATTTTTTTTGGATAGATTTCTTACAAAAAGCCAGGTATTCTAGGTTGGCTCTTCATCTAGTTAAGCTATTGAAAATGTGTATCCTGTTCGGTTCAAGATGGCCAAATTGCTACACAATTTTTTCCCTCTAATCCTTTCCAAATCCCACTAAATTGACAGAAAAGATGTACAAGGAAAAGTATAAATATGCATTAGTGATGGAAAGAGAACTGAGAGGGAGATCTTCAGTGAATGAGCTTACAACAACTTTCTGAAAAGTATGTATCTCTAGGGTGTATTCAGGGTTCAGGAACCCACAGCTGTCCCCCACCTTATGCCACTGAAAAATCCTAGAAACCTGTTGCATTTCTTTATACCAACAGTGAAATATCAGAAAGGAAAAGTTAAAAAAAAAAACCCTCTTAAAATCATATCAAAATAAGTTAAAAAAAATATTTAGCAATAAACATGATCAAGGTGAAAGACTTATTTGCTAAGAACTACAAAACATTGATAAAAGAAATTAAAGAAAATGGAAAGAAATGGAAAGATATCCCATTCTCTTGGACTGGAAGAATGAATTTTGTTTAATGGGCATACTACCCAAAGCAATATACAGATTTAACATTATCCCTATCAAATTACCTATGACATTTTTTACAGAACTGGAACAAACAATCTTAAATTTTATATGGAACCATAAAAGACCCAGAATTGCCAAAGCGATCCTGAGGAAAGAGAACAAAGAAGGTGATATAACTAACCATCTCAGAGTCAGATAATACTACAAAGCTACAGTAATCAAAACATCAAACAGCATGATATTGGCACAAACATAGACACATGGATCAATGGAACAGAATAGAGAACCAGAATAAACTCCCACACTGCGGTCAATTGATCTTCAACAATGGAGACAAGAATATACAATGGAGAAAAGACAGTTTCTTCAGCAAGCGGTGCTGGGAAAGCTGGACAGCTGCATGTAAATCAATGAAGCTACAACACTCCTTATACCATACAGAAAAGTAAATTCAAAACTGGTTTAAAGACTTAAATATAAGACATGAAACCACAAAACTCCTAGAAGAAAAACATAAGCAAAATCTTTTATGATATAAACAATACCAATGTTTTCTAAGGCTAGTGTCCCGAAAGCAAAAATAGACAAATGGGATCTAATCCAAATTAAAACTTTTGCACAGCAAAGGAAACCATCAACAAAATGAAAACACCACCTACAGACTGGTAGAAAATATTTACAAACCATGCGACCAACAAGGGCTTAATTTTCAAAATACAGAAATAGCTCATATATCTCAATAACAAAAAACAAAACAACCCAATAAAAAATAAGCAGAAGACATAAACAAACATTTCTCCAAAGACATACAGATGGCCAAGAGGTACATGAAAAGATGCTCATCATTACTATTAGAGAAATGCAAATCAAAGGCATCACCTCACACTGGTAGGAATAACCATCATCAAAGAGTTTACAAGTAACAAACACTGGAGAAAATGTGGATAAAAGGGAACCCTCCTACACTGTTGGTGATAATGTAAATTGGTACAGCCACTATTGAAAACAGCATAGAGGTATGCCTAAAAAACCTAGAGTTGTTACATGATCCAACGTTCTCAATCCCTAGCAAATTCAGGGAAAACCATATTTTGAAGATACATGCACCATGTGTGTAGTGAAGCACTATTTACAATAGCCAAGACGTGGAAGCAACCTGATTGGCCAATGACAGATGAATGGATAAAGAAGATGTGGTACATATTTACACAAAGGAAAACCACTCAGCCATGAAAAGAGTGAACTGAGGCCATTTGCAGCAACACAGAAGGACTTAGAGATTATCACAGTAAGTGAAGCAAGTCAGAAAGAAAAAGACAAAGACCATATGATATCACTTGCATGCGGAATCTAAAATAGGACATGAATGAATTTATTTATAAAACAGAAGCAGATTCACAGACATAGAAAACAAACTTAATTTTATGAAAGGAGAAAAGGGTAGGGGAGGGATAATATTAGGGAAGTTAGATAATACTAAATTGAGATGTTAAAATTTTTAAAGAAAATGCTTTTGTATTTGTAATTTTATGTCCAAGTTATTAATAAAGGTAACATAATAACACTTTCTGATATGAAACTACCTAACTTTTACTTCTTTTCACTTCATACTTCTAAGAAACTAATGAGTGTGTGTATGTGTGTATATGTTATTTTTTTTTTCTAGCAAAGTGAGAGCTAAACAAGATAGAAGACAATATAAAATTTCAGAAAGCAATGTCGTAACACAGAAGTACACCTAAAAGAAATCCCATATTGACAACTATGAAGTATGCCTAAAAAATCAAACAACTCATTATAAAGCAGTAGATCAAGGACTATGGGAGAGATCTCACTGGGAGGAAAGAGAATTGCCTATATAATTGAAAAAATAAACAATTCTGAAGAATAAAGGAATATGCTTTTCCTGTGAACCAGCAAAAAAATAAAGGCAATAAAAAATGCAGGGAAAAGTGAAAGCAAAACATTGAATATTAGAACATGAAACCAGTATATCACGATTTTAAACAGTTAAAAGAAAACTAGAATGAGAGAAAGAGAATGAGGATGAGCCATCTGGCCTTGATACTAGAAATATGGCACAGGTGTTACTACATTATTTATACTTTAGAGAAAAAAGAGCTGCTTAAACTTTGTTTTATCTAATTTATTTCTATCCATGCTATAAATTAATCCATATTCTGTCCTCTAAGAAACAGAAGACATTTGATATATTCTAAGAGACCCTTGTAGCTTGTTTTGAAGATGACCCTTGATAGGGTGCAGGGTGGGGGAAGTGTTCAACTCAATTATTATTTTGTGCTACTACTGCTGGCTCATGAGTTTCTAGAATTTCAGAGGGCTGTGGCTGACTGCACTCTGTAAAACTCAACTAATGAAGCCACCTGCATCATATTTACCTAATGCATCTCAATTAAATGAGAAGTCTTCCGTGTAATAACTATAAAAATGTTTCTGCCAGACACGGTCATGGCAGTCTGCCACATTTACAGTAGCTCAAAATTATGGGGATCTGTGAATGTTGATGACCGGAGTCAATAATGTTGTAGCATATGAGTCTGTGTCATCAGATGTCACCATGGTTTTAGATAGACTGGTGTCAGAACAGAGATCTCTGAGACAAAGTTCCAGTAAGGAAATGCAAAACCCACTATAGGACATAGGTTGTGGTGGATGAAAACTAAGTTTCCTTTGTTCTGTAGCTACACTCATTAGCATAAATCTTGATATACTAATAGTAAGCACCTAAGATATGTTTGATGAATAAAGAGAGGACGGATAAATTAAATAAAACTAAGCAAATTCAAAAGCAGAGACATTACTTTGCCAACAAAGGTCCGCCTAGTCAAGGCTATGGTTTTTCCAGTGGTCATGTATGGATGTGAGAGTTGGACTGTGAAGAGGGCTGAGCACCGCAGAACTGATGCTTCTGAACCGTGGTGTTGGAGAAGACTCTTGAGACTCCCTTGGACTGCAAGGAGATCCAACCAGTCCATTCTGAAGGAGATCAGTCCTGGGTGTTCTTTGGAAGGAATGATGCTGAAGCTGAAACTCCAGTCCTTTGGCCACCTCATGCAAAGAGTTGACTCATTGGAAAAGACCCTGATGCTGGGAGGGATTGGGGGCAGGAGGAGAAGGGGACGACAGAGGATGAGATGGCTGGATGGCATCACAGACTCGATGGACATGAGTCTGAGTGAACTCCGAGAGTTGGTGATGGACAGGGAGGCCTGGCGTGCTGCAATTCATGGGGTCGCAAAGAGTCAGACATGACTGAGTGACTGAACTGAAGCAAATTCTGACCAGTTAGTTTCATCAGACATAATCTTAGTGGACATTTCTCTCATGAATATCCTTAGTGGGTATTCCTCTCATGAATTATTAACAGTTTAAAATGTATAGTGAAGTTTATTTTTCATAACTTTTCAATGTAAAACAATTGCTTTGTTTTCCATTTTATCATCCCTTCAAATCTAAATAAAATTCATGTAGATTTATAACTGGAACATGTTAAATACTCAGTAAAGATTAGCTATTAACTATTACTTTTTAAGAGTCAGGCAATAATAGAGATAGAAAGCAACACAGAAGTAGAGATAGAGAGGCATAGCTCTAGCAATAGAGGAAAGAAGGAAGGGAGATAGGAGAGAGACGAGAAAGGCGAAATAAATGTTTCTCTCATTAATCCAAGTCACCCAGTCGTGTCCGACTCTTTGTGACCCCATAGACTGTATAGCCCACCAGGCTCCTCAGCCCATGGAATTTTCCAGGCAAGAGTACTGGAGTTGGTTTCCATTTCCTTCTCCAGGGGATCTTCCCAACCCAGGGATCAAACCCAGGTCTCCCGCACTTCAGGCAGATGCTTTACCAGGGAAGCCACCAGGGAAGCCCGTTTCTCTCATTACCTAATGAAATTTGTAACTGCCAGGTCTGGACTAACAAGTGAAGATCTAAGACTTTTGGTCATTCCTTGGAACCTGATCCATTCAACCTAATCCTCTGGACTGACTCTGATTATATCCTCAAAGACTGGACCATAAACTGTGTTCAAGTTACTAAATCAGTTCAGCTGCTCAGTCATGTCCAGCTCTTTGCGACCCCACGGACTGCAGCATGCCAGGCTTCCCTGTCCATCACCAACTCCCAGAGCTCATGTCCATAGAGTCGGTGATGCCATCCAACCATCTTATCCTCCGTCATTTAGTAAATAGAACACACTATTTTTTGCTATAAACTAGTGGATTACATTTCAAATACACGTGCATATCAAAAGGTTCCCTGTCATTATTTTGTGTGGGCAATAAAGAATAATTGCTCCATAACACTCAAGGTACAAGAAATACCACACTACTTTGTAAGTCAAAGCTAGCACAGAAGCCGTTCAACCAACTGAATAAGAAGTGCAATCTCAGAGTCTTTTGCCTGCTTTCTTAGACTGTAACAGAACTAGGACTACCCTCTCTTGAGAACGGGGAAGAGAATATTTTGCTCACTGATATGCCTTCTTTAACTGAGATGAAGATGTTCTCAGACGGAATGCAGGTAAATTCCATTCACCCATGGGACAGCAAAATCCAGAAATTGAGGACACAAACTGAAGAACATAAAGGCATGCAGGGGAAAATAAATTTTCATTTTTTTAGGTGACAAATCTATAATATCAAGAAAAGACAAGACACCATTCCTGAATTATTCACTAGTAACATGTGCAATATGGAACATTTGACTAGAAAATGATCACTCCCGCTTCATTCCCTTCCATTCCCTTTCTTAACTGTCCATGAATCTGTATGCACTGAGGGATGGTTAGTACAATCAGGGAGCCAGTGAGAACAGGATGTTCTAAGATAGTTTTGAAGTATATAAATGACATTTCAATACACTGCCTTCTGAGTTAAGAGGAAAATGTTTTCCCCTCACCTCTTCAATAACTTGAGAGGTATTTAAAAAATTTCCTCCATATTTGTCCAGAAAACAGGCTCAGCATTCTAGATTCAACTTTGACCAGTTAGGTAGAGAAAAAGGAAGGAGGGATGGAAGAAAGGAAAAAAAGGATGAAGCGAGGGGAGACAAAGGAAGAATGAAGTAGAAAGACAAAGGGAAGATGAAAAGGAGGGAAGATTTTTAAAAAGGGAAGAAAAAGAGATGAGATAAGGAATGAAAAACCTTTAATCTAAATAAAAGGTGATTAATAAACCAAAAATCAGATTTCACCTAGGTACAGAAACAAATTCAAATCTTATTCTAAACAATATATTGCCTTTAAGTAAAAGTGAAGTCGCTCAGTCGTGTCCGACTCTTTGCAAACCCATGGCCTGTAGCCTACCAGGCTTCTCGGTCCATGGGATTTTCCAGGCAAGAATACTGGAGTGGGCTACCATTTCCTTCTCCAGGAGATCTTCCCGACTCAGGGATCGAACCCGGGTCTCCCCCACTGTAGGCAGACGCTTTGCCGTCTGAGCCACCAGGGGGATCCAATTCCTTTTAGGAAGACAAATTTGAAGACCTGGTATACTCTCATTAAGAAGACAATTTTATTCAAACTTTACTCTGACTTTCTGCCATTAACCAATATAGCCAATATGAAGGCTTGTTATTTGAACAAACCTTAGAAAATCTTTGGAGTAATAACCCTAAGGATGCTGTTGAGGCCTTTGCAGACTGCATTAAAACATGACACTTTAATGAAAACCTTCTGAGGGAATTCAAGATAACTCATATTTTTTCTTCATACACACTAAATCATGTAATGATATCGCCTCTGTTTCCACTACTTTTTAGAAAGATCACACTCATACCTGTGACCCTACTTGGGCATATTCTGGACCTCATGTAGATGCATGTTTTGCTCATCTCAACAAGCTTACTCTTGTGTTCTTGAGCTTTGGTCTAGAAAAATAGTGTCTTATTGCTAATACAGTATCACTAAGGAAAAGTTCATTTATATTTCATGTTACCTAAAAATCACAAATATATATATATGTCTATGATTCTGTATATTGTAAGAGTTTCCTTATAAATTGTTAAAGTCAAAAAACAAGTGTATATATATATATGTGTGTGTGTGTATATATATGTGTGTGTGTGTATATATATGTGTGTATATATATGTATACCATTAGGTACACACAAATATATACGACTTTTTGCTTAAAAGGAAAAATTCTATCCAAAAGATGTTTCAGTCTGAAACAACTTATTTGCTTGAGAGTTCCAGGTACTAAAAAGCTTTCCAAAGGCTCGCTCTACTCAGTAAGCAGTCCAAAACAGTACATCAAAACAGGAAATGTTCTGCAGAATAAAATTATATAAGTGATATATTGGCTTTTAGCATGATTAATCTTCAGATGAAGAAACTTTTGGATTCATAATAATCAACTCTGTTACCATTCAACTGTTTTCCATGAGAAATTCAAATCAAATTATGCTAAATAGCAATTAGTTATAAAGTCTTCAGAGGAATTATTTGGTTTTATTTCCAGTAAAAAGTCAAGTCTTCATAAAAGCCATTAATTAGTGTATCTTTTGTCTCAGCAGGGAAACTAAGAATGGAAGCCCTTGAACTCCATTTAACCTTCAAAAGGGTCTCTGCAGGTCCAACTTGAAATACTCTGGAGGAGTGGGGGGTGGGTGACACAGAAAAGAAAACATCCAGGAAAACCAAGATGAAAAGGGATTTCAATTCAGTTTTTTCGGATTCTAGACAAAATAGTCCTGTCAACCTGTAAAACTACTTTTCTAATTGTTACCCAGTAAGACACACAGTGAATATTCATGACCTTTACTTCATGAATGACCTTTACTTCTCCAACTTCCATCCCCTTTACACAGAGTTATTTTCTGTATTTGTTTTTTTTTCAAGAAGTATAAAATTAATAATTTGGCCCATTTTTTGATTGGGTCTTTTATTTTTCTGGAATTGAGCTGCAGGAGTTGCTTGTATATTTTTGAGATTCTTTGTCAGCTGCTTCATTTGCTATTGTTTTCTCCCATTCTGAAGGCCGTCTTTTCACCTTGCTTATAGTTTCCTTCATTGTGCAAAAGCTTTTAAGTTTAATTAGGTCCCATTTGTTTATTTTTGCTCTTATTTCCATTACTCTGGGAGGTGGGTCATAGAGGATCCTGGGCCAAAGAACTAAACAGACATTTCTCAAAAGAAGACAGATGGCTAACAAACATACGAAAAGATGCTCAACACCACTCATTATCAGAGAAATGCAAATCAAAACCACAAAGAGGTAACATCTCATGCCAGTCAGAATGGCTGCTATCAAAAAGTCTACAAACAATAAATGCTGGAGAGGGTGTGGAGAAAAAGGAACCCTTTTACACTGTTGGTGGGAATGCAAACTAGTACAGCCACTATGGAGATCTCCACAGTGTGGAGACTCCTTAAAAAACTGGAAATAGAACCACCATATGACCCAGCAACCCCACTGCTGGGCATACACACTGAGGAAACCAGAATTGAAAGAGACACGTGTACCCCAATGTTCATTGCAGCACTGTTTACAATAGCCAAGACATGGAAGCAACCTAGGTGTCCATTGGCAGACAAATGGATAAGCAAGCTGTGATACATATACACAATGGAATATTACTCAGCTATTAAAAAGAATACATTTGAATCAGTTCTAATGAGGTGGATGAAACTAGCGCCTATTATAGAGTGAAGTAAGTCAGAAAGAAAAACACCACTACAGCATATTAATACATATATATGGAATTTAGAAAGACGGTAATGATGATCCTATATGCAAGACAGCAAAAGAGACACAGATGTAAAGAACAGTCTTTTGGACTCTGTGGGAGAAGGCGAGGGTGGGATGATTTGAGAGAATAGCACTGAAACATGTATATTATCATACATGAAACAGATCGCCAGTCCATGTTCAATGCATGAGACAGGGTCCTCAGGGCTGGTGCACTGGGATGACCCTGAGGGATGGGATGGGGAAAGAGGTGGGAGGGGGGTTCAGGATGGGGAACACATGTACACCCATGGCTGAGTCATGTCAGTGTATGGAAAAAAACCACCACAATATTGTAAAGTTATTAGCCTTCAATAAAAATAAAGACAAACACCAAAAAAAGAAAAAAGAAAAAAGTGATATCTAAAATAAATAAATAAAATTAATATCCAAGGAATCATCAGTTCTCTGCCAGAATCCAATATAAAGCAGTTTCATATGGACCCTCTTAGTTTCCTATTGCTTGTACCAAATCATTAAAAACTGAGAGGTGTAAAACAACATGAATTTATTATGTTTGAATTCTGGAAGTCAGAAGAAGTTTGAAATCAGTTTCACTGAGCTGAAGTTATACTGTCAGCCGGGTGCATTCTTTCTGCAAGTTCTAGGGGATAACTGGTTTCCTTGCTTTTTCCAACTTCTTGTTGCCACTTGCATCCCTTGGTTTGTAGCCTCTTCTTCCATCTTCAAAACATATTATTCAAATTTCTGCCACAATCATCACATCACTTTTCCCTCTAACTCTGACTCATCTTCTGACCCTTTTATATGAACCCTTGTCATTACATCAGACCCATCTAGATAATCTAGGATAATCTCCCAATCTCTAAATCCTTAATTTGATTGCTTCCCAAAGTTCTGTTTGCCTTATAAACTAGACTTCATAGGTTTTAGGGATTAGGACATGGAGTATACAGCCTACTACAGTCCCCTTCTGGCCCCCAGAGATTCAGATCTATCCCACATATAAGGTACTTTCATCCCATCCCAATATTCCCCAACTCATTACAGCATCAGCTTAAAGTGAAAGCTCATTTAAATTACATCAGCTCAGAAATCCCAAACCTCATCATCTAAACCAAGTGTGGCTGAGACTCTGGGGATGAGCTATTCTGCGACAAAATTCTGCTTTATCTGAAGACTTGTGAAATTAGAGGATAAATGATCTGCTCCCAAATACAACAGTGGAACAGCATTGGACAAAAGCTATAGACAAGTCCATTCCAATGAGAAGAAAATACAAAGAAAGGATTTGCTGGTGCTCAACAATGTGCCCAGCTTCCCTGGTGGCTCGGTCAGTAAAGAATCTGCCTGCAGTGCAGGAGATACAGGTTCAATCCCTGGGTTGGGAAGATCCCTTGGAGAAGGAAATGGCAACCCACTCCAATATTCTTGCCTGGGAAATCCCAAGGACAGAGAAGCCTGGCAGGCCACAGTCCATGTGGTCACAAGAGTCGGACATGACTAAGCAACTAAACCACCACCACCAAACAATGTTCTATCCAACTAGGTAAACTCCATTAGGTTTCCATTCCTGGGAATAATTCTCTGCGGTTCAGCCCTGTGGGACACTTCTCTATCCCTAAACTACCTCATTTGCAATTTCCATGGTTCAGGAGTAGAACGTATTTTGTGAAGTATGTATCAGAATGAAGGGAATATATATTGCATTCTGTAATGAAATGCTGAAAATAATGTATATGTATATATATATACACATATGCTGAAAATATGTATGTATTAAATGTATAACATATAAAAAAATGTCCTCATACCAAACTGCTTTTAGCTAAAAGACCACTTCAAAGCATACCCCCTCCTTTAAAAAAAAAAGATTCTTCCCTCAGCAGGATTGCATCAAAGCTGCAGTATCAAAATATCATGCACACTACTGGAGCAATTTATTTTAAAGAACGTCCTTTGCTACAATTACCTATTCAGTTCAGTTCAGTCGCTCAGTCATGTCCGACTCTTTGCGACCCCATGGACGGCAGTACACCAGGCTTCCCTGTCCATCACCAACTTCTAGAACTTACTCAAACTCATGTCCATTGAGTCGGTGATGCCATCCAGCCATCTCATTCTCTGTCACCCCCGTCTCCTCCTGCCTTCAATCATTCCCAGCATAAGGGTCTTTTCAAATGAGTCTGTTCTATACTGCTCCAGAAATACAGCAGAGCACATCTTCAGTTCAGTTCAGTCGCTAAGTCGTGTCCAACTCTGCAACACCATGAACCAGAGCGCACCAGGCCTCCTTGTCCATCACTAACTCCCAGAGTCCACCCAAACCCATGTCCATCGAGTTGGTGATGCCATCCAACCTCTGTCGTCCCTTTCTCCTCCTGCCCTCAATATTTCCCAGCATCAGGGTCTTTTCAAATGAGTCAGCTCTTTGCATCAGGTGTCCAAAGTATTGGAGTTTCAGCTTCAACATCAGTCGATCTCCTAAAGGAGATCAGTCCTGTTCTGATCTCAGGACTGATCTTCTTTAGGATGGACTGGTTGGATCTCCTTGCAGTCCAAGGGACTCTCAAGAGTCTTCTCCAACACCACACTTCAAAAGCATCAATTCTTCGGCACTCAGCTTTCTTTATAGTCCAACTCTCACACCCATATATGACCACTGAAAAAACCATCGCCTTGACTAAACAGACCTTTGTTGGCAAAGCAATGTCTCTGCTTTTTAATATGCTGTCTAGGTTGGTCATAACTTTCCTTCCAAGGAGTAAGCATCTTTTAATTTCATGGCTGCAATCACCATCTGCAGTGATTTTGGAGCCCCCCAAAAGAGTCAGCCACTGTTTTCACTCTTTCCCCATCTATTTGCCAGGAAGTGATGGGACCAGATGCCATGATCTTCATTTTCTGCATGTTGAGCTTTAAGCCAACTTTTTCACTCTCCTCTTTCACTTTCATCAAGAGGCTCTTTAGTTCTTCTTCACTTTCTGCCATAAGGGTGGTGTCATCTGCATTTCTGAGGTTATTCATATTTTTCCTGGCAATTTTGATTCCAGATTGTACTTCTTCCAGCCCAGCATTTCTCACTAAGTCATATGTGACCCTTTTGAGAACCCATGGATTGCAGCCTGCCAGGCTCCTCTGTCCATGGGATTTCCAAGGTAAGGATATTGCAGTGGCCTGACATTTCCTTCTTCAGGGAATTTTCCCAACCCAGGCAGATTCTTTACCACTGAACCATCAGAGAAGCAAAATTATATTCTATTTGATTTTTAAAATAATTCAACTTTAAAACAGCGATGATACATCTCAAGATAGAACTGATGAAGACTCTGGAGCTCCAGAGACTAAAAGTCAAGTCTGAAAACACTGCAGGAGAGGGTCAACATTTAGTCACTTTAAAAATGTATGCACTTTCTAATCAGATTCACCCTCACTGTATTCAAGTGGGATGGTAGTTTTAGTTACTTCATTCAATGGTATTTAATTCAACAGGTGTTTACTGCATGCTTTCCTTGTCTTAGGCTCTGCTTTAGGTACCAGAGATCAAAAGCTGAGACACAGTAGACATTCTGCCTCCTTATAGAAATTATAGCCCACTCACAGTGGGATGGAAAATAAATCACAAAAACTGGAATTCAAGGCAGAAATGAAAATTAAGTTTTCATCGACAAGGAACCAAAAACTGTAATAGTAGTTGGGAAGACAATGCTCATACATTATTGATTCTCTAAAAACAAGAAACATGGAAAACTCATGTTTGCCATAAAAATCTATTCACTCAGGTTAATCTAGATTGAGCTTTGGCAAAATTACACCTACTTAATGAAAGTTACCATTAAAGCAACCAGCAGTGGGTGTAAGAGCATTCATTATTCTTTCATCAGTTATTCCCATGATTCATGAAAGTGTTCTTCATCAACCAATTTATTAGGCTTAACATCCAGTATTATAAGTAATTCTAAGCCTTATCAAAGCACGAACCTGTTATATAAGAGTTTCTGAATAATAAGTGAGCTATAATAAAGGAATGAAAAACAAGCTCCAAGGAGCTCACAGAATCAAAATCTAATCATGATATAGTAGCCACAGAACTGTAATTAAAATTGCCACATAAATGTACTGTTATCCAGTGCATCCACTCATCTGTATAGTACTGCTTGTTTTGAGGAAACAGAATTTCTCTCATACAGTAAAACTAGATGATAGTGGCTCATAGAACCAAAGGAATCACCTCCATCTTTGGGAAGCCAACCAACTGGATTCTTCTTTTCCATAGCGTTCATGTTCCTCTCCCTTGAAGAATCCGAGGTGGCAGAGGTGAGAAATTTTGTCTCACAGCAAGTTTCATACTGTATTTCAGAATGAATATAGACCTGTCCCAACCTTCTATATCTATATCCTCATCTCATCTAAAATAAGAAAGGTGGTTAAGAGGGAATATAACTTAAAAAAAAAGAAAAAAAAAACTGTAGATGTTCTCTAGGTTGAGGTTCTTTAGCAGGAAGGATGGTGAATGTGTTGAATTAAAACAGATAAGTAAGTGGATTCACTCACTCCTCCAATTTGGATATTGACCAAATTCTTTCTCTACTTCAGACAGGGATTCTTCCCCTCATAGAAATCAGCAGCATGGCTCACATCCTCTCAGAAAATATGATAAATATCAATACATAGTCACAAATGTCATGAGTGATGTGGAAGAGGACCTTAAATAAGGAAGATTTCTGCCTTTTGTACAGATCTGGGGGTGGGGGAGCAGAGGGATGGAGAGAGAGGTTATAAACAGAATTTCCAGCAAATGGAGATAAAGAGCAGGTTTAGTTTGGAAAAGATCCAGAGATAAGGCTACTATGTGTACTCCAAGTGACAGCCTCCACTTGGAGCCTAGGTCAAAGTCTAAGAGCTTTAAAGTGAATCTTCTACCAATATACCCAGTGTTCCATCTTCATTGGCAGTGAGGAGAAGGAAAGAAGTTATTAAGAATGAGTTCATTTTCTTTAAAGAAATGTGGTGACCACTGCAGGCAGTTTCTGGAAATGGCATGATCAGGATCCTGTACACCGGGAATAACTCCATCAGCTGCCTAATTTTTTCTACATCTTTGTAGTCCTTCTACCTCAAACTTGAATCAACTATTTTGCCCCACCAGCACACCAGTCTAGCTCCAGTTCCCAGCATAAATTCTGGCTGGAACAGCAAATATTGGAACAACCTTAGTCTTCCCTTCTATTGAGGGTTGAAGGCCAGCAATGGAGTGTAGTAATGATTTGGTCCAGGGCCCTACTTAGCTGTTACTTTACCCTTTCTCCTCCACAATGGCCTGGTTTATAGGTCTGAGCTTCTGCCTTGATCCCTCCTCAGTATGGCTAAGGTCTCTCACAGATTGGGGTCATTACCAGGATCTCTTCTCATGGTGCTGTTCTCTTGATAACTCATCTGGCCATTGCCTTTTTCTGTAGGTGACTAGCCTTTGCTTCCCATGCCACTGGTTTCTGACTGGGGTCCTTTGGTAACTAAGCAAATTTCCTACAACCACCATGCAGCTCTAGTTCACTGTACAACCACCCAGACTTTCCCATTTCAGTGCTCTATTCATGTACAACCCATTCATGCTGCATTCTGTTAGGCCTTGAAGTATTTGGTTGACCTCACTCAAGGTAGCCTCAGCAAGCTGATTTAATTCACACAAGCTAGAGCAAAGGCTCTTGGTGGTGGCTCCTCCTCTTCTCTTTTTTTAAATACTTATTTATGTGTTTTCGGCTGCTGTGGGTCTTCAGTGCTGTGTGGGGGCTTTTTCTAGTTGCGGTGCACAGGCTTCTCATTGTGGTGGCTTCTCTTGTTGTGGAGCATGGCTCTAGCTTTTGCTGGCTTTAGCAGTTGCAACCCATGGGCTTTGCTGCCCCGGGGCATGTGGAATCTTCCAGAACAGAGGTCGACCCCATGTCCCTCATTGGCAGGCAGATTCCTAACCACTGGACCATCAGAAAAATCTCCTCTTATTCTTAATATAGTTATTTCCTACAGACATGTCAGTTACTCAAACTGACACTGAAGTAATAAAATGGCACCAAGTCACTGAAAAGCATCTCGGCATCATGACTGGTTGGTTCATTAGATTTTTATTTTTCTCTGCTTTCATCTGAATGAAACTACTAAGGTTTATACATCTGAATTTTCTCTCCAACTTGCAAACAAAAGAGCTAGAATGCTTAACATAGATCAAACCTCAAATTCCTCGTATCCCATGCTTATATGCTGAGAACAAATAAGACTTGTCTTCCCCATCAGAAATATTCACGGGCACACCAGAATCACAGAATCACGTCTATGACAAGATGTTCTTCTTATATAACATACTGGCTCTCTCTGTTACCAGATTGTGACTTCTTGCCAGCCAAAAGCTGATATATTCTTGGAAATGTCTCTGCCAGAATTTTTTAAAAAGATAATTTACACTCTAGGAAATTATTTTGTCCACAAAAGAAACAGATGCATTTGCCCTTAAGGGACAAGACCTCCCTGTCCCTCTGTTATATTTACAAAAGTCAAATTTGCCAAATATCAACATATGGTTTTATCAGGGAGATGACTCCTGGTTTCTATTGCTATTGTCTTCTTACTACACAGAAAGGAAGTTCTCAAGGCTGTCTGCATGTTAAATCACCTCCCCAGTTTTTAACAAATCCTTCTGATGTGCATGTTTCATCCCCCAGGGGCCTTGATTTAACTGACCCAAGATGGGGCCCTGGCATTGGGGTTTCTTTCTAAACTCTGCAGGCAATTTTGCTGTGCAGTCAGGGTGGAAAACCATAGCTGCAAGGTCAATGTATGCATTTTTTCTTGTTACTCTGCAACAAAATCCTGGATATCTGGGTAGAATATTAATCTAAGATGGTTTCACTTTTTAATTCCCAGGTAGCATCTCCTAGTCTGGTGAGGTTGGGATCAATAATGAACTTGAGTGAGGCTCAGAGGAGTATAAGCTCTGTGTGACTATTCTACTCCTAAATCCACAAGCCTTCTGGAGATTTCCCCAGCCTCTCTCTTTCTGCTGCTCTGGAACAGATGGTTTGTCTTAACAAAACATTTTGCTATTTTTAATTTGTTTGATGATTTAAGGCCAGATTCCTCCCTCAGACAGCACAGAAGCCTTCAGTGGTTGCAAGGCAATCTTAAATCCTACCCGGTAAAGGTTATTCTATCCTCCAGTGTGAGTTGCAAGGAAGCAAGTCCATTCTCCCTTTATTTTGTGATATCTACTTATTTCATCACCTTGCATCTCCCAATAAACACAGGATTTAGTATTCTAATGCCTCAGTCTCCTCCATCGAGAATGCTCCCTTACAAAATTATATTTAATGCTGCTGAAAGGAAAGCTATCTTTCATCCCAATGTCACCTGCTATTCAAAAATATTCAATATTTGTTTTACATTTTTATTCAAGTTTTGCTCTTTAGAAAATGCCACTAGTGATGTAACATATGTTCCTTTCAAACATGCTTCAATGCTACCATGAAATAAAGAAAATTGAATTCTGAAATGCAATATTCTGTATTCTGCCAGTACCAAAAAAATAAGGCATTATTAGCTTTTGGGGAGACATTAGGCAGTAGAGGTTTATATTATCTTTTTTCCTTTTCCAAATAAAATATCTACAGAATTATATAAAGTTATTCAACCTAAAGTAAATGCATGTATATCAACATAGTCTATGATTTAACTAGTAAACAGGAGTACTAAAAAATGAAATGTGCACGTTTAGTAACAAACTGAAGCAGCCTCTCTTTGGGAGCTTTCAAGGTAAGCCTGCTGCTGCTAAGTCACTTCAGTCATGTTGACTCTTTGTGACCCATGGACTGTAGCCTGCCAGGCTCCTCGGTCTAAGGGATTCTCCAGACAAGAATACTGGAGTGGGCTGCCATGCCCTCCTCCTAGGATCCTTCTGACCCAGGGACTGAACCCACATCTCCTATATTTCCTGCATCACCAGGCACCAAGGTAAGCCTAGTAGTTGCTAAAGTAAGGAGTTAACATAGCGTTAAATGATTTGCATTTCTTTACCTTCATAATTTCCTTTGGCAATGCCTATTAGTCTTTTTTTGATGGGAGTCAAAGGTATTCAACTAATTTCTACATTTTTCAGTTGAATGTATGCAAGAGAACCCCCCTCCAAGACTTCCTATAATGAGATAACACACCACCTCCACTATAGTGCCCTATCAGGATCCAATTTTACAATTTTGAAGCCTCATTATATTACTCTACTTAATTAATATCACATTTGATTTTACAGTATTTTTCCCAGCTGACAAAAATCAACTGATTTCTTTAATGGGATAGTAAATCTAATTTAACTTTTGATATATTTTTCCATTTATTTCAGCAATTATAAATTTGAGTTTAGAAATGGCATATTGTCAGTAAAAATGTTAGTAATGCTAGTAAGGACAATGGCAGCCTACTACATCTTTTAATGCCCTCTCTTAGGCAGAGTGAAGAAAAGTAATAATGTAGTGTGTTAGACTGACAGTGAGGACCTCCACGTTCTAACACTGGTTTTCACATCAAGTTGCTTCCACTAAGCCTCAGTCTCCTTATCCGTGAAATGGGACAGGTAGACTACCAGTGGTTAAAACTGTGGATCCCTAAAGGAATCAAGAAGGGCACACCAGTTCTAAAGGAAGGAGGAGGCTGTTATGCAGCCTCCATTTCATTCAACTGGTCTTCTCATTCATCTATTATATAGTTAGGGCTGCTTTTGTTAGGGGGAAAAAAGATTTCATTTTTCTAAAACTAGTTTGAAACACTATTAAAATAAACATTGGCCAAGGTCTTGTCCAATTTAACAAATGGAAGAACACTTTGGGTAGGATTTAAGCTCCTCAGTCATGTGTCCTAAACCTCTCACTAGAAATTTGAATTTGCATCTCAGTCATACTATACTGCTGCTGCTGCTGCTGCTGCTGCTAAGTTGCTTCAGTCGCGTCCAACTCTGTGCGACCCCATAGACTGCAGCCCACCAGGCTCCCCCATCCATGGGATTTTCCAGGCAAGAGTACTGCAGTGGGGTGCCATTGCCTTTTCTGCATACTATACTAGACTTTGATATTAGAAGATGAAATCCAGTTGCTATGTAAGGCTATAACATGGTTTGAGACTAGCATTCCTGTTTATAGTTCAGTATATTACATCAAAATGATTCAAAAAGCTTTTGGGAAAAAATTCAACATGTGGCAGTATCCCATGTTTACTGAGTCAAAATCTGGAGAAAAGGTGAGATGGCTGTATTGGTATGCATTTTGAAAACACGTTTCCAAGTTCTTCTGCTGCTCACCTTATATTAAAAAACATTATCTATACTATTGTTTTGTGTGTTTTTATTCCTTAGTTTTCTCTTTGGCTCCCCATCATAAAATTAACACCACCATGTGTACCAATTTAATCAACTAGGTCTGGGAAGCAGAATTTTCATTTTTCACTAAAGGACTTTCTTAAGAGGGAGCAATGCCATCTTCAAATGGCCTACCAGGGCACCCAGAAAGCTCTTAAAACCAAGCTGAACTTTATCAGCATCTTTTAAGGAACAACAGTGGTAGGGTTCTGCTCAAGAAGAGATAACAGGATGAAGATATAACAAAATTTCCCACTGTGCATCTATTTCAATTGGTGGCTCAGACAGTAAAGCGTCTGTCTACAATGCAGGAGACCTGGGTTCGATCCCTGGGTGGGGAAGATTTCCTGGAAAAGGAAATGGCAACCCACTCCAGTATTCTTGCCTGGAAAATCCCATGGACGGAAAAGCCTGGTAGGCTACAGTCCATGGGGTCAAAAAGAGTCAGACATGACTAAGTGACTTCACTTTCAAGGAACAACAGTGGTAAGCTTCTGCTCAAGAAGAGATAATGGGATGAAGATATAACAGGATTTCCCACTGTGCATCTATTTCAATTCTAGACTATGTCAATTAACAAGTCTCCAAAGACTTACAGTCTCATAGTAGGGAACCAATCTGCTTTGGCTTAACAGCTGTAGCCTGCAAGACAAATAAGAAAGGGAAGAAGAGACTCAAGAAACTGCAGATTATTTCCTTTACCTGGAATATGGTTCCCAAAAACATGAACAAAATGTTATAAACAGTCTTCCTTTCAAACATTACTGTGCCTGCAAGGTGGAAAATCTGGGAAATGGTTTGACAGAACTCTTAATGCTCATCCTCCAAGGAGTGTGAGATCAGGCTACCCAGTGAAATACTATGGTAGTCAACAAGTTGTCTTGAGCAGATTTTCAAACCTGGGCTCGCGGTGTCCATCAAAGTAACTATTTTATGAAAGGAAAGCTATAATCATGTTGTCTCATAATCTCAGGCATGTTATTTCCTTTCAGTGTGGCCCCTGGAATCTTCCATGACCCCTCTGCCAAGAGGAAGGTAGAATTTGGGCAGCATCTCCCAGGATGAGTTCCAGGTTGACAGCTAAAGGAGAAGAAAGAACATTTGTGGCAGAAGGGCCAATGTGGATGGACAGCATTGGGGGAGAGTGCCTGCTCCTGGGAGGCAAGGAAGTAGTGGTTTCAAAGCTCTGGCTTCACGCTGCTGATTTGCTGAAAAAGTGTAAAAAGGATCAGTCACCTTTTCGGGGGGAACTTCTGGTCTGGATAGAGAAGAATGGGCTTTTAACCCATGAAAACTAGTAAGATGGAGTTTTACATCTGGAGGAGAGTTAAAGCCAGTTAATGGTTTAGATAAGAGAAAGGAAAAGCCAGATGCTTAGAGAAATACTGAGCTGGGGCTATGGCAATAATGCAGGAAAGAGATGCAGGCGGCTGGCCAGAGGCAGAGGTGGTGAGCATGGCAAGGGTGAGATAGTATGACTGGCATTTTGGAGAAACCAGGGGACTGGCAGTCTGTGGGGAGGGAGGAGACACAAGTCAGAGGTGTCTAGAGAGGGCAGCCCACTGGATAATGATTTTGGCCAAGTGAATCAGGGAATATAGGAGTGTGTACATGGAGATGAGTAGGTGGGGGCCTAGAGAGGGCTTTAAAATAAGAGTCAAGACTTTAAAGTGCCCAAGCCTGCCATAGGACCCCCAAAGCATCTCCTGGAGAACACACATGTTCACAACATATGCTAGTTTCTTGGAGGAAAACTGAAGAGTGTCAGTCGTCAAGCTCATCAAGCATGTATATGCACCATCCAAGGAGGGAGATGCTTTCTAGTTCTGTTCCAAATCTCTGAGAATCTAAAAGAGATAATCAGCTCCATTTTACCAAGTGGTGTGACCTTCATGGTTTTCAAATTCTTCTAGATTCATTTCTTTCACTCAAGTTGCACCATCTCCCATCATTAAAGGGATGAGATTTTGTTGCTACTATTTCAAAACTGAAATGGAAAGATTTGCTAGAGTCCCAATAGCTGATTACCTAAGGAGCTGGTCTTCTTTACACTAACCCCTTCTAACCATAGCTTTATATTTAACATATAGGCAAGGATGCATATATAACCACTGCACATTCTGAAAGTAAAATACCTATATTAAAAAGGGTTATAATGTTACACTATATTTCAAACACACAAGAAAAGCTCTAGCCATAAAAGGCAAAACTTTAATCATTACACTTGAAACCTGAGAGAAGTCTGTATTAGAAAAATGTTAAGAAAACTTCGCCATTGTCAGTAACTGAAGGATTATACTGTAAAGGGCTATGAAGTGCTTGGTTCACTGTACTGAAGTGAACTGTGAACTGTACAGAAGGGAACTGTGGACAGTTCTACCACCAGACAGAACATCTGCATACTCAGGCATTTGCTTTAAAAAATTTATTTTCCATTTATAGTATGTATCATACCATACTATATTCTGGTGTTTCAGCACTGAAAAATATGATCCCCGATCCTATTCCAGTGGAGCAGTCAGAAACGCACACAGAAATTATTACTGTAATACCATGTGTTACAGAGAAGCAGTTCCGAACCTAGGCTCTTCAGCGAAGGCAGGCACTGAATCAAAGGACATGTAAGAGTTACTGTTGGTGGGAGTGTAAACTGGTGAAGCCACTATGGAGAAGAGTATGGCAGTTCATTAAAAAACTAAAAATAAAGCGACCATATGACCCTGAAATCCCACTCCTGAGCATATATGCAGAGATAAACAAGGTCTGAAAGGATACTTGCACCCCAATGTTCATTGCAGCGCTGTTTACAACAGCCAAGACATGGAAACCACCTGAATGTCCTTCAACAGAGCAGTGGGTAAAGAAGATGTGGTCCATATCCACAAGGGAATATTACCCAGCCGTCAAAAAGAATGAAATCATGCCATCTGCAGCAACATGGATGGACCCAGAGATTGTCATACTGAGTGAAGTAAGTCAGAAAGAAGAAGAAATACTTTATAACATCCCTTACATGTGGAATCTAAAAAGTAATGATACAAATGAACTTCTCTACAAAACAGAAACAGACTCATAGACTTAGAACAAACTTACAGTTTAAGGATAGGGTGAAGGGCATAGTTAGGGAGTCTGAGATGGACATGTACACACTGCTATATTTAAAATGGATAACCAACAAGATCCTACTATATATAGCACAGGGCACCCTGATTAATATCATGCGGCACCCTGGATGGGAAGGGAGTTTGGAGAAGAATGGATACATGAATATGCATGCCTGAGTCCCTTTGCTGTTCACCTGAAACTATCACAACACTGTCAATTGGCTGTACACCAATATAAAATAATTTTTAAAAAGATACATAAGAGTGAACCAGGATAAAAGCTGGGCAAGTGTATTGTTCTGGGAACAGTCTGGCCTCCTTCCCATTCTTCAGAAACTTCCTGCTTCCCAGAAAGATCTCTGATTTAGACTCTGCATATTGGATGACTTTGGAGCTTATTTTTTGAACAGTTGTTTCTCCTAGGACTAGAAATTACTCAGAGTTGAATCCTAGTTGCCCCTGGCCTTTGTAATAAACATGCACTGAGTCAAAATAAGGCACTGTACACTATAATATTACAAAATGCTAGAGCTGGGAGGGAATTGACTCCAACTCTTTCAGTGTATATATAAGGAACCAAGGAATGTAAGCGTGTTTATAAACAAGGTATAGAATATAGCATCTAACTTAATGTAGATGCAATCCTCCCTCGTGGTTTTTAAAGCAACATTTGGAACTTAGGAAAATTCAGGTATGATTTGCTCCCCTGCCTTCACCTGCCACTCCCGTTCTTCCTTCATTTCACCTGCAAAGGTTGGCTAGGCTTCCATACACCCTATTCACCAAGTTTAATTTCTCGATATGTAGTTTACTACAGTGTCTTCTGCCTATTGTATTTCTAACAGTGACTGTTTTTAGAACTACTGTTTTCAATTTTAAGGTAAAACCCTTACCACTCCTTGAATAATTCTCATAGAGGAGTTCTTAATAAATACACACGGTGATGGAGAAAAGGAGGAAGGAAGGGAGAGGCAGGAACTCAGCTCAAAGACAATTTTTAGCCATAAGTGGCATCCTTAACTAAAGAAAAAAGTAATGCAAAGGTAGTGAAGAGGATGAGAGAGAGAGAGTTAATTAAAATTTTTTACGGAAATAAAAACTCAGCAGAGAGAAAGACACTCAGGCAGAAGGGTAGAATGAAAATATGAAAAAGCTTTCATTCCAAAATTATGTTTGGATCACCAAACCTACATAACACCAATGAAGTGTTACAAATGAGCAAAAATTATTAAATGGTGGAATCATTGATGCTAAATAACTGCAACTTAAAGTTAATTTGATAATGGAGATATGGAAAAATGACATCCTGCAACCATAAAATGAATAGCCTCAATTTAAGCCCAATAACTTATTTCTGCTACTATTGTTGCAACTAGCCACCTTTGGCTCACACCATCAACCTCCAATAAAACACACTTGGCAACACTGGTTACTGAGGTAATAGGCTATGCCCAACATATCTGATACACATTTAAAAGGATCCCGCTGTCTACATCATCAGAGTAAGAAAGATAAATTGATCAAAACTGTAGGTAAATAAACCATTACATAGGATGCTGGCTGCCAATTTTACAGCCTCAATACCACAAAGGCTTTTATATTATCCTTAAAACAACAGTCCCTCTCTGGTTAACAGTTGGTATGACTTGCTCCCCATCGATTCCGTTGTGTAATGCTCAATATATCTTCAAAATGTTGGCAATGGTAAATCAGGTTTTCATGACACAAGTGCAACACAGTCTATGGAAATTTCTCTCAATCCTTCAGTCAGTAGCATACAAATATATGCATATATACATATATATGTATATATATTTTAGTTATAGACAACTGGTTATTTACTCTGACTACATATTACAATCACCAAAAGTTTCCAAATCATAACCAATAACCCCAGCAACTTCACCCCAATGATTCTGGTCTGGGATGGAGCCTCAGCACTGGTGCTTTCAAAGGCTCTCAAGTGATTTTAACATACAGTCAGCATTGAAAATCACTGGCCTAGACATTTCTGATGTCAGTACAATTAGGGGAAAAAGTTACATTAAAACAAAAGCATGTACAAGATAGCACTTGAATACTAATTTTATTATCACTTTTCTTTCTCAAATCATGATATTAAGCTCCGTTTATAATGTAACTTTGAAGTCCTTTACTCTTTTTTTTTTTTAAGCCTGTTTGTTTTCCTAGTGGTTTTATAGGAATTATTTGTTGATTATGGAAACTGATCTCTTTGTCATATATATTAAGTTCTTTCTCTCAGAATATTTTCTGCCAGCATGTGACTTTTTTTTTCATTTTTTTCTTAATAGTACCCTTCAAAACGCAGACATTTTAAGTTTAGATGAAGTTCATTTATAAATTATGTTTTTGTATGACTTGAGCTTTGTGTCCTGTCTGTCCCAAAGGTTTTAAATATATTCTATATTTTCTAGTAGAGGCTTCAAGTTAGCTTTTAAATTTAGGTTTATCATCTATCTTAAATCAGTTTTTGCATATGATGTGTAGCAGAGCTGAAGCCCAATATTTTCCCTCCATAAACTTATTGGATTGTTTCAAAACTATGTTTTGAAAAGATATTCAAAATGGAATTATCTTAGACTCTTATTAACTGGTCATGTATGAGTAGGTAGCTATTTCTGGATTCTATATTATACTCAGTTGATGTACTTTCCTATTGTTAATGCTAATGCCACTCTGACTTTATTATTGTACCTTTAAATAAATCTTGAAATCAGGTACTATGAGTCCTATAACTTCTTTTGCAAAATTGTTTTGGCTATTTTAGATCATATCATTTATATTTCATTTGCAGTTGTATAAATTTTACACATCTTATACAATTTTATAAACAAACCTGCTGGGATTACGGTTGAGATTGTGTTGAATCTACAAATCAATTTAGAGAGAACTGACATTTTAACAATATTGAGTGTTCTTGTTGTGTCAGTCACTAAGTCATGTTCGACTCTTTGTGGTCCCATAGACTGTAGCCCACCAGGCTCCTCTGTCCATGATTCTCCAGGCGAAAACTCTGGAGTGGGTTGCCATTTCCTTTTCCAGGGGATCTTCCTGACCCAGGGATCAAACATGGGTTCTCCTATATTGCAAGCAGATTCTAAACTGTCTGAGCCACCAAAGCAGCCCTAATCCCAAATATGATACAGCTCTCTATTTACTTAGGTTTTCCATAATTCCTTTTAGCAAAGCATTCTAGTTTTTAGTTTATAGGCCTATGTTGTTTGTTAAATGTTTACCAGGTGTGTTTTTGCTTTGGTATTATTGTAAAGGACTTCTAACTTTTTCATTCTCCTTTATTTGATTTTGATGTATAAAAATATAACTGATATTCATATATTTACTTGTTAAACTGTAACCTCATTAAATTAACTTTAGGAATTAGTATTTAGGTTCTTTAGGATATTCTAAATAAACAATCATGCTTTTGTTACTTTATTTCCCATCTGTTGGCCTTTTATCATGATTTCTCCCCTTACTATACTGGCTTGTACCTCCACAAGTTACGACAGCTCAAAGAAGACGCTTGCTTGTTTTGGCCCCAATGTTAGGAAAATCATCTAATATTTCACCATTTAGTACAATGTTAGTTATAGGTTTTTAATAGATTCCATTTATAAGATTGAGGACACATCCATCCTCAGTTTTCTGACATCTTTTTTAAACAATAAATAGGTGTTAATTTGGTAAAATTCTTTTTCTGCATGTATCAAAATAACAATACATTTTTTCTTTTATTCTGTAAATATAGTAAACTATAAAAGTTATTTTTGAATGTTATTTTAGTGTCTCATTTCTAGGATAAACCCGATTTGGTCATGATATTTTACCTTTTTATGCATTGTTGGATTCAATTTGCTAACATTCTGTTATGGATTTTTTTCCACCTATGTTCATAAGAACTGGTTTATAATTTTCCTTTCATTTAATGACTTGGTCATGGTTTGTTATGAAACTTATGTTGTCCTCATTAAAGAGTGATAGAGTTTATGCAAAAATAGTATTATTTCTTCTCTAAGTACGTGAAGAATTACCAATGAAACTACCCAAACTATGTGGGAATATTTTTTATTATAAAATTAGTTTCTTCAGTTGATGTAAATTTTATCAAAGTTTTCCTGAACTTTATAATTTTAATACCTTTAAAACATTTTAGTGGTAGACTACCAATTTTTAAAATATCTTATTAGTATATATATAAAACTTAATGATCAAATTCACTTTATGTCAGCAAATGCTTTAAAGCCTCTAATATTACAAAACTTTTCAACTGATTAAAAATTTTAGAACAGATATAGCAATAATATTGTTTAAATATTTCTCTTACTAGAGATTCAGAATTAACTCATAAGAAATTATAAAAAGCAATTAACTGATTTCTCTTAAGAATATATGTAATTTGGACAATTTATAATTTCTACCCTATTCTTAGCTTCCTAATTTATGAAATGAAGGAAATGGATTTGATACTTTCTAAGAATTCATCCAGCTACAGCAGCCTGTTACTTTCAATTTATGCTATTATATTCTTCAGATAAAGTATTGTTTTACTTAAAGTCTGCATAAATTTAGCCTGCCAATAATCTTAATTAAATCTATTTTCAGAATTTCTAAAGTACGTCACAGTAACATTTTTGGACCATATCATTAAAAATGGTGTGGAGTATCTGTATTTTCTATTTAAACACATTGTTATTAAAAGGCAAACAAAAGCTTTAAGATCTAAACACTGCTCTTTTGTAAGTATGTATTCTTTGTTAGGAACATATGTGTTAAATTTTGAAAATGAGACAACAGGTTTAACTTATAAAGATTAAAGGATTTTGTGACATGCTGTGTAAACAGCTGAGAAAATTTTAAGTATGTACTATGCAAAGCACCCAGGATACAGCAGTAAACAAAAATGCACTAAAAAAAAAAAAAAACCGGCCCTCCTAGAGCAAATATTTTTGTAATGCAAATGAGAATGACATCACTGAATTGGCTTGGATGTTTCAAACTCACAGCAGAAATTTTGCAGAGCTCTTGGCATTATCTGCTGCTGTATCTTTTTCCTTCTATCTCTGCTACATCACCACTGCCCTAGTTCCTGATTAGGCTATTTGGTGCATAGAATGGAAATTTTGTAAATCATGGTTGATGATTTTAACCAGTGCATCACTGTTTCATGCAATTAATCAATTAGATATTTTAACAAATAATGAACACTATGGAAACAGAATCTGACCCCAACAGTTAGAATACTGCTGGTCTTAGCTACCTATGTTTCCCACTCCCTTCCCCACATCAGTGCACCTCGCAGCCATCCTTAAACTGTCTAATTCTTCCAGTAAACCAATCTTCCCATCTTAGAAGCAGCAAAACCTGAGTGTGTGCACTCTCCTGGAGGGTTAGCTATATCTTCTTTATTTCTTCTCCACAGGGCCTAGCATTAAGTCAGTCAAGAGTATGTGTTTAGTTAATGTTTGTGGAGAGAAAGTACTACAGGAACTCCTGGTTCTGTCATTCAGTGCCTGCAGACATTGCCATTAGGTACAATATATGCCCGTGTGGGACATATGTTTAACAAAATGAACTATCATATACACAGACTTAACAGTTAAAGGGATACAACTGTGGCCACTACTTTGGAAAACTAAGCAGTGGCCACAGGACTGGAAAAGGTCAGTTTTCAGTGCAGTCTCAAAAAAGGGCAATGCCAAAGAATGTTCAAACTACCGCATAATTGCACTCATTCACATTCTAGCAAAGTAATGCTCAAAATCCTCCAAGCCAGGCTTCAACAGTACATGAACCAAGAACTTCCAGATGTTCAAGCTTCATTTTAAAAAGGCAGAGGAACCAGAGATCAAATTGCAACATCCACTGAATCATTAAAAAAGCAAGAGAATTCCAGAAAAACATCTACTTCTGCTTCATTGAATATACCAAAGCCTTTGACTGTATGGAGCACAACAAACTGGAAAATCCTCAAGAGATGGGAATACCAGACCACCTGACCTGCCTCCTGAAAAATCTGTCTGCAGGTCAAGAAGCAACAGTTAGAATCAGACATGGAACAATGGACTGGATCCAAATTGGGAAAAGAGTACATCACGGCTGTATATTGTCACCATGCTTATTTAACTTAAATGCAGACATCATAAGAAATGTCAGGCTGAATGAAGCACAAGATGGAATCTAGATTGTAGGAGAAATGTCAATAACCTTAGATTCGCAGATGGCATCACCCTTATGGCAGAAAGCAAAGAGGAACTAAGGAATCCTTTGATGAAGGTGAAAGAGGAGAGTCAAAAAGCTGGCTTAAAACTCAACATTCAAAAACCTAAGGTCATGGCATCTAGTCCCATCATTTCAAGGCAAATAGATGGGGAAATAGTGGAAACAATGGCAGACTTTATTTTCTTGGGCTCCAATATCACTGCAGATGATGACTGCAGCCATGAAATTAAAAGGCACTTGCTCCTTGGAAGAAAAGCTATGACCAACCTAAACAGCATATTAAAAAGCAAAGATCACTTTGCCAACAAAGTCTGTATACTCAAAGCTATGATTTTCCAGTAGTCATGTATAGATGTGAGACTAGGACCATAAAGAAGGCTGAGAGCCCAAGAACTGATGCTTTTGAACTGTGGTGTTGGAGAAGACTCTTGAGACACCCTTGGACTGCAAGGAGATCAAACTAGTCAATCCTAAAGAAATCAATCCTGAATATTCACTGGAAGGACTGATGCTGAAGCTGTGATTCCAATACTTTGGCCACATGATGAGAAGAACTGGCTCGCTGGAAAAGACCCTGATGTTGGGGAAAGACTGAAGGCAGGAGAAGGGGACGACAGAAGACAAGACGGTTGGATGGCATCACCTACTTAATGGTCATGACTTTGAGCAAGCTCCGGGAGATGGTGAAGGACAGGGAAGCCTGGCGTGCCACAGTCCACAGGGTCGCAAAGAGTCTGACACGACTGAGCAACTGAACAACAAGAAACTGGGATCTAAACTAAACATCTATGTATATACACTAATGAGGCATTCACATAAGCATTCTAAGGCATGTTAAAATCTCATAATACAAGCAATGGAAATTTGCTAACATTTGTACAGAGACAAAAACTTTAAGAAAACAAACACTAACTTTCTTTGCACTTACAGTTAATTTCAACCATCACTGCTTCCATTATCAAAACAAACAAAAACTGATCAAGGATTACCAAGTATCGGTAATGGAACTAAAGCTTCTGTTTTGTTTTGTTAATTGAACTCGTACAATAAAAAAATTCAATATCTTCTGAAAATAAATCAATAAAATTTAAAAACTGCTAAGAAGGACAATATTTTTTAACCTGCACTATGCTGAATTTCACTTTGTTCCCTGGTGACTCAGAGGGTAAAGCGTCTGTCTACAATGCAGGAGACCTGGGTTCGATCCCTGGGTCGGGAAGATCCGCTGGAGAAGGAAATGGCAATCCACTCCAGTACTATTGCCTGGAAAATCCCATGAACAGAAGAGCCTGGTGGGCTACAGTCCATGGGGTTGCAAAGAGTCGGACACAACTGAGCGACTTCATTTCCTTGGTCCAATGTTACCCTGCTAAGATACTCTATAAAACATAGCTTTTGTCTAATCACAATCACTTTTATCCTTAATATCATACATTCCTTTCCCTGCTAGCTCTGCAAAGTATTGAAGCTAAAAGCAATCCTGCTCCAGACCTATGAAATCACCCTAGCCTCATTTCCTCCACTTAATGTACTCCAATCTATGCTTCGATAGTTAAAATCAAATTGAGTATTACTATCACTACCTTTGTAAGGCATATACTTTTGCTCAACTGTTTCACAGCTCAGTCAATTTGGTAGTGACTTGATATCAAATATCTTCCAATCCCTAGCTTACTCAAGTCAATACTTCAAACTTTAATCTTGTCTGATATCACTCAAAACAAAACATCTTTATACAGCCCTTTCCTGAAAAACCTCTCCCGTCTTTTACACAATTAGTAAGTAGTACAAAATACTGCAAACACTACCATTCTTAGCAAGTTTTGATGTGATTCTCCCACAATGGGGTTCCAATTGACAGAATCTCATCCCTCACTCTTTCCCGCTATTCTGAATATAGAGATAGCAAAAGGCAAGATCTTCCAAACAACTTCACTATATTGTATCACACCCATATCAGCACAGAAGACCCACTGGGTGCAAAGCTAGGTCCATCTAAAAACAGACTAATCTCTCCCCTATTCAAAGATACTCAATACACACACACACACAAGATATGAATAGTATATGTCCAAAACAAAACATCTTACTACTTTGGATTTAAAAAGTAAATCTTATAAGAAAAATCCGTGTAGCTGATTCCTTATAAATAATTGCTTCAATGATTTAATTCCTCATTTTAAACTGGCTGCTTTACACCCTCATATATTAAACCTGGGAAAACTGACATAATACTATAAAATATGTATATTACTAAAAAAATGAAGACATTTACCCGTAGCTTGCATAATCAAACAGTTGCAGTACAACTATAACAGAAATAGTTTGGAAGACCGCACAAATCACTTACTAATAATCACTGCAAAACTTATCAAATCGAAAATATGAATGAAAAGTTACAGAATTTAGAGAATCAATTAATAAATATAAACCTTTTCTATAGGAATTTAAGCAGAAGGAAAAGTAAATGTGAAAAGGTATGAACAATTCTAAGAAATGTTACTGGAAAATACTATGTAACTGAAGAAATATATATATATATAAAATTAAAGAGTCCACTAAGGGCCAAGCAAAACAAGCTAAACAATCTCCATTGATGGCTTCTGGGAAGAAAAAAGAAACATGTATGAATAAGAATCGCACAACTAATTATTAAATTCATATGCTAAAAATCAGTAGAATATCTATGCTGAGGGAAAATAGCTCTAAGATATGTCTACATAGCATAAGGCTTACAGAAAGTTGAAGTGCTTAAAGATATTCTCAATCATTTTCAGACTCTCAAATATCACAGAAATTTTACAAAATGAATTGTTTGCATACACAGGACATCAACAAGGAGAAAATAAACAGGATACTGATTAGGTGAAGTGGAGAAGAGAAGCAATAAATAAGGAGCACACTAAAATAACATTTTGTCCTGGGGCAGAAGGAGACAGGTTCCCAAGATTCAAGAGCATTAATTCACAAGCAGTCCTCTCAACAGTAAGGCAAGACAGCAAGGGTAACATTTATTTAGACATACACGATGTTAAATTTAGAGACTTAATTGTGAATCACATAAAGGCTTAATTAACACTTCCTAATCAGATGTTTCAGGTGAACGTGATTCCTCTTTGTAAATTGCCTAAGTAACAAAAGTGCCAGACCTTTGCAGACACAGAAAATGAGAGCTGTCAGAGTCATGTGCAGCAATATATATATTTTACTTATATAATTTCTGCATGAACATCAAGTGGTCATAGCAGTTTTACCTACAGCTGTCATCTAGGGGACCGGGTACAAGGCAGAGGGACAAAGAGCCATGGAAACCATGAGGTGGGGACAGTGAGATTTAAGGCTTCTAAAAGGTAAATATAACCCTCAGATTTCTGCATCCGCACAAATAACTCTTTCTTTTTCCTAATAGCATCTGGAATTAAGCTACATGTCTCTTATATTGCTAGGTAAAACAATAAAAGAAGAAAGGACAAAACTTCAAGACACTCAAGGATGAAACATGTGAACTTGAGCAGTCTGGTCACACACTCCAGAAGACAATTTTTCTCTCAAATTAGTTTCTTGGCTCCCATTTCACTGCTCCGAGAATCTTCACATTTCCTGGTCTATAGATTACTTGAGACGAAGGTGTCATACTTTTCTCATTCTTAGAGAAAAGTGTTCCTCATAGCTATTTGGTCCTCTTGCTTCTTAGCCGGGCTGCTAAAGGAAGGAGCATTTGCAGCAGAGGGTTTAGTTTAGTGTCAATTCTTTTTCTGCTCACAAGATTGGTAGAAGAATAAATGGGAAAATTCTTGCTTTTCAAGTTCTGTTATATTTGATTTGCTCTGCCTTGAAACACTCCCAGAGATTCTTATTTATGATTTAAAGAATGACTAGACCACTGTAAGGAGATGTTAGCAAGGGAGACATAGCATTTGATAAATATCCCATGAAGGAGGCCAGTCTTACTCAGGGGGCAGTAGGGCACTTTTTTATTTAGTTGGCAAATAAGTGTTCAAATTCTTGATCAAACTCCTTCAGGGCCAGCCTATATATTTAATTGGAAAGAACTCCACTGTCTTTCCCAGCTGCAGAGTTGGTGACAATAGTTGATTTTACAATTCTTAACAGAACTGCAAGCTCCACTTGCTGAATAGAGTTAAATACATAACACACAAACCAACAGCTCATCTTTGAGGCATCTTCTCGGCTCTTCTTCAAAACCGTGTTTATGAAATAGAAGTTATTTCTTTAGGGTGACAAAGAAATATGAATGAGAGGCTGTACTCAGGACTCTATGTCCAGTAGAGAATGCTGGAAAGCATTGGACACTCTCACAAAGAAGATCCAACACTAAGCAATGGGTAATCCACCACATCCTCACTGAAAAGCTCTATCCGAAATCAGATAACAAACTGCTAAAAGGAAAAAAAATAGTTAGATTATTTTAGAACCCTTTTCAAATTACAGTGGATTCTTTTACCTGGCTCGTTGGAGGAAGTAATGAATTTTTCCATTAACTAAAGTTTATTTTTGTAAATACCTGACTCTCTAGAAACCTTTCTAAACGGTATACAACATCTGTCCTTCTTAATCTGAATACTCTAAACTGTATGTGATGTAGCAGTCAGTTACATCAGTGGTCCTCAAGAGACTGCAACCCCCCACCCCCAATTTATTTGTGCACCTGTGGAGTCTCTTCCTCTTGAGTCTAGAAGTCTGGACTAGCTCTGTGATTGACTTTAACCAGAAGAATGCCACAAACTTGATATTCTGCTAGCTCTAGGCCTAACACTTAAGAAAGCCTAGCAGCTTCTGCTTTTGTGCTGCATAGGAAGCCAGGCACCCCCATGAGGCACCCTGCCTCTCATGGGGAGCCAACAAGGAGGTCTGAGGTCCCTGATTGACAGCCCTAGATGACCTTCCAGTCAACAGCCAAAATCAACTTGTCACACCTAAGAGTGAAGCACCTTATGAATGGGTTCTCCAGTCTCAATTTAGTGGAGCCAGCTGACATTCCGTGGAGCAGAGAGGAGCCCCTCTCCAGGGTCATGCCCAGATTGCAAAATATCATATGAGCAAATGACTGCTTGCTGCTGTTCTAAGTCACTATGTTTTGGGATAACAAACAACTGAAACACTGTACTCGATCTTTTCTTGATGGCTCATGGTCATCAAATTTTTTGAAGAACACAACAGAAGATATCAGGGGATCTGGATTCTTATTCCAGGCCCACCACTTATAGTCTGGTCCTTTAGCTATTCATATTTCCAATTTCCACATGGATAAATTCTGATTATTCCATAAGATTGTTTACAAAATGTGACCAAAAAATGCACTGCAGTGCTTTCAAAAACTATTCTATACTTCTGAATCTATTCCATGTTAGTATATTACCTTTAACTCCCTATTCTAATTTTTATCTATTACTCCCAATACAAAAGTAAAGTTTTGGAGCCAAAGAAGTAATACGTTTTTTGCAACAGAATACTTGATTTTGCACATGAGTTCAAGCTGGTGAACCCCAGTTGTCAGCAGGCTGAATACCTCATAAACAAGATGTTGCCATACTCGTACCCATAGTGGGCCAATTTCCATTTCAGAGAAGAAATTACAGTGTTTCAAAATCATCATTAGTCTCTCAAATTCTTTTCTGCAAACTTTACAATGTGTCTTTGATAAGACATTTCCCAATACTGTTCTCTGCAAGCATTTTGCTCTTTCTTCTGATGTTTTCCAATTGCTTGACAAAAGGAACACAGGAATCTTACATGCGTGATGCCTTCAGCCAGTCACTTAATCATCTGGAGATGCAGTTTCATTTTACATAAATTCAGGAGAACTATTTCTGCCTTGCTGTTTTGTGTGAGTACTTATTGTTAGGGGCATTACAAAATCATTCAATAAATTCTGGTCGATAATTACTGTCACTATTATCACTCTCATTTCTTTCATGTGCCATAGTAGTATATATGACTTCATTTTTATGGTTTAGAGATTTTAGGGCAATCTACTTTTATATCCTCACTCAGAAGAAATAAAATGAAAGAAAACAAAGATGCAAAAATAATAAAAATAAAGCAGCTCTTTTTTCTCCTTGAGAATTTGGCACAAGGCAATTTAGAGTGAGTGCTGTGTTTATCTAATATTATGAATATGAGACAAATATGATTTTCTTATATCTTTTGTTCAACATCCTGCAAACTAGGGGTGATTAAGAAAGATATTATCATGACAGCAGCAAAAGCAAGAGCCAGTATCTCTGATCCCTCCAAAGGAGAATAAGTTTCTGGGAATTTAGTAAGAATAAATGAAACATAATCTGAAGATTTCTGGCTAGCTTTGGAAGCCAAATTTCCAAATAGCTTTACCAACTGCTCCAGACTGAAAGAGCAGGAAGAACATAATTCTTTCTGATCCCACTCAGAGACTGTTCTTAGATCTCTATGAAGGGAGGTGGGCCAAGAAAGATCCTTGATGCAAGTCACTCATTTTAATCCCTCAACTGTAATTCATTATCTGAAGCCCCAGAAACTACCTGTAGTCCAGAAATTCCAAAACTGTTTTGGAGTTTGTTCTGGAGCTAATATAAAAAAAGGTATATAATGCCCATCAGGAAACCATTCCTATATACTCACATTTTATTGCTCCTCTTGTTACATTTTAGTCACTTAAAGTCCATCTAGATTGTTCGTCAAATAATATCCAACGCTCCCAGAAATAGTGGGCTTTAAGGGGATCTCATGTATATTTTGATTCTGCCTACTCTAACGATACACATGGGATGCAAACTGGAAAAGACAAAGTAAAGAAAATGAAGATACAAGCTAACATCTTCCTGACCCAGGGATTGAACTGGGGTCTCCTGCACTGCAGGCAGATTCTATGTCAACTTGGCCACCAAGGAAGCCCAACATCAACATTTATGCTAAATATAAAGCATAGTAATGTCCAAGTATATGTGTATATATGAGAACTGAAAGAGAACATTCAGCTATAAATGGATTCCAGTCTTCAGGCTGATGCAAACCACACCTCAGCTTCCCTCCCAGACCCCATGGTGAAAATGTGCAGAATGGCAAAAGTGCCAGCGGTCGAGTTGGGTAGATATTCCTTCAGTTTTCATAGCAGGCAGAATAAGAGACTCACTCATTGCTCATTATTTAGCAAAACTGTTTTGAGAACTTCTGCCACATACTAGGTACTAAGATGTTAGGAGTCAGAGATGGAAAGCCTGCCCTCAAAAACCAAGGAAAACAACAGCTGAGTATACGACAACTTGGCAATCATAGGTGCATGAGACACACAGGGTGGCAGGAAATGCTACGGACAATATGGATGGGGAAAAGGTACTTTAATTTGGTTTCACAAACATTTATTAAATTCCTCTTGTGAACAAGGCACTGGGCATTAAAAACCAAAAACAAACAAAAAACCACACAAGTATGATCCAGGAAAGCAGGTAGATCACTCCTAGCAAAACAACAGAAAATGGAGTAGGAACGCATCCAGATTTCAGGGCACCTGAAGGTTTACCAGGTGAGGGAAAGGGAGTTGAAAAATTGAGATGACGTTATGACCAGTGGTGTCTGTTTCTTTGTAAATCTGGAGGCAACGCTACCCTCCAACACTGGAAAACACTGAAACAGGGCTTGAGGGAAGAAAAGAAAATGAGGCAAAGTATGAAAGTGCCACGAGTAAGAATGAGTAAAATCATTACCACCAAGTATTGAGGGCCCAGCTGACAACTGACAAGACACATTTTAGAGGCCTGAGTCAAAAGCCATTGTGAATACTGTCTTCTTTGTGAGCAAGAACCAAGACTATTCATCTTCCTATGAAGAGTAGACATTTCAAGCGTTGCAGATGCTATGCATTTTTATTAGTGCATTAACTATTTTACTGAAAATGAGTGGAGAAGGAAGTGAAAAAAAGAAAAAGCAAACCCAGAAGGTTTTGAGAAGGGGGAGATCAAAAGACAGTTAAGTAAGACCCAGCTGAAAGAGCATAGACAACCAGCCAGGAGAAAGGCAGGAGGATGAAGGAACAGGGACACGAAGAAATAATATGTGAATGAGGGAATGAGACAACGCAGCAAAAAAGAACTGGGGAAAATGCTCATTTTAAAACAGACAAGTTGAAAAGGGGGGAGAAATAAAGAAGATGTGATAATAGTGTGAAAACTAAAGATAATATCCCCAGAGATACAAGAAGTAAGCGTGTGTGAACAAGGGAAAGGAAGAATGTGAGAAAAGAGAATAAAGAAAAAGTATAGAAAAAGAGGGGGAAACAGTAACATGTCACAGTGCTAACTACATTCCATTCACACTCCCCTGTATCACTACATTTTTGTCAGTTTAAAAGTCTTTAGATAATGTGTAAATCAAAAGTGGAAAAACAATCCTTGATTCTGAGGGTTTGCAATATATTATATAGCTTTGAATTGTGGAATATGTATTTATTTTTTAAAACATCTCTGCTCTGGTGACAGGTAATTTTCTTAGAACCTGAAACTCTGATTTGGGAGAAAGAAGGTTTTAGAATGAAAAACAAAAGAGAGAAAAATAAGGAAACAGGAATAAGTGTTGATTGGTGCTGGTTGTCAGCATGTTGACAAGAAGGAAACAGATGAACAGTTACCAAGAATGCTAAGCAGTAAGACGCTCTGAGAAAGGAAAAGCAGGGAGGCCTTTTCTTTTAATTTGCCCTTTGGGATTTTTGTTCATGGATCACAACCTGCCGTGTGTACAGAGGCACTAAAACTGCCCATACCCTGCTCACCACCTGACTTGAATCTCTGCTCCCTTTGTCTTTGGTGGTTCACACACTGCCATGTGGAAGCCTTCGCCTTCCCAATCCCTTCAGCTTTGGCTGGATCACTGGATTTTTTTCCTGAATGAAGAATTTTCTCTGCATCATTTAGGAGGGATGAGTCACTGAGAATTCTCTCGCTTTCGGGTTTTTTTAATTCATTTATTTCATTATTTTGTATATATATATTTTTTTTACTTTACAATATTGTATTGGTTTTGCCATACATCAATGGCACCCCACTCCAGTACTTTTGCTTGCAAAATCCCATGGATGGAGGAGCCTGGTAGGCTGCAGTCCATGGGGTCGCTAGAGTCGGACACGACAGAGCAACTTACTTTCACTTTTCACTTTCATGCATTGGAAAAGGAAATGGCACCCCACTCCAGTGTTCTTGCCTGGAGAATCCCAGGGATGGGGAAGCCTGGTGGGCTGCCATCTATGGGGTCACACAGAGTCGGACACGACTGAAGTGACTTAGCAGCAGCAGCAACATGAATCCACCATGGGTGTACACGTGTTCCCCATCCTGAACCCCCCTCCCACCTCCCTCCCCATCCCATCCCTCTGGGCCATCCCAGTGCACCAGCCCCAAGCATCCTGTATCCTGCATCAAACCTGGACTGGCGATTCGTTTCTTATATGATATTATACATGTTTCAATGCCATTCTCCCAAATCATCCCACCCTCACCCTTTCCCACAGAGTCCAAAAGACTGTTCTATACATCTGTGTCTCTTTTGCTGTCTCGCATACAGGGTTATCATTGCCATCTTTCTAAATTCCATATATATGCATTAATATACTGTATTGGTGTTTTTCTTTCTGCCTTACTTCACTCTGTATAATAGGTTCCAGTTTCATCCACCTCATTAGAACTGATTCAAATGTATTCTTTTTAATGGCCAATACTTCATTGTGTATATGTACCACAGCTTTCTTATCCATTCGTCTGCTGATGGACATCTAGGTTGCTTCCATGTCCTGGAAGCAGTGCTTATAAAACACTATAAACACATTATAAACAGTGCTGCGATGAACATTGGGGTACACGTGTCTCTTTCAATTCTGGTTTCCTCGGTGTGTATGCCCAGCAGTGGGATTGCTGGGTCATAAGGCAGTTCTATTTCCAGTTTTTTTAAGGAATCTCCACACTGTTCTCCATAGTGGCTGTACTAGTTTGCATTCCCACCAACAGTGTAAGAGGGTTCCCTTTGCTCCACACCCTCTCCAGCATTTATTGCTTGTAGACTTTTGGATCGCAGCCATTCTGACTGGTGTGAAATGGTACCTCATTGTGGTTTTGATTTGCATTTCTCCGATAATGACTGATGTTGAACATCTTTTCATGTGTTTGTTAGCCATCTGTATGTCTTCTTTGGAGAAATGTCTGTTTAGTTCTTTGGCCCAATTTTTGACTGGGTCATTTATTTTTCTGGAATTGAGCTGCAGGAGTTGCTTGTATATTTTTGAGATTAATTCTTTGTCAGTTGCTTCATTTGCTATTATTTTCTCCCATACTGAAGGCTGTCTTTTCACCTTGCTAATAGTTTCCTTTGTTGTGCTGAAGCTTTTAATTTTAATTAGGTCCCATTTGTTTATTTTTGCTTTTATTTCCAGTAATCTGGAAGGTGGGTCACAGAGGATCCTGCTGTGATTAATGTCGGAGAGTGTTTTGCCTATGTTCTCCTCTAGGAGTTGTATAGTTTCTGGTCTTGTGTTTAGATCTTTAATCCATTTTGAGTTTATTTTTGTGTATGCTGTTAGAAAGTGTCCTAGTTTCATTCTTTTACAAGTGGTTGACCAGCTTTCCCAGCACCACTTGTTAAAGAGATTGTCTTTTCTCCATTGTATATTCTTGCCTCCCTTGTCAAAGATACAGTGTCCATAGGTGCGTAGATTTATCTCTGGGCTTTCTTATGTCACAATTGGTCCCGCACTCCCTTTCACAGATAAGGTCTCCATTTATGCAGATCAATGGTTCACAGATTCAACTTAATATAACATCAACTTAATATACATCAACTTAAATATACATCAGCGTTACCAAGTCTCCCCTGCAGTTACTGACCCAGTAGGTACCAAGGGGGGCCTAGGAATCTGCATTTCTAAGACATTCCAAGGTGATGCTGATGCTGCTAGTCTAGGGACCCACACTGTGGGAAGCACTGATAAAGATCCTTCCTACTGTATCTTCTCAAAAGACTTAGTCTTATATGGTAAATGACAGCAAGTGAAAACTTAAGGTCCTTTGATTAGCAACGATGTTCTTCATTCCTAACATTAATTGAATACAATGATTAGAATATTCCTCACCACTAATGACAGCAATATAGTTGCATTCATACCTATCTGTATCTGCCAGAATATAGCAGTTCCTAACCTAACTACAAATTCTATACATTAAAGTCTGTAAAACTCAACATGTATAGTTAAAATCTATGAAAATCCCATCACATAATAGTGAACAGTGTTAATGATTCAGCTATCACATCAAAATAAAGGACTGTGAATGTATTAGTTAATCAGTTTCAAGTCTGACAATTTCAAATTGAGCCTTTTGCAAAACTTTCAAGTTATTTCAAGTTATTTTACCAACATGCTCTACAAAATTGGATAGTTTTTGTTAGCTTTATTAATAACTAGAAAACTGTAATGAAAGAAATTTTTATGTATACTGCCTGAACAAAACAAGATCTACCAAAGAGAATAATGCCTGAGGTTTTACCATTATGATAACTTAATCCATCCATGCACCTCTAACCAGAAGCCCATAAAGATAAGTCCTAAACTTTGATGCCATTCTTTAACCCAGAATCCTCTTCCCTAATTCCTTTTAAAAATTGTGCCTACTACTCACACATGCTTTTATTTCTGACTTTGCATCTGTGAACTTACCTTGGTTCCCCTGTCTTGAACTTGGCTCTTTGTAAAGTGATGGCTCAGACTCAGTTTTTGACCATTTTGGCTCTGGTTCCCATCAACATCCAAGTCATCAGCACATCTAAAGGTTTTGTTTCTATCTCTTGCAAAAAAAAAAAAAACAGTAGATAGTAATTTTGCTATCAAATAAGTGGGCTTTTAAAAATAGGTGTCTACATGTTAAAAACTTATTAAAAATAGCTAAAGTTTGATGATACAAGGAAACCAAACAAAAATTCACTTTATCATACATTAGAAATGTTTCTAGTTTGATATCCTATAATTTTTGCAAGTGTTAAAAGTGAATCTTGAATTTAACTTAGTTAATGGTTTTACCTATCATTTATATTACAGTTTAAAAAGAGGAAGGTGCAATGTTGTATTAAAAAGCTATGAACTGTGTCCAAACAAATATAAAAAAAATGTTGAAATAGGTTCCATGTAGAATAGTGTACGACTTTTATTATCTGAACAGGAACTTCAATAAATTAAAGTGCTCAATATTGTACCAGCCAGGTGTCAGAAATGAATAGTGAACCTGCCAGCAGAAATGTTTTCAATTTCTTAACCACCATCCTGGTCCCTAACAGAACTGACTGCCTTTTTGACACAAAGTTGTCGTGACAGGGATTAAAAAAAAGAATAAAATTCCTCTTTAACAAACTACTCAAGTGATGAATTATAGCCAAATGTAACTCAATACACTAAACATTCTATTTTAGGGTGAAGCTAAAATAAATGCCAGCACTATTATATACTGGCATTCAAAATAATAATAACACTGCAGTGAATTTCCAAGAGAAAAGTACATTTAAAAATTAATTAAATGTTAGGTTTTCTTTTTAAAATGAAAAGTTTTTCTCCTGGATTTGCAATAAGAATTCAGTAAATATTTTATACCTAGTCTATTTCAAAAAAAAATTTTTAATAAAGAAATGCAACTTAACTGCAGAGACCTGTGAAATACAAAGAACTCAAGATAAATATTAAAATACATATTTTAAATGGTATTAAATATAAATACAGTTGTGTATTTATTATCCACATTTTATATAATTTGCCTGTAATGCAAAGTTCCAGAAAGCACTAGAAAAGTAATTCTGTATACATGGATCAGTTCAGTTCAGTCACTCAGTCGTGTCAGACTCTTTGCGACCCCATGAATCGCAGCACGCCAGGCCTCCCTGTCCATCACCATCTCCTGGAGTTCACTCAGACTCACGTCCATCGAGTCAGTGATGCCATCCAGCCATCTCATCCTTGGTCGTCCCCTACTCCTCCTGCCCCCAATCCCTTCCTGAATCAGAGTCTTTTCAATGAGTCAACTCTTCTCATGAGGTGGTCAAAGTACTGGAGCTTCAGCTTTAGCATCATTGCTTCCAAAGAAATCCCAGGGTTGATCTCCTTCAGAATGGACTGACTGGATCTCCTTGCAGTCCAAGGGACTCTCAAGAGTCTTCTCCAACACCACAGTTCAAAACCATCAATTCTTCGGCGCTCAGCCTTCTTCACAGTCCAACTCTCACATCCATACATGACCACAGGAAAAACCATAGCCTTGACTAGACGGACCTTAGTTGGCAAAATAATGTCTCTGCTTTTGAATATACTGTCTAGGTTGGTCAAAACTTTTCTTCCAAGGAGTAAGTGTCTTTTAATTTCATGGTTGCAGTCACCATCAGCAGTGATTTTGGAGCCCAAAAAAATAAAGTCTGACACTGTTTCCAGTGTTTCCCATCTATTTCCCATGAAGTGATGGGACCAGATGCCATGATCTTCATTTTCTGAATGTTGAGCTTTAAGTCAACTTTTTCACTCTCCTCTTTCACTTTCATCAAGAGACTTTTTAGTTCCTCTTCACTTTCTGCCATAAGGGTGGTGTCATCTGCATATCAGAGGTTATTGATATTTCTCCCAGCAATCTTGATTCCAGCTTGTGTTTCTTCCAGTCCAGCGTTTCTCATGATGTACTCTGCATATAAGTTAAATAAGCAGGGTGACAGTATACAGCCTTGACGTACTCCTTTTCCTATTTGGAACCAGTCTGTTGTTCCATGTCCAGTTCTAACTTGCTTCCTGACCTGCATACAGATTTCTCAAGAGGCAGGTCAGGTGGTCTGGTATTCCCATCTCCTTCAGAATTTTCCACAGTGTATTGTGATCCACACAGTCAAAGGCTTTGGCATAGTCAATCAAGCAGAAATAGATGTTTTTCTGGAACTCTCTTGCTTTTTCCATGATCCAGCAGATGTTGGCAATTTGATCTCCAGTTCCTCTGCCTTTTGTACAACCAGCTTGAACATCAGGAAGTTCACGGTTCACGTATTGCTGAAGCCTGGCTTGGAGAATTTTGAGCATGACTTTACTAGCGTGTGAGATGAGTGCAATTGTTTGGTAGTTTGAACATTCTTTGGCATTGCCTTTCTTTGGAATTGGAATGAAAACTGACCTTTTCCAGTCCTGTGGCCACTGCTGAGTTTTCCCAATTTGCTGCCATATTGAATGGAGCACTTTCACAGCATCATCTTTCAGGATTTGAAACAGCTCAACTGGAATTCCATCACCTCCACTAGCTTTGTTCGTAGTAATGCTTTCTAAGGCCCACTTGACTTCACATTCCAGGATGTCTGGCTCTAGATTAGTGATCACATCATCAGGATTATCTGGGTCGTGAAGATCTTTTTTGTACAGTTCTTCCATGTATTCTTGCCACCTCTTCTTACTATCTTCTGCTTCTGTTAGGTCCAGACCATTTCTGTCCTTTATTGAGCCCGTCTTTGCATGAAATGTTCCCTTGGTATCTCTAATTTTCTTGAAGAGATCTCTAGTCTTTCCCATTCTGTCGTTTTCCTCGATTTCTTTGCATTGATCACTGAAGAAGGCTTTCTTATCTCTTCTTGCTATTCTTTGGAACTCTGCATTCAGATGCTTATATCTTTCCTTTTCTCCTTTGCTTTTCGCTTCTCTTCTTTTCACAGCTATTTGTAAGGCTTCCCCAGACAGCCATTTTGCTTTTTTGCATTTCTTTTCCATGGGGATGGTCTTGATCCCTGTCTCCTGTACAATGTCACGAACCTCATTCCATAGTTCATCAGGCACTCTGTCTATCAGATCTAGGCCCTTAAATCTATTTCTCACTTCCACTGTGTAATCATAATGGATTTGATTTAGGTCATACCTGAATGGTCTAGCGGTTTTCCCTACTTTCTTCAATTTGAGTCTGAATTTGGTAATAAGGAGTTCATGATCTGAGCCACAGTCAGCCCCTGGTCTTGTTTTTGTTGACTGTTCTTTCCTTCCTGAGAAGGAAGATGAAACACCTGATCACGTTTGTTCTCAATTCCTAACTTTATGCAGCTCAGGAAGATCTAATGGATACCCCATTAGACAATCCTGACATGGAAATATTTAGAGATGCCAGTTCTTTTGTTCGGGATGGAAAGCGTAAAGCCGGTTATGCTGTGGTGACTGCTGAACAGGTTTTGGAAGCAAAATCTCTTCCCCATCAGGATGTATCCTGGAGAGGACTGGGAAATTTATTTTACTCATGTTCCAAAAGCTAATGCATATTCTTGCTCACAAGTTTGGGTAGATACTTTTACTGGATGGACTGAGGCTTCTGTCTGTCATGGTGAACAGGCTAAGGAGGTTATAAAGATTCTCTTCATCAGTGGAAGGCTTCCCATGGTGGACATCTCCACTTCAAGGAAAGGACTTTCTTCAAGTCTGTGAATACCTTCGACAACAATCACATGCGATGCCTCTTCTTCATCTGATGACATCTACCAACCCTAAAATGGACTGGTGCAACACTTCGCACTTTACCTATGGACATAATGTGACTTTTAATTTTGACTATGTTGCCTTACATCTGTAACTGTGTAACTGGATTTGTTTCTAGCTGCATGAAAGCGTTTAAGTTACAAATGGTTGCTCAAACTCCTGCTACTGCTGCACCTTCCTCCAACTACTATTTGGGGCCCCTGGATCAGATATCCTCTATATGAGGATTAGGAGAATATGTTGCCTCACCAATTTAGGGACAATGCCCCTTCTCAGCTCGGAAGCAGTTATGGAACGAGAATGATGCCCCTTTTCCCTAGGCAACATAATTCTCCTAAAAGAAAAGGGAGGCATGAGAGTCATTTCCTAGGCAGGTTGATAAGAAGTCTAGGGGTCCCCAAGGAGAGAAGGGTCTGGAATTCTCAAGGAGGAAGAAAGGACAAACTTTATTTCCTTCTCTACATTCCTAAGGATTATTTAACAATAATGTATTCTGCCTGGGGACAGTCTCTGGATGAAACCTTCTGGCTAATTCTGTTATCTTAAAATGTAGATTATGGGAGTAGGTCTGGTGAGGTCTGTACAACCTCCAGACATTCTTTGGATTCATTGGAGAGTATATAAACTCATTGCTAATGCTAACAAGCGGGTACTCTCTGCCCTCTTCTGATGCCTATGTCAGAAGCTTTCTCTATCTCCTTTATACTTTAATAAAACTTTATTACACACACACACAAAAAAAAAACAAAAATAAATAAAAATAAAAATAAAGCTCTTCCATCTTTGGCTGCAAAGAATATAATCAATCTGATTTCGGTGTTGACCATCTGGTGATGTCCATGTGTAGAGTCTTCTCTTGTATTGTTGGAAGAGGGTGTTTGCTATGAGCAGTGCATTTTCTTGGCAAAACTCTATTAGTATGTTTATGGTCATGCATTTGAGTATATATGCACACAACTTAAACTTGGGAAATTCTCTGCAATAGTCATGTCAAGCTAATGGTGTATCTATTTTCTGTTTAGTATTTTTATGATTTTATTACTTAAATTATGAATCCATTTGAGAATTTGAGAGCATTATCAGTGTACTGAAATGCCACCCTAATGATGCTTGACTCATACAAGTTATTGTTTGGAAACCAGCAATATGTTGATGTCATTATATATGTGACTATGTAAATTTTATTAAAATTAACCTTTAGCAATTACCTTAGAGCCAAGGTTTATACAAATCTGTTAGAGAAGTCTGAAGTTCTAGGGTATATTAAATCCATTATTTTTAGATTACCAAAAATTTCACTTTATGAAAGGATTCATAAGTTTCTTTCTTTAAATATAGGACTCCCAACAGTATGTAGCATTTGTTTATACAGCACTATCTACTTAGTGTTGCAGACACAGAAATGTACCATTAGAATGACAGAAGCAAGAGATGCAGTTTAGTACAATTATATTATCACAGTATCCTCCATGAAAAGTAGGACACCTTATATTACAGTTTTACGACAACAATGCGTGTGTGCTTAGCCACTCAGTCATGCCCAACTCTTTGCGACCCCATGCTAGGCTCCTCTGTCCATGGGGATTCTCCAGGCAAGAATACTGCAGTGACAACAGTACTTATTAACAAAAAAAACCAAATGCATCACTCTAGTCTACACACTCCTCCAACTGTCCATCTCCAAATTTTGGCCAAGGACACATGTGTGTGTTGAGGGTCTATGTCACTTTCATTAGTTGATATAGTCTGTATTAAAGAAAAGCAGCAACAGGTACAGAAATACATGCACAAAATCCCCCTTTCAAACACCACCATTTATAATGTATCATAAATGAAGCATCAACCTTACCACCAAATGGACAGCAATTTCTGCAGTGAGCAGGGGAGAGGAGTTAGGGTAGTAACTCTCTTGTTGGAGGAGATTTAACCAAGTTTGGTCTTCACACTCCATCAGCTGTGCTTAGTTTCCCTGGAAAACGATATACTCAGCTGCTGTAAATAAAACTAGGTCGCACTTGGTACCTCTGCACTACACGAATCATTCTTAGTACTAATCATTCTTAGACCTCTTTTTTCATATTGAAAACAAAACCCTTATCACCCCAGCTGCGTGTTTCAGTCTATTCACCATGAATTAGCCTTTTCGAAGAAAAGGAAAGCGATGAATGTTCGTCTTTCTAGATCTTAGTACATCAAAAATGTACAGGGATTTCAGTACAATGTTCAAACTAACTGCACACAGTTTAAGCTTTGTGGTTAAGAAAAATCGTTTGTTCTAAAAAACACAATACAGAATTCAAAGAAAGTATATTCTGACAAAAACATTAAAACCAAGGACAGAAACTAATTTTAATAGAAATTTTTCACAAAAGACAAACTACTACTAGGCTAATACTGAACAACAAAACCAAGAGTGTTATAATGACACCCTGTTTAGACATCATTGACATTTCAGACTGCATGAAAAGCAAGACTGATAATTCTATCAATACTCTATTTATTGACCTGGTAAAGTTGTTAAATATAATACACAGGTACATATTTGGCATCAAATTCAACTTTAAAGGTTAGGATTACCCAGGGTATCCCATGAGAGTACTGAGTCCACTCAGCCCTCACTCACTTCCTCACCAGAGTAATGCAATTTTAATCAATTAGGTTTCCACTTTTAGACTAACTGTAATTTGCAAATTACTTCTAGGTCTCTAAGCCTTTAAAAGTCCTTGAGATAGTTACCTAGAAGGTTAAACAAGAAGTGCATTATCATCCTGAGACATATGTTGGAAAGAGAGGGGTGAAAAAATACGTGTTTATTAGTCACCCTCCATGTAACAAATTCACCTAGTTTCCCATCCTATTTTATTTAAAGCCTACTATGAACGACACTTTTGTTGGGCCACTACTGATGGATTTTGCAAGACTTTAGGGAAGAGATAAGACTTGGGGTTAGCCACTGAAGATAAGGGAAATTAAAATATATTTTAAAAGAGAAGCCAAAGGTATTGAATGACTAAAAGCATGGTGGTAGTCTAGACTCCATATGGCATGTTTCAGCAAACCAATTCTGGGGGAATCAGTGATCGATGTAATGATGTTTTGAGAGATAAAGATGGAAAAGTACATTAGACTGGACAAGTAGGTAGTGATTGTGGTACAGGCAATCTAAGACAATTGAAGGGTGGTGGAGCAGGGAATAACTTGCATGGAATACTGTCATGGACTGAAGCATAAAGTCCTGTCAATGGGCTCTTAATAAACTGTGAATGAGGCTGTAATGATCTTAGACCAAGCAGGGGCGAAGTAGAAAGAAAAGGACAGACACAAAAGATTTAAGAAAGGAAGAAACAACCATACTTGTGATGTACTACTATGAGAGGGAAGGAAATACGAAAAGTTGGCAATAACTTGAAGAGGCTCTGGCTGTTTTAGAGAGAGGATGGCACTATGGCATGGTATAAGTCAGGAAATACACACACACACACACACACAATTGAGCGCTATGATACAACTTGGCAGCTTGGGAAGGGTACTGTTGCAGAACATGCCTATTAGACAAAGGAGCTGACATACCATAGGTGGTAGAAGATTTCTCACAACTTACAGCATCCTCAGATGGTGTATCAAAATGGTACTATCTTTCCAAAAGAAGGAAAAAACTAAAACCTGTATTAGCATCCACATATCATGTTTTCTGAATTGAATTAGCTCTGTAAGATTTCATTATTGTCATTGATGAAGTTATATCATTTATTATCACAATAAATAAAAGGAGGCTTGAAATTTCATCCTTCAATACTGCAACACTGAATTCCTTCCCCAAACTTCTAGGAGGTATCAGATAACCAACAAACACAGCCCCTATTAGGCAGGCATTAGGTATTCCAAGGGACTCAGGTGGCCACAGTAAAAACACAAGCAATTGACAAGTCATACATCTCCTATACTGATATATTTCAATAAGGTTTTAGAGTTTAATAAAGATTTTTATGTTATTAATTATCTGATGTATTTGGATTTTGCAATGATACAAGGTATAGCAATAAAAAGTAAATCCTTCATGAAACTCTTATTTGCAGTTAGCTGCATTGCATACATACATTGATTGGATAAGATGCTCTAAGGCCTTGAATAATATCCTACCTAGCAACTTTTGAGCAGTGTTTATATAAAAATTGCTGAACATCACAAAACAGGGGCATTTGTCTACCTAAAAAATTATCACTGGAAAAAAATACCAGTAAGGTTCAACTTCAAACAATCTTTGAGAGAGCTGTGAAGCAGCAAGTCACAGGTCACCTAAACTTGCAGAACAGCTTGAGTTTTAGTGAACACTATTGAACAAACTGTTGACTCTTCCAATAGTCGACAGTAATCCTGGCCAATAGCCTTGCACCTAAAACACATCACCTCAAGACTTCAAGTCATAGGTTCAAATTAAAATTCTAGGAAATAACTGTTTCCAAGTCATTTCATATGCAACCAGTTTTCATCCCCTAATTGAGAGAGGAAATAAAGGAGGAACTGCTTTTACTTTAATACCATTGAGTGAAACCCTGGCCTCAAAAAGAAACCCTTTTATTGAACTAGCTCAATCAAGATAGATAAACCGATAGATAGATAAACCTGGCATACTTACAATATGGAGATCCAGTCTCTGTCATTTTGCTTTCTCATCCTTAATTTCTCCCCACAGGGCTTCTTTCTTCAATCTCCATTATAAATAAACCCTTGACACGCAAAATCCCACTGGGTTTATTAGTTATGATATTATGCCTCATTATCAGAATATTATAATTATTCTTATTATCCTAACATTCACTCTCCCAGAAGAAGAGAGATGCCTGCTCAACAGCAAATTCTCCTCTTGAGACTGCTGGGTAATCCATCACTTCTCTTTTGAAACCTCTATGCCAGGTTATTAAATGTGACTCCTGATGTTTGTTATGCAATTAGTTCTTCCTCTTCTTGGTACAGTTTCTACAGTTCCTGAACTATCTTTATACTCCCAATCTATTCACATAGACAAACTCTATAGATATGTCTATGCCAAACAGAGCGCAAGCAACTCATCTATCTCTTCATAAATCAATGGTGTAGAGAAGCAACTAGCAATAGGCTGTTAAAATAATTCACAAAGAGCCTTCTCATTGGGAGATTCCATCACTTACCCCTGCTGCTGCTGCTGCTGCTGCTGCTGCTGCTAAGTCACTTCAGTCGTGTCCGACTCTGTGCGACCCCATAGATGGCAGCCCACCACGCTCTGCTGTCCCTGAGATTCTCCAGGCAAGAACACTGGAGAGGGTTGCCATTTCCTTCTCCAGTGCATGAAAGTGAAAGTGAAAGTGAAGTTGCTCAGCCGTGTCCGACTCTTAGCGACCCCATGGACTGCAGCCTTCCAGGCTCCTCCGTCCATGGGATTTTCCAGGCAAGAGCACTGGAGTGGGGTGCCATTGCCTTCTCCGCACTCACCCCTAGTCATAGCTATTATTCACCACAACATCAACGTTCACTATCTTGAAGTAAAAATCAAATAAAGCAGTGATTGTGTGGTTTTGTACCCATGTTACTCAACATAGATAATGTTTTTAAGCAACTGAGGGAAGTATGAAAAGGAAGAAGGCAAAGTGGGTCATTTCATATTCCTCAAACTTTTCAGTCCGCTTGACCTTCATCTTGTTTTCTTTTACTTATATATCACTCATTACACAGGCAAAATTCAGAAATACAAAACTATTCCTGAACACTAAACGAACCTCGTATCTCACCATTCCTCCATACATATCCTTTGTTTTAGCAAACCAAACCTCTTTTCACAAAGCCAAGGTTGCTTTCAGAAGCAAAACTGCCATTTCTCATGTCATCAGTAGGAATTAATACAAAACTACAAAGGGTGGTTTTTATCACCATGAGATAGGTTTTATTTTCGCTCCAGAAAAAAATTACTTGAATATCTCCTTTATCTGCAACAATACAGAGAAGTTGTAGCACAGACTGTACAAAAACACCTCCAGAATGATGATAAATAAAATGCTGTAGTTTCACAGAGTGGTCAGGTTGTGCCCCAGGATGGAACATAACAAGTGCAGCCAGGGTTGAAAGGCAGGGAAGTGCCATCTGGGGAAGAGACAAATGTACGAGGTCCCAGAGTCAAACAGCAGCACACCAGGCCTCAGTAGGTCAGTGTATATTTGCAGAGAGAGAGAGAACACACAATATTTGGCATCTAGCAATGCACTGGTCGCCCAAGGGCACCAGCTCCACGGTGTAGCAGAGTGTGGCCAGTGAAGCTGCATGAGCCTTGCTTCCTGCCCCACTGAAAGAACTCCAACCTTGACCCTTTGGGGCCTGAAAAACAGAAAGCTGGAGGTGTGACCAACGGCCACTGCTTAGCTAAACAATTCCGAGAAAAGTTCGCCTGAGCTGGACACAGATGGACCAGGAAAGTATACACAGGGTGAGTTCTGAGCTTTCTGCCTGAAATGCAATTTGTGAGCTTGACAGCATGTCACTTATTGCGTACAAGATTTATAGAACTGGAGGAACACAGAAGACATGTTCAGTTGCACTGGGATCCTTCCTACACTGATATAAAGCTTTCTTTCAAAACACTGAAAATGTGAATTATAATCAATGATGCTATTTATATACACAAGCAATGCAAGATTTTACAAATTCCATTGCTTATATAATCATGGTTGATCTTCTCAACCTACCGAGTAGGCAGGCTGTGTGCTATTATCCTCATTTTCAAATGAAAAAAGAAAAAAATTGAACAACTAACAACCAAAGAGATATAGGACTCTACCAAAAAGTCCACTCTAACAATGAGTGGTGGAATTACTTGAAGTTATGGTGCTGGTCAGTTTACCTGCATTTAAAAATCTTTTTTTCAATTACCACATTTTCCTAAGGGTTTAAAAGATTGGAAACAATAATGCTTTGCTATCTCTGTGAAAATGCTAAGTAGTCATTATTGGCAATTACAAATGTGAAGTTTTAAGTTTAAGGTTTAACTTAAAGTTCTTTACATTGATATCAGATCTTCTATTTAAAAAACTTTTAAAAATGGAGTTCTATTTTTGTATTCCATATATGAAATTCATTGATTGAAGTTATAGCTTAATTGCAAACTTTAAGTTCTTCAATATTATTTGTACAGGAAGTGAGGTGAATGAACCTAGAGACTGTTATACAGAGTGAAGTAAGTAAAAAAGAGAAAAATATCATATATGAACACACATATGGGCTTCCCTGGTAGCTTGGCTGGCAAAGAATCCACCTGCAATGCAGGAGATCCCAGTTGGATTCCTGGCTCGGGAAGATCCCCTGGAGGAGGAGCACGGCAACCTACTCCAGTATTCTTGCCTGGAAAATTCCATGGACAGAGGGGCCTGGCAGGCTAAAGGCCATAGGGTTGCAAAGAGTCGGACATGACTGAACTGATGAAGCACAGCAACCCATATATACGGAATCCAGAAAAATGGTACTGATGAACCTACTTCAGGGCAGGAGTAGAGGCTCAGACATAGAGAACAGACTTTTGGACACAGTGGGAAGGAGAGGGTGGGATGAAACATATATGTTATATAACATATATATTACCATATGTAAAACAGATAGCTAGTAGGAAGTTGCTGTAAAACACAGGGAGCTCAATTTGGTACTTTGTGACAGCTTAGAAGGGAGAGATGGCGTGGGGGGTGGGAAGGGGTTCAAGAGAGAGGGGGCATATGTACACTTATGGCTGATCCACATTTTTGTATGGCAAAAACCAACACAACATTGTAAAGCCATTATCCTCCAATTAAAAATAAATTTTAAAAAACTGTAACAGATGTAATTAATGCTCCATTAAAAATGCACACAAGAAGTTATAGTCTGTGTCTTTAAGGAATACTAGACCCTGATACCGTGAAAGACTGACAGCAATAGGAGAAGGGGGTGGCAGAGGGTGGTTACATAGCATGACGGACTCAAAGGACATTAATTTGAGCAAATTTCAGGGAACAGTGGCGGAGAAGGCAATGGCACCCCTCTCCAGCACTCTTGCCTGGAAAATCCCATGGATGGAGGAGCCTGGTAGGCTGTAGTCCATGGGGTCACTGAGAGTCAGACACGACTGAGTGACTTCACTTTCATTTTTCACTTTCATGCATTGGAGAAGGAAATGGCAACCCACACCAGTGTTCTTGCCTGGAGAATCCCAGGGACAGAGGAGCCTGGTGGGCTGCCGTCTATGGGGTCGCACAGAGTCGGACACGACTGAAGCGACTTAGCAGCAGCAGCAGGGAACAGTGGAGGACAGGGGAGCCTGACATGCTGCAGTCCACAGTGTCACTAAGAGTCAGACACAACTTAGTTACTGAACAAGTATAAATAATTCTCTCTCTCATCACTTAACAATTAGTACTACATCTCAATACCTATATCCTGACCTGAAAAATTTGAATTATGACCAGTTCAGCAAATACGTATGGTTGGCTTACTAGGTATAAAATCTCTGCTCACTACTACAGGGACACAAAGATTAATTGAGCACAGATAGTACTTTCATGAGACTTTTAAAATAACAGGAAAGATAAGATATAGGGAATATGATTATATTACAATGCAGAAAGATAGATAATATAAAACCTCTATAGAAAATAATAATAGGGGTTAGAGAAACTGCACATACTTTTAGTAAGTGAATCTGGGAAATGTTTCTGGAATAGAAAGACTTTGATAAAAGTCTTTTAGAACAAATGAAATGAGAACATATTGAGTTTGGTGGAAAGGCTTTACATTTTGAGTGAATAAAAAATCATTTATAATTCCAGAAAGTGAAATTCAGTGTATGTAATAAGAAGTGGATTAGTAGAAGGTAGGTTTGAAGATGAAGGGACCGGTTTATAGCAGGCTTCGAATGACTAACCAAGAAGTTTGGATTTAGGTCATTTTATGTGATTAAGCTCATCAATTTGATAAGAACTTTACCAAGTTCTATCAATTTCCTCAGTTCTCTGGCAGATCTTCAGCCCTAAAGACCTTCATCAAATGAAATTTGCTTTCTTGAGTTCTATTCATGAAGATATTCTATGGAATTAAAGGTAGTGGTGTCTATCAGGAAGAGAAAGAGGTGCAGGCTCATGTTTCATACAACATGAATACTTTTAAATTTATTAAAAAGACATCAGGAAGAAAACTGGTTATGCTTATGAATGCGTGCCAATATGACTTAAAACTTTCATTAAATTTACTGAAATTTTTGCCTTAAATATCTATCACTGTTTCTAATAATGAGTCAACCTTTTCTAAATAGATATTACATGCCAGTTGCTATGTAAAATTTAGATTTCACACACTATCTTGGATCATCACACCAGTTTTGTAATTTGGGGATTACTAATACTATGGTTTTTCCAGTGGTCATGTACGGATGTGAGAGCTGGACTATGAAGAAAGCTGAGTGCCAAAGAATTGATGCTTTTGAACTGTGGTGTTGGAGAAGACTCTTGAGAGTCCCTTGGACTGCAAGGAGATCCAACCAGTCCATTCTGAAGGAGATCAGCCCTGGGATTTCTTTGGAAGGAATGATGCTAAAGCTGAAACTCCAGTACTTTGGCCACCTCATGCGAAGAGCTGACTCATTGGAAAAGACTCTGACGCTGGGAGGGATTGGGGGCAGGAGGAGAAGGGGACGACAGAGGATGAGATGGCTGGATGGCATCACCGACTTGATGGACGTGAGTCTGAGTGAACTCTGGGAGCTGGTGATGGATAGGGAGGCCTGGCGTGCTGCGATTCATGGGGTTGCAAAGAGTAGGACACAACTGAGCGACAGAACTGAACTGAATACTATTTTATAGAAGATAGAATTAAGGTTCAGAAATGCCCAAGATCACACAGCAAAATAAGTTTTGGAGATGGGATGATGACCCAGGTCAGCCAAGCTTCAAAACTAGCGTCACTTCTTTTTGCTGTCTGAAACAACAAACCAGTATCTCTGAAGGTAAACCCGATCTCTGGAGATATTAATACATGTGGTTTTCCATATACTAATACAACTTTTCCAGGATAAAAGCATAAATGAATTATTTTATATTTTCTTCTTTTACCTGGTCACAGGAAAAAGAAAAGTTATCTTAAAAAAAAAAACAGCAAATCCATGGATTCTAAAGCAAAGACAAGACAGGATTATAGATTCTGTAAGAAACCATTCTATCCACACTGTTTTATATAAACTCCACTGGCACTGATACTGATGTTTAAAAATGTCAAGCCAGTTTCCAGTATAATCAGGTCTTGTGAATCTCAACTCACATGGTGCTTGAACAGTGCTACAGTACACATGAATTAAATTTTTCTATATTAAAAAAAAAACCTGCTGATGCAGCACTTCAAATACAATTCCTAGGACCCACTTGGGAAGATGATCTGATAATCAGAGAGAGAACACTGGTGAGAAGGCCCCCATGGCAAAGGACATTTCCTGCAGAACTTAATTTGTTTCAGGGAGTCCTAATGGTCATTGGAAAAGTCCCTGATGCTGGGAAAGATTGAGGGCAGAAGGAGAAGAGGGCATCAGAGGATGAGACGGCTGGACAGCATCACCGATGTAATGAACATGAACTTGGGCAAACTCCGGGAGATGATGAGGGACAGGGAGGCCTGGCGGGCTGCAGTCCATGGGGTCACAAAGAGTCGGACATGCCTGGGTGACTGAACAGCAGTGGTCATTAGGTAAGAGAGGTTTTATGTCATTTTACCCAATCAGGCTCACCCTCTTCATCTCTAAGCTCCTAATCTCTTGGTGACTATTTGGAAGCCTTTGGAAGCTACTTTCGAGGGTGGACCCCTCATGAATGGAATTAGCGCTTTTACAAGAAGAGAGCCCCCTCATCCTCTGACCTCATGAGGACACAGCAACAGTCCAGCTGTCTAAGAACCAGGAAATAGGCTCTCATCAGACACTGAATCTGTCAGCTCCTTGATTTTGGACCTCTCAGTTACCAGAACTGTAAGAAATACACTTCTATTGTACTTAGGCCACTCAGTCCGTGGAATTTTGGTTTATAGCAGACCAAATGAACTAAGACCTAGGACAAATCACAGTCAGGGTGGCCACATTATTTAAACGAAAACTGGAGGGTCTCAAAGGACTCTGAGTTAACAACTTACTCCTGGCTTGGATTTAAATATGAAGACATCACCCAACTAGCATTTTTACTGCAAAAAAAATGCATAATTAATGATACTTGCATCTACAATGTATTTTTTTTAACAATAGAAGAAAGTGACTTAGAATTTTATTTTAGATAACTTAGAAGGTTCATTTTAAATCGTCTCAGTGTTTCAGCAAAGGTCTTTTGCTTAAATCCTAAAATACGATGGGAATTTGTTTCTTTAAATTATGTTATTTCACTCCTTTCTTATAAAAATTGACAAATATCTTACTAGTTAAATTGATGTAGATATTTCACTGAAGTTAAGCTTCAGATTATAGCTTAATCTTTTGAATATCTTCCAAGTAAAACACTGAGGTTTTTATTTTTTTTCCACTCACATTTATCACATAATTTTCTAAAGAATTCTATAAAGTTCTTTAACAAGTCTTTATCATGTGTTCTTTGTAATCAATTTTTATACAATATTTCTATGTCCTCTACTGAAGTTTCACTATAAAGATTATAGTTAATCCAGCTCAAAAGGAAATAATAACTCCACCTAATGCAGTTGAAGAGTCAAGCATTTAATGTGACCCAAAAATCTTCTTTTATCTATTACTGGCATCTATTTCTTTTTACATTTGGTATAGTATCCAAAAGGATCAAAATATTTCTTTTTTCTGTTTAGCTCATTGCTCTGCACCAAGATAGAGTACTATCCCTAAGGAGAGCCTGTCAATTGTCATTCATCTACCCAAAGCCCCAAGTTTATTTCAGAGTGTTTGATTAGTATAAGGAGAGCGAAAAAAGATGCTGATTATAAGCACACGAAGAAAATTAAATACCAGCACAAGAAGATGTCAAATGGATTTAAATAACACAAAATATTTCTCAATTACGCTGCTTTTCTTGTCCATTCTCTTCACTTTTGGAAACGAGGTGAGTTTGTTTTGGGACTGAGTGGACAAAGTTCTTTTTTCCAGCTTTATTCAGAAATAATTGACACATAACTCTATGTAAGTTTAAGGTATACAACATGCTGATTTGATACTGTAAAATGATTACCAGACAAGGTTCTTTTTGATGATACAAGAGTAAATTGTGACTCAATAGCTCATCTTATTTTTCCATCTTTTTAAATTTATTTTTACATTCTTGCTTTATTACAATTATATTCACAGATCACATCCTGTCATATTGTTTATTCATCATATTCATTAATTATAATTTTTATGTATAATGCTTGTAATGATTTTTAAAAATGAAGAAAGAGATGGAAATACACTGTAAACTGACCACCCCAAAGCCATCCAATACTTTCTTCTCCCTCATCTTTTTCTACTACAGAGGCAGGATTTAGAAATGTGTTCCAGTTTTGGCTAATTTTACCCAGTAGAAATCTGGGGTGTATGAGAAGACTTGGAGAAGCACTTTTGAAAGCATATCCTATTTTATCCTCTGCTTTTTAGCTTCTTCCATCCCTCTCCCCTTCTAATACAGTCTGAAAAAGAACCGAAACCTGAAAACAGAGAACTCATCTTATAATCATTCTGAGAAGGCCAGAAGGTGGACCACATACTCATAATCTATGCCTCCTTTTCTCCTTCTTTCATTACTAATAAAGTGCACTGAATGGAAACTTGGGGTTCTGGGTAGATGACTGGAGTGTTAATTGACAAGTTTCCTTTTGTGTGATACCATACAGCAAGTTGGCTTTCCCTCCTTCTTCCAAAGAAGATACTGATTTTTCTTTTTCACTCAACCTGCTCCACACCTAGGGTGTTATGATTCAAACACTATCAGAGAAAAGGTGAAACAAAAATATGAAGCTACTTCTTACCACTCTGAAAGTGAAAGTGAAGTCACTCAGTCGTGTCCGACTCTTTGCGACCCCCTGGACTATAGCCCACCAGGCTCCTCCGTCCATGGGATTCTCCAGGCAAGAATACTGGAGTGGGTTGCCATTTCCTTCTCCAAGGGATCTTCCTGACCCAGGGATTGAACCCAGGTCTCCCGCATTGCAGGCAGAGGCTTTAACCTCTGAGCCACCAGGGAAGCCTAGAATCTTCCAATTTATAATATTCACAGACACTTGACCCAGTGAGCAGGATAAGGAATTTCTTTCAAGAAGGAAAAATGAATAAATTCTAAATGCCCCTTTGAGGTGACAGGTATGTGGACCACCTTAGGAGCTCATTTTGCTGTAGTTATTCTTTCTCCTTTGAGCAAATTCTTAGGAGCCCAGAAGCATAATTAAAGATAATTTCAAGATAACGAAAAAGAAATCAGTGAAAACATGTGTCAAACACTGTAACAACAGCCACCAAAAACGGCATCACCACGACCAGTCAAACCCTTTATGTTCAGTACACATATCAGGCTATGTACTAGAATTGGAACTGTAGTTAAAAGAGCAGGAAACTCAAAAAATGGATTAAAGGGGAGGAAAAAATATTTTCTAAGTACTAAATAGCCAGAGAAGCAATATAGACTCATTTCCAGTATTGTACAATTTTTTTTCAAACTGAAAAACTCCATCTCTATTAAGAAATATCAATCCTAAGACCTTTTGTCTTTTCTTAGGCATTTTCAAAATGTCTCTTTTTAATTGTTAATATTTATTTCATGTTACATGTTTTATTTCTCCTTGGAGACTTATATCTAAAGCCTTCCAATTCTCTGTTGCTTACAGCAATATCTTTCAGATATTTTCAATGATTTTCTGACTTTGATTATTTTAGTTATTTCTGCTAAGACTCAATATAATTTTTATGCAGCTTGACTATATATCACTGAGTTCAAGAAAAACTGGACTAAAAGGGGATGATCTAACTAGGCAAGTGGTATTCATCAATTTAGTAAAAAAAAAAAAACAACTCCAAATACTAGAAATTTAGTAAGGTAAGGAAAATTCTAATAATTCACAACTCCTCTCTGAAAGAATATTCCATGTGATTAGAATGAATATTTTGATAAGCTCCTTGGATAAGTGGGGATATTATAAAGGTCACATTCAAATAACAACAGGGTTGACTGACAACCTTCTAAAAATATTGAGTTTGATGAAGGACATTTACAGGCTTGAGTGAAGAATACATATTCAGAACCAGAGCTCAACTGTTCACTACAAGAGAGAAAGGGGTGAGCAGTGATCCTCTTGTTTGCCTTTTCTTGAATATCAGCCTCTCTTCTAAACAAATGGTAAACAAACACTTGAAGTGAACCAGACTTTAAATCATAACTCTGATCAGAACTTCCTCACATCTCAGTTTGAAGCATTCAACCAAAACCACACCAAAACCCCAACTAAAACAAAACAAAAGCCCAAAACAAACAAACAAAAACTACAGCCAAAAAAAACCACAACACTATTCCTTTGCCTTGGTTAGGTTGTTTTGGGCGTCTTTTATTTGTCTCTATGTTTTAGAATTGTTTCTGTTTATCCCTTTTATCTCTTTTATTCAGCTTCAGTTCAGTTCAGTCAGTCGCTCAGTCGTGTCCGACTCTTTGTGACCCCATGAATCGCAGCACGCCAGGCCTCCCTGTCCATCACCAGCTCCCGGAGTTCACTCAGACTCACGTCCGTCGAGTCCGTGATGCCATCCAGCCATCTCATCCTCTGTCGTCCCCTTCTCCTCCTGCCCCCAATCCCTCCCAGCATCAGAGTCTTTCCCAATGAGTCAACTCTTCACATGAGGTGGTCAAAGTACTGGAGTTTCAGCTTATATATAGCATCATTCCTTCCAAAGAAATCCCAGGGCTGATCTCCTTCAGAATGGACTGGTTGGATCTCCTTGCAGTCCAAGCGACTCTCAAGAGTCTTCTCCAACACCACAGTTCAAAAGCATTAATCCTTCGGTGCTCAGCTCTCTTCACAGTCCAACTCTCACATCCACAAATGACTACTGGAAAAACCATAGCCTTGACTAGACGGACCTTAGTTGGCAAAGTTATATCTCTGCTTTAGAATATGCTATCTAGGTTGGTCATAACTTTTCTTCCAAGGAGTAAGCGTCTTTTAATTTCGTGGCTGCAGTCACAATCTGCAGTGATTTTGCAGCCCCCCAAAATAAAGTCTGACACTGTTTCCACTGTTTCCCCATCTATTTCCCATGAAGTGATGGGACCGGATGCCATGATCTTTGTTTATTCAGCCTGGACATCTTCTAATGTTCTGTCTTTGGTTCTGTGATCTTATCTTCTGTTGTTGCTGCTGCTCCTGCTGCTAAGTCGCTTCAGTCGTGTCCGACTCTGTGTGACCCCATAGACGGCAGCCCACCAGGCTCCCCCATCCCTGGGATTCTCCAGGCAAGAACACTGGAGTGGGTTGCCTTTTCCTTCTCCAATTCATGAAAGTGAAAAGTGAAAGGGAAGTTGCTCAGTCGTGTCTGACTCTTCGCGACCCCATGGACTGCAGCCCACCAAGCTCCTCCGTCCATGGGATTTTCCAGGCAAGAGTACTGGAGCGGGGTGCCATTGTTGTTAACTGACATTAAGAACTGATGTATTTTTCAATTGCTGAGTTTCTGTTTGATTTTACTGAGAGATTCCTGTTTTACTCTAGTTCTCCATATTTTTCTTATTTTCCTCTACTATCATAACATATTAAACATAGCTATTTTCAACTGAATACCTGCCAACACAAGTAATTGACTTGTTATTGTGTTTCTTTTCATGATCAATTTCACAGTTCTAGCTTTTCTTTCCAAGCCCATAGTAATTTTTATTTGAATACAAGATACTGCACATTTTCAAGAAAATAGTAGAGGGTCCAAATGATGACAATCTTCAATTAGAGAAGATTTATTCTTTCTTCTGCTAGTCAGATACAGTGGGGTGGGGTAGAGTGATGCTATTTACCTTAAATACAGTCATGCAGGGGAGGGCGGCTACTTTGCTAAGACTCAGGCTCCACTTTGGTTTCTTTTCTTCTTACAAGATGGCCCTTTATGATTCTCCTTGGAATTTCTTATGAATGTTTATCTCCTCAGTACTAAAAGACAGCAAAAAATTCACCTTTTTTTTAAAAAAAAAGATCTTTTATGATCTAGTTTTTTGGCTCCTGACCGTGCAGCTTCATATTTTGACAAATGTCCTGAGGTGGAGACTCCATGATGATGTTTTCTATGCTACTTTAAGTCACTTCAGTCGTGTCTGACTCTTTGCGACCCTACGGACTGTAGCCCACCAGACTCCTCAGTCCATGGGATTCTCCAGGCAATACTTTGTGGATTGACCTTCCCTTCTCCAGGGGATCTTCTGACCCTGGGATTGAATCCACGTCTCTTATGTCTTCTGAACTGGCAGGCAGGTTATCACTAGAACAGCCTGGGAAGCCCCTTGATGTTCTGAGACCTCTTAAGTCCTTGATTTTGTAACATCAGCCCTGTTCTACTGTCACTATTTTTGTTTGCTTTCTGTCCCACTTAAGTGGTTCTCCCTTTAGGGTAAAACCTAGATTATTATGAACCTATATGCAGGGTTTTTAAAAAGACTCTAGGCATTCTGTGGTTGAAGAGATCATCAAAGTCCCTCTGGCACTCCAAGTCCTTCCAGCTTTCACCTGTTGTTCTCATATACCTCTCCTTGCCTCCACCTACAGCAGGTCTTTATTTCCCAAACATGGATGCAAGGAACTCAGATTGCTTTTATAAAAGTTCTGCTCAAATCTTACACAGCTTCAGAACTCACTAAATGTCACCGTTGGAAACTACATGTGTTTGAGATGCCTCACGTTCCACTTCTGTTACTCTAGCCCAATGATGATGTAAAAAGTTCTGCTAGATTGTTTGCTTCTAGCAGAGAGCTTCTGTTTGGGTCTAGCGATATCTACGATTTATAGCCAGTGTGAAGGTTTAGTAACTGTCTCCAGGGGACTACTGCAGATCCTCAGCTCACTTCTGAAGGGTTCTCCATCTGTAATTTTACTTTTAAATTCTCACTGCTTTCATTGAGCCCTAATGCCTTTACATAGATCATTTTGTAATTCACTGGCTTGCTTGTTTGTTTTTAGTGAGAAGCTTGGCCCACTGTGAACCATTTCATTCTTTTTGAAAATGGAAGGCTCCCATTGTTTTGAATTTCCATTCAACTGAAAACTTCATTTACTTGTAAAGTATTTTAAGACTAGCAAAAGGCATATAGAGAATAATGTATATAAAACACCAGTGTATCCTCTACTCAGCTTAAGAATTAAATATTTGCAAATCAGCTCACTTTCCAACATCATAAACCACAGCAAGTACAATAGAAAAGCCCTATAAAATTCCCTCCCAAAAATTATCTTGAATTTAAACTTTATGATTCTGATACACATCTTCATGCCCTTTATTTACACCCATTCATCACCATCCACACATTTTCAACCCTCTACACACGTCCATTCAAATTCATAATGTACTACTTAGTAGTTTTTATATATTTCTAAACTTTGTATTAAAGGTATCATGCATTCTATTTCCTTGTGCAACTTGCTTTTAAAAATTCAACTTACTTTTAAATTTGTGTTAATACTTGCAGTTCTTGTTATGCACTCTCATTGAGCATTTCAATTTTTTCTTTCTCTCGCCACTGCAATCAATACCACTATGACTATCTTTAAACAGTTTCTCCCTTCACAGGTATGAGAATTTCTATAGAATATATACCTAGAAGGAAAGTTGCTGGGTCATAGGTTATGCACATCTTTAAAGTGAGCAAATTGCTCGCCAATGAGATAATACTGATTTAAATGTATCCACATTTTATGGGACTTTTTGCTCCTCTACATTCTCACTAGTACTTAGTTAGCCTTTATAAGTTTGACAATCTGATGGTATGAACTGGTATCTCCTTTTGTTATTTTTTTTTGAGTTATGTTCTATCTACTGAAGGAATTTTCATATATGCTAAATATTAATGTTTATTATACATTTTGCAAAATTTTTTCTTAGTCTGTGGTTTTTCTTTTTCACTATGTTTTTTTGGATATTTTAATGTACAGGCATTTAAAATTTCAAAGTATTCATCTATAACACTTTTTTTGTTCTTTTTTTACATTTCTTAAAGTTTATTTTTATTTTAATTTGTTGATTCTTTAATTAAAGGATAATTGCTTTACAGAATTTTGTTTTCTGTCAAACCTCAGCATGAATCAGCTATAGGTATACATATATCCGCCCCCCTTTTGAACCTCCCTCCCATCTCCCTCCCCATCCCACCCCTCTAGAGGTTGATACAGAGCCCCTGTTTGGCTTTCTTGAGACACACAGGAAATTCCCATTGGCTATCTATTTTACCTGTCGTAATGTGAGTTTCCGTGTTACTCTCTCCATACATCTCACCCTCTTCTCCTCTCTCCCCATGTCCATAAGTGTATTCTCTATGTCTGTTTCTCCATTGCTACCTATAACACTTCTTTTTCATTTTAGCGTATATATTTTTTCTTGACTAAGAAATAAATTCTTTCTCTAAACTCTCTCCTAAATGTCTTAAATTCTTACTGTACATACTTTAGTTTTAAATCCATCTACAATTAATATTTGATTAAGGTATGAGGTATCAATTTTTTTTCATGTATGTAGCCAATGGACTCAGCATTCCTTCAGTGATTTGCAATGCTACCTATATTTTCTACTAAGTTTCAGGTATGCTTGTGTTGCTTTTTGAATCACTATTCAATTTCATTCACCTATTTGTTCTCTCACCTTATAAGTATTAGTCTTCAAAATTAGCTATGTATTCCTGACATTTTTCTGCTTCATATAAATTTTCATTAGTAGCTGTATTAATCAAGATAGGTAAGGCCATGCTTTATAAGTGAAAAAAAAAAAAAGTTCACACAAACTTTTAGTGGCTTAAAAAAAAAAGTGCCTCTCAGCCAAGTAATGAATGAGAGGTTTAGGTTACTTCATCTGTGACCTCGTGGTCACTCTCAGTGACTTGGGAGACCGTGACGCCTACCATTTTCTATCATGTTGGACTGACCAGTGCTAATCATCTAGCTAAAATTACATGGGAAGCTGGAAAATGTAGAGGTGTACAGCTTCTGCTATACATATAAACATTCAGGTAAAACCCATTGCAACTTTAAATCTATTTCAATGAATTCGGATAAATTTTAAGAGAACTGATTTTTTTTTTAATGACAACTATAATTATTTAGAGTGGTTTTAGGTGCACAGCAAAAACTGAGGGGAAGGTATACTTTCCCTAAACCTCCTGCCCCCACATGTATTGCCTCACCTGTGATAGATTATCAACATCTCCTACCAAAATAGTATATTTGTTACAATTGATGAACCCACACTGACACACCATAATCATCCGAAGACCACAGTTTACCTTAAAGTTCACTCTTGCTACTATACATTCTATGTATAAGAGCATATATCAATCGCAGACTCATCACTGTTCTAAAAATCCTCTGTGATCTGCCTGCTCACCGTCCCAACAACCTAATCCCTACAAACTACTGCTAGCATTCATTGTCTCCAGGATGGCATATGCTTGAATTCAAACAGCATGCAGCCTCTCTCAGATTGGCTTCTTTCACTTAATAATATGCATTTAAGGCTCTTCCATGTCTTTTCATGGCTTTATAACTCATTTATTTTCAGTGCTGAATAATATTCCATCACTTACCCTCTGAAAAGCATCGTGGTTGTTTCCAAGTTTTGGCAGTTTATGAACCAACTTGCTATAAACATTGGTACGCAGGTTCTGGAGTGCATGTAAATTTTCAGCTCTTCTGAGTAAATACTAAGAAGCCTGACTGCTGGATTATATGCTTAGAGAATGTTTAGTTTTGTTAAAACCAACCGTCTTCCAAAATGGTTTCACCATTTTTATTACCACCAGCAATGAATGAGAGTTCTTGTTGCTCCACATTCTCATCAGCATTTAGTACTGTCAGTGTTTTCAATTTTGGTTATTCTAATAGATGTGGAGTGCTATCTCATGGTTACTTTAATTTGTACTTCCCTGATGACATACAGTGTGGAAAATCTTCTCACATGTTGATTTGCAACCTGTAAATTTGTTTCGGCAAGATATCTGTTAAGGTCTTTGGTACATTTTTAATCAAGTTGCTTGCTCCTTTATTGTTGAGTTTTAGGAGTTCTTTGTATAGTTTTGGATAACTGGCCTTTGTAAACATTTTCTTCCAATCTATGGCTGGTCTTATTCTCCTGACATTTTCTTTCTTATAACAGATACTTTAAATTTTAATGAAGTATATATACATTATTTCTTTCATGATCATGTCTTTGGTGCTAAAAAGTCATCACCAAACCCAATGTCATCAATGTTTTCTCGTATATTAACTTCTGGGAGTTTTGTGTTTTACATTTAGTTCTATAACCCATTCACAGTCAATTTTTGTGAAGAGTTTAAAGTCTGTGTCTAGATTGATTCTGATACCATTTGCTTTGTCAAAGATCAGCTGGCCATTTTTACATGAGTCTACTTCTGGGCTTTCTATTTTGTCTATTCTTTTGCTAATACCACACTGTCTGAACTACTATAGTTTTATAGTAAGTCTTAAAGTCAGGTAGTGTCAGTCTTCCAACTTTGTTCTTCTCCTTCAATATTAGGTGTTGTCTGTTCTGGGTTTTTTGCCTCTCTATATAAAGCTTAAAACCAGTCTGCTGATGACCGTAAAATAATTTGCTGGGATTTTGATTGGAATTGCTTTGAATATACAGATCATGTTTGGCATAACTGAATACTGGTCTTCCTATCTTAGAACATGAATTACTCTCCATTTATTTAGGTCTTTGATTTCATTCATCAATGTTTTATAGCTTTTAAATATTTTGTTAGATTTATATCTAAGTACTAATATTTCATTTTGGGGGTTGTTAATAAGCTTCATTTGTTCATTGCTGGTATATAGGAAAGCAATTGACCTTCGAACATCAACCTTGTATTTTGTGGCCTTAATACAATCCTTACTGGTTCCAGGTACTTCTGGTCAATTTTTTTGGATGTTCTACACAGATTATCAGGTGATCTGAGGACACAGACAGTTTTATCTCTTCGTTCCCAATCTGTACACATTTTATTTCTTTTCCTTATCTTACTGCATTAGCCAGAACTTCTGGTTTAACACTGAAAAAGAATGGTGAAAAGGGATTTAACTGATATCTTCCTAATACTGAATATTTATGCTTATAAATGTAGTATACCCTTTCTAATTTATTTAAACTTCTTTATAAAACCCCTCACTTCAGAGAAATGGAATTGATTACAGACCTATAGAGCCATGTGAGGGTGGAATGACTTAATTTTGCACACTGAGGCATTCCTTCTAAATACTTTGATAATCTATTATCTGCCAAACTCTGCATGCCAAGACCAAGAACTAAGATTATTAACATTCTGTTTACTCTAGCTTAACATTTTGATAACTCCTGTACACTTTAACATATGATCTAAGAAATAACAGATTCTGTCCACTGTGTATAATCATTTTGACCTTATTCATTTTTCCTAAAATGGGAAAGTAGGTCACTTCCTCCAAAAATATCTTGAAAATATGCAATCTTACCATCATTTCATCCAAAATATTCAGTATTTACCTTACACAGGAGAATGCAACAAGAGTTGTTAGACCCATTGTGTCTTGGGCTTCAAAGTTTTTCCCATTTAGCCAAATAAGGCAAAATATACTTGAAAAGCCTTCTGTAATGGATTTACAGGAATACAGAGAATTGGTCCAATGAGAGTAAGAACACCGATATTTCTTGTTAGTAACTTGAGAAAAACAAATGCATTTCAATGATTGTTTAACAGATTATGTTTCATTCTTTTTTTCATAGTAAGTGCTAAAAAGTCATCAAATACAAAGGCATATTAGTTTTGCATGGCTATTTTTAGCTAAAGTTCAAATTTAAATATCGATATCCCATGCAGCAAATATGCACTGACAACATTGTCTTTAGTAATAACTTACTCAACGTGAGGACATTTGAAACTAAAGAAGGTACATTCTTTGTTATTTTTTAAATTGTTAGGATCACAGCCACCAAATGAATACTCAAGTCTATTGCGGCAGCCTGAAAGAATTAATTATACACCCCACATGCTAAAGTTATTACGAGAAAATAAATTATACAGGAAACCCATCTGGTCAGATATTTCTTCACAAAAGGAAATGTATTTTGGGAAAGGTTTTTATTGCAGAGTGTGTGTGTGTGTGTGTGTGCATGTATGCATATGTGAGTGTGGTGTGCATGTGGGTGTATGTGTATATATGGGCGTTTAAAAAGTGTAGCAAAGGAATGGATGAGAGAGAGAGAGACTCTCTAGAAATGACATTATAAACTTCAATCCTCACAGCATATTACCTATATCTCCTGGTAAGACCTGCATTATAGGAAGCCACAAAAATGATATCCTATGACTTTCCTGTATCGAAGGTATTTTTCAGTTAAAATTAAAGGACAAGTTCACCTTCAACTATAGTTTTATACCAGCCCTCATGTAACGCTGCTGCTGTTCAACATTCTGATCCTGTTCTAACCAGCCCTGGCTTCTCTGCATCCTAATCCTACCTGTGGCAGAAAGACAGGGGGCTAAGGAGGGAAGTAAACCTAGAGAGCTCGAGGGAAACTGTGCCCACCTAGCCCTACTGCATGATGAAGGGATTTCCAGGTAGAATTCTATCCTCAATTGTGGCTACAAGCTGAGGTTACAATTGGCTATGGATCTTTGAGAGAAAAGGTTTAAAACCTTTAAAATTATTGTATATCGTTAAGTGATTTAAGAAAAGTAAAATAAAAATGATCACAAAGCCTATATCTTCCAGGTTACAGACTTTATGGTAGACTGGTTAAGAGCTAACAACGACAACAACAACAAAGTTTTAAAAGAATTACCAAAAAGCATCTATATTTTAAAGGAGACAAAGAAAGGACCCAGGAAATGGAGTCATCTAGCTTAACTTCCACACCTGTAAAAAGAACTGGACAAAATAATCCACAATCAACTGTTGAGTACCTAACAAGGAACTGAATGGAGAATAACCATCAGCTTGCCTTGCTAAACTAACCTACTTTTATGTAAGAATGCCCTAGTTGACTGTACACTGTGCTCAAATTACCACAGTGGCAACATCTTTCAGAGATTAATTTGAATGCCAAGTAATTATTTAGTATGATTAGTACTTTTGTTGATGACTATTAGAGCAAGTGCCTTCTCGGTGGTAAACATGTTTTTTTTTTTTAAAAAAAATCCTAACCTCCTTACCAAGCATGAATCCCAATCTCCACCCTTTAAAAGGAGGAGGGAAATGTATGTAACTTTTAAGACTCTACTTCAAGATGCTTACTTGAATAGATCTTAGATGGTCTAAAACTGTGGATCCAAGTTGACATGTAGAAAACTACCTCAATCTGCGAGTCACTATAGCCGTAAATTTGAGGAAGCAGAACAAACTCCATCAGGTTTTCCTCTGGGGTTCCTATCAACAAGATACAGTAGGCCCTCCATATCGGTGGGTTCAACTTTTATAGATTAAACCAAAGGCAGATAGAAAATATTTGAGAAAAAATAGTCCAGAAAGTTTCAAAAAGCAAAACTTGAATTTGTCACATGATGGTAACTATCTACACAGCATTTTTTGTGTGTGTTAGCTATTGTAAGTGATCTAGAAATAATTTTAAAGTATATGGGAACATGTGCATAGGTTATATGCAAATACTACCACATTTATAAAGGGGACTTACGGATCTTCAGGTTCTGGTATACCCTGGGAAGGGGTTGAGGTGGTAGCCCTGGAACCAATCCTTCTGCGATACCAAGGGATTACTGATTAGTAAACAGTCCATTTCCTGGCAAACATAATTAAGATAAGGTGAGAACTAGCAATAAAGCAGGAAGAATATCTAGGTGTTTTCTTTTTTATTTAACCAAAGCAGTTTTATTTTTCTCCCAACAATGTAATCACCAAAAAACTAACAAATAAATTAAAATTTGCAACCATCTAACTGGGAAACTTGGATAAAATTCCAAGTACCCTAGGTCTTTTATTTTCTCATCTCTAAAATGAATGTGTTAAGTCATTAGATGATTTCTAAAAATCAATGTGGCACTAAACTATACTTATTGAAAACAAACCAGAACTGTATGCTTTCTCTTATACCTATCTTTTACAACATATAAATTACTGTAGGCAAAGTTGGAAATGTTTATCTATGGACACTTCTCAGATGTCAAGATGGGGAAGGTGGATAGTATATCAAGAAGTGGTTATCCTTAAACAAATGAGACTTCTTAATTAAGTGAATAGATGGTCAAAAACATACCTGTGGTCACTGGAAGAACAGATAAGCCAGTGTACTTTGTTAGAATAAAGTATGTTGCTATTTTTTCCTTTTGAGAACATTTTGAAGAAAGCAGGCCAGGAACTAAAACATAAAAGGAAGTATTTTAAGCTTCTAAAGAGAATAGAGCTTAACCTAGAGACCCAACCATGTAAGCAAAGCCAAAAATTACACCTCAAGTTGAAATATAAAGGAGGAAAGCTTCAGCAGAAAATCTGTGAAATGAAGCAAGACTATGAACAAAGGACAAATACTAAGAAAGAAAGGAAAAAAGAAAATTATAGAATACAAGTACTTGGAAATTCAGGGAAAACTGACCTCAGAAAAGAACTTTGCCACCATCAAAGTAAAGCAATCTTACATCTATGACATAAATTCTTAAAACATGATTCCAGAAGAATCTATACAAATAAACTATTGGTTATGCTAAAATATTCTCAACTGTTAAAATATCTCTGTATTCACCTTATTCACCATACTTCATCTGTATTATAAAGTTTAAAATTCCTCATAAAGAATAGCACCCTAAAATACTATCCTTTTCCTTAAAGAAGAGAAACTATACTATCATCTTTAACTGAAGGACTGCAAACTTCTTTTTATTACTGTTTAACATCCTCTTCCTTCAATAAGTATCCAAATAATAGTAGAAAATATTTCTATGTTAGTGTGTATATGTGTGTGTGTATCTGTAGCTATAGAAATATATCTTCAAATATCTTTGGCTCAAAGATGGTTTCAGAGGGAATTACAAACCTGAATGAATCAGCTCATGACCTCTTTTAAAACTACAGAAATGACTGCTTCATGCTTCATCAACTGTCTTTAATATAATGAATAATAAAGCATGGTTAAATCACCTTGCAGGGACTATTTAAAAGTGAATAGGGTCCCTTTACTTTCCAACATATTATTCCTCTTTGAGGAAGATTAGGAGGAGATACCAGATGGTTAGTTATCCATCCACACTAATCATTAAAGACAGTCAATATCAAATGATCCACATTATCATTAAGTTCTTTAGTACATAGTGTATATGTCATTTTTGAGGATCACTAGTAGACTAATCATAGTAAGTAGGTATAATACTTGTTGAATTGCACTGTATTATGTTTATTATCCAATATAAATAGGGTCATGTTCTCAACGGTAGCCAATTATAATATAATAACTAATGCTAACTGACACATAATAAAATAAAAATAAGCACCTGAATAAAAGTTTTAGTAAGCTATTATCTGGAAACTAAGAAAATGATGAGACAAAAGTACAGTGACCTTACACTATAAAGATAAAATAAAAAGCTCCTTAAACCTAAATAGGAAGATTGTCCAGCGCCATGAAACACAACCCTATGAAGGGAGGTTGTTTTTAAGTCTTTTCAATATGACCTCAAACTTCCACTCCCAGTAACTTCACCATAGTTTGGGCTATCCTAGTCCACTTCTTCCCTGAAATACTGCAATAACTTACATGATTTCTCTTCTTGCCTTCTAAACCTAAACTAGTATATTCTACAAACCACCAATACATTATTTCTCACATGGTCTAGTTCCATATCTTGAGTTGTATATCCTGTTAACCAGAGGATATACCTATTGACCTAAAGCACTCTCTTGCAGAATCATTCTGGGTTAGCAAGTAGTTTCAATGTAGATAGCAAGAAATTCAGAACCTAGTTCTAATAAAGCCACAGTCACTAACTAGCTATTTGAGATCAAGGAAGGCCCCTTGGGCTCTTGATTCAAACTCCAATCTAACAGTGACTTTCAGATTATAAAATTCTAAATCTACAGCACTGTGGAAGACAGAAAGCAGTAGGAGATCTGAGGATTGAACTTAAACAGAACTCCAATTAGTTCTCCTGGTTTTAGCTCTGCTTCACACTTCCCAGCCTATATATCATCTTGGCTTCCCTGGTGGCTTAGAGGTTAAAGCATCAACCTCCAATGCGGGAGACCTGGGTTCAATCCTTGGGTCAGGAAGATCCCCTGGAGAAGGAAATGGCAACCCCACTCCAGTATTCTTGCCTGGAGAATCCCATGGACGGAGGAGCCTGGGAGGCTACAGTCTACGGGGTCGCAAAGAGTCGGACATGACTGAGCAACTTCACTTTCACTTTCACACTTACTTCCAGGAGTACCTCTTAGCACCAGTTGAAGCCTTTTGGAGATCTATGAAGTTAGCTCTGTAGTTTCTTGGCTTTCTGTGCAATTACTTTAGGATTGAATGTTTTTAGGACTGCTAGATCAGCTACCATCTGCCCATACACGTTTTTGGTTTCCAAAATTATGTTGCTGTTGCCTCTTTTTTTTTTTTTTTTTTTTTTTGGTCCTTGTGGGTTTATACCTTTAAAGAACAGTTACTATAATTTTAACAAGATTTCAAAAAAGAGTGAAAGTCAATGCACATGTTCAACCTGCCATCATTACTTAGAATTAGTTTTTCTTAAACTTGTTTCAGAAACGATATTCTGTGAGGACTAATTCCAACAGATCTGGAATGGGCCTCAGCTCTGTCACTAAAATTAGAAAAGACCCTACGGAACTGATACCTGGTTAAGGCATGACGGACTGATTCACAGTGCTGCTTTATAACCACAGGTTCAAAGAGTCTGGGGAGGTTTGGTCCATCATGTCAAGATTGTTTCTTGGTAACAGTGAAATTAATGATCTGCATCTGGTCTCCACGAGACACGTACTGATTATAGAGCAAAAATCTGTCTCTGTGACCAGCAGACTCATCTGGGCTCAGACTCCATTTGTGGCTTCCTGGCTCCAAGGAATTTTGTGCACTGTCTGTGGTTCCTTTTCTGAGAGAAGTGCATCTACTATGGCCTACTAAGGAAGGCAATCAGAGCTGGCACCTGCCCTCTCTTGAGCCAACAGTCTTTGGATGTGATGCATGTCCTTGATTAAATCCTGCGGCAGTATTTCACCACTTCTTCCTGCAATAAATTGCCGGTTTGCATGCATTGCCATTTTGGATCTTGTGACTCTTTCTAAGCAATTTAATACTATTTAACTGCCCCTATTGGGACAATAGGTAACCATATAATTTTAAATTTTCATAATACTGCTTCAGTAATTTCTGTACAACAAATTAGTGTGTTATATTAACTAGGTTAAAAACCATTTTCCTTGGCTTAAGGTCCTCATAATATAAAACCCTCAGGAATGAGTAAATTAAAGTATATCACAGGGAAATCTCAAAACAAAGAGAAGCTTTATAAACAGTAACAAACAAGCCAGCACCAGGTAACAAAGTTAGGCACATTTTTGGTGCCATGTGGACCGACGATGAATAACTGATAACTCATGTTTACCATCCTGACACTCCATCATTTATCATAAAGGAATGTGCCTCAAATTGTGAACTGAATGTCATGAACTGATGCAGTCAAAACAGAGAATCCCAGAACTACAGATTTTTCATCTATACACCTAGAAGTCTTTACAGAACCTCTGTTGTTAATTTCATCTATTAGGCTCACACAAAGGAAAAAGAATCATAAGTAGGGTAATTCTGGCTCATATCCTCTAGGAACGTCAAAACCCACAGTGATCACTTGAATTGCATTTTGAATCAACATTAGTACTCACTCTGAAGCAGGGCACTAGTGCATTTCCAGCCAAAAGAGTGTAGCCAAATTCTGCACCTGCTGAAACTCTACTCATCAATCAGAGTTACATGTGCGCCAAGAAGCAATAAGCCACCATGGGGATTGTTGGTGGCCTGGATTGTTTCTATCAAACTCCCACAAGCAAGACAATATCATTGGCTGTATTTCAAAAAGAAATCAGGAAACTGAGCCAATGTTAACTTTTGAACTTGCAGAGTAACTTTGGAGCACCAGGTCCTGATGTCAGAAGCAAAAACAAGTACGACTTCTCAAATGAAATCTTTCTTAAAAACTAGAATTTCTGAGCAGTTACCAAATGTGAAGCTCTGATCTACGTTTATACACAAAACCTAGTGAGAAAAACAAAACTATTCCCATTTTACAAATGAGAAAACTAAGGCTCAGTTTGACAAATGAGAAAAGTGTATACATAACTGACACTCTCAATGCTTGAAATGTCATAAAGCAGGATCTGAACACAGATGTGCATTGCTGCAACATGCTCTTTCTAATACATCCAATTCTCTCCTAAAAAAGTTCTATTACCCTTCTATACTCTGTCTGTACATGCTCAGTTATAATTCCTTTTGCATTTTCTAAATTTAACATGGCTGCCTATCTTACTAAGTTATTGAGTGTCCTAATAACCTGGCATTTCAGCAAAGTAGCCAACCATTCAGTCATTCATTCACTCATTCATTTAATAAGACATATGAAAATCAACACTAAATATTCATTGGAAGGACTGATGTTGAAGCTGAAGCTCCAGTAGTTTGGCCACCTAATGTGAAGAGGCAACGCTTTGGAAAAAGACCCTGATGCTGGGAAAGACTGAAGACAGGAGGAGAAGGGGATAACAAAGCATGAGATGGCTGGATGGCATCACTAATACAATGGACATGACTTTGAACAAACTCCAGGAGATAGTGAAGGACAGGGAAGCCTGGCGTGCTGCAGCCCGGGGGGTCACAAAGAGTCAGACACGACTGAGCAACTGAACAACCACATCAAATAAACATTTTCTGAGCACCAATCTATTCAAAGTCATACATACAGAAAAGACAGAGGCCCTTAACCAAAGATCTAAAATAGAAATCAATTTGCATCTATGATATATACTGCACCACCTAAAATGAACTTTTCACATATCCAACATGCACGCCACATACAGCCTTATACATGCACACTCTTAAATTTTCTCTCCTTTGCTAAATTATGACTTATATATCACAGGCTGGTGAACAAATACTTCAAGCTATTGAACAATGGGGCTATCTGCCTCCCTGCTTTGCATGGCTGTACCCTCACACACAATATACCTTGTCTATGCTGCAATAATCGAGCAATCATAATAATGTTTGATTGTGCTTTGCCTTTACTTCATAAAAAAATGACCAGAAAATAGAAAATGAAGGTATTGTTTTGGAGCTAACACAACTGAGACAAAAATGGAAATGGTGAGTCATGCCACAAATGATGAATCCTAAGCTTGACTGGCTGTGTTTTCAATCGTGAGGAAAAAGAACACAATCCAAAATCATGAAAAAGAACCACCCTACTTCTATCAGTGAGGATTCTGTCTGAAAGCTTCCATTCAGTGATACATGAAATAAATAAGCATTTTAGTTTATAAGTTTAAAAATCAAGGTTCAAAAGCTTGCCAGTAATTTGGATTCAGAGAGGGTTTTACCACCCTGGAGACTGTAGCTACACAGTTGTTACAGGCCCCTTCACCAAGACAGGAAAACTTGGGAGTTCATATTTCTTTTGAGAAATTCTTCAAGGAAGTTGATAAGAAGCCATCAAAGTGAACAGCAGAATTTTTTATTCTTTTCCTTGCATAATCATCGTAAAATGCTTCTCAACAGTCAAATCACTTATTTTAATTTTCCTAAAAGTCATGCAAGTAATGTGAAATTATCTAGTATATTATAGGGAAAATATGGCACATTCAGGTATTCAGAGAAGTAGATCAGGTAACTTTTTTTTTAATATTTAGTGTTTAATTCGGTTTTTAATTTTTAAGAATATTAAAACTATAAATCATAAAATTTCTCTATTTATAGACTAATTATCAATTTTATCTCTTTTTAACTTCCTGGGAGTTAAATCTCATTATTGAGATTCTCTGTTTTTCGTTAAGACATTCAACTGTTAAATATATTTTCAGGAAAGCTTTAACTGGAAGGTAGGGGACACCTTGCATCAGGATAATTACTATAAAAATATATTGGGGAAGAACTTTTCATTAAAAATTAGGTAACAATTTGATAAGTTGTATTTCTACTCACAGAAATTAAATAATACATTTAGAAAGTAGAGGAAGAAAGTGTTAATCACTCAGTTGTGTCCGACTCTTTGCAACCCCATAGACTATAGCCCACCAGGCTTCTCTGTCCATGGAATTCTCCAGGCAAGAGTACTGCAGTGGGTTGCCATTCCCTTCTCCAGGGGATCTTTCTGACCCAGGGATCAAACTCAGGCCTCCTACATTGAAAGCAGATTCTTTACTCTCTGAGACACCAGGGAATTTGTATTTCTCTTCATTGAAACTAAATAATACATTTAACCACCATATTAATTTGTTTGGATGTTCAAAATAAGCAGATTCTAACTTTCCTGAAAATGTGTGTCTTTATTTCATATAAGTAGTACACGAGAGTCTCACCTTGAGGACCTCACCAGGAGAAAAGTGATCACTGGCTGGATTCATGGAGCCATTCAAAATTTTAATAATTTAAAAATTAGTCTCCTCTAATCTCAGATATAGTTCATTTTGCAAATGAAAAATCCTTATATTTTTTCTCTCAATATTAGTTCTTTTTTGTTAAAAAGCTTATAACTATTAGATAGCACATACTTTTTTAACTCATTAAATATATTAAGTTATCCCTGGGTAGCTCTTTCTAGTGGAATTTATTATAAGTCTTTGTTATATTGAAGTCTTTGAAAGACATGCCTAGGTCTTTATGAACTGTTCTATGTAACCACCTCTGTTTTTAAGAGCAAACATCTCAAAATACTATGTGTATTTCTGCTTATGGCGAGGGCATTGGTAGAGTTAATAATTTTTAATACATGAAAATTTTTAATTTGAAATAATTCACCTTAGTTTTTGAAAGATAAGATAGAAATAACCAATTCCTCAATATTTTATTCTAAAAGTGTGCTTCCTTTATTGTTTTTAAGACTATTAAAATAAAATAGCTTAATAGCTTTGCATGCCAGTCCTTTTCTAGAAAATGCAATCTTTTAAAATAGCATTTTATCATCTTTTAACAATGTACATACCTGTCCAAAAACTATGGAAGAAGTAAATATGTATATATATATATATATATATATATATCCTTAGAGGCACAAGGATATAACTTTAGTTTTTCCACTTTTGGGCTGCTATTTCTTCAATCATCTACCACCTTGCCAATGTTAATATGTATATAAAAGCTCATAGTACACTGATGTATTTACATAATCTTAAATGTCAGATTTTAAGTCAAGTACTTTAGGTAGATTGTAAGATGAGAGACCAAAAAAAAAAGAAAGAAAGGAAAGAAGGAAGAGGGAAGGGAGAGAGGTGGGGAAGTGAGAAAAGAGAGAGGGAAGGAAGGTGGGAGAAAGGCATAAATTGTTCCGACACTTTAAGGAATTTATATACCAGACAGCCTGGAAAATTGGTTATGAGGTAGATATTTAAATATTAGTAGAAAGAAAGAATGACTAAAGAATGCAAATATCACTTCATTCATTAAAGAGATTGAGCAACCACATCCTACAAAGAACACGAAGAAATTGTAGTGTATTATGTATGTGAGAGTTGGACAGTGAAGAAGGCTGAGCGCTGAAGAATTGATGCTTTTGAACTGTGGTGTTGGAAAAGATTCTGAGAGTCCCTTGGACTGCAAGAAGATCCAACCAGTCCATTCTGAAGGGGATCAGTCCTGGGATTTCTTTGGAAGGGCTGATGCTAAAGCTGAAACTCCAGTACTTTGACCACCTCATGCGAAGAGTTGACTCATTGGAAACGACTTTGATGCTGGGAGGGATTGGGGGCAGGAGGAGAAGGGGACGACCGAGGATGAGATGGCTGGAATGCATCACTGACTCGATGGACGTGAGTCTGAGTGAACTCCTGGAGTTGGTGATGGACAGCAAGGCCTGGCGTGCTGCGATTCATGGGGTCACAAAGAGTTGGACACGACTGAGCGACTGAACTGAACTGAACTGAACTGAAACACCAAGGATGGAGAAGGAAATAGCAACCTACTCCAGTGTTCTTGCCTAAAGAATCCTGTGAATGGAGGAGCCTGGTGGTGGGGTCACACAGAGTCAAACACGACTGAAGCGCCTTAGAATGCATGCATGGGAGAAGGAAATAACAACCCACTCCAGTGTTCTTGCCTAGAGAATCCTGTGGAAGGAGGAGCCTGGTGGGCTGCCATCTATGGGGTCACACAGAGTCATACATGACTGAAGCGACTTAGCATGCACTGGAAAAGGAAATAACAACCCACTGCAGTATTCTTGCCTGGAGAATCCCAGGGACAGAGGAGCCTGATGGGGTGCCATCTATAGGGTTGCACAGAGGCAGACACAACTGAAGTGACTTAGCAGCAGCAGCAGCAAACACCAAAGAAGAGTTTCTAGACTAAGGAAAGAGTGTCCAAAGGCACTGAATGATGTCAAGATTTTAAACAAGAAATGAATCTGCAGATTGCTTTGGGTAGTATACTTGTTTTCACTATATTGATTTTTCCGATCCATGAACATGGTATATTTCTCCATCTATTAGTGTCCTCTTTGATGTCTTTCATCAGTGTTTTATAATTTTCTATATATAGGTCTTTAGTTTCTTTAGGTAGGTATATTCCTAAGTATTTTATTCTTTTCGTTGCAATGGTGAATGGAATTGTTTCCTTAACTTCTTTTTCTACTTCCTCATTATTAGTGTATAAGAATGCAAGGGATTTCTGTGTGTTGATTTTATATCCTGCAAATTTACTATATTCATTGATTAGCTCTAGTAATTTTCTGGTGGAGTCTTTAGGGTTTTCTATGTAGAGGATCATGTCATCTGCAAACAGTGAGAGTTTTACTTCTTTTCCAGTTTGGATTCCTTTTATTTCTTTTTCTGCTCTGATCGCTGTGGCCAAAACTTCCAGAACTATGTTGAATAGTAGTGGTGAAAGTGGGCACCCTTGTCTTTTTCCTGACTTTAGGGGAAATGCTTTCAATTTTTCATTATTGAAGACCCAAAGCAACCTACAGATTCAATGCAATCCCTATCAAGCTACCAGTGGTATTTTTCACAGAGCTAGAACAAATAATTTCACAATTTGTATGGAAATACAAATAACCTCAAATAGCCAAAGCAATCTTGAGAAAGAAGAATGGAACTGGAGGAATCAACCTGCCTGACTTCAGGCTCTATACAAAGCCACAGTCATCAAGATAGTATGGAATTGGCACAAAGACAGAAATATAGATCAATGGAACAAAATAGAAAGCCCAGAGATAAATCCACACACCTATGGACACCTTATCTTTGACAAAGGAGGCAAGAATATACAATGGAGAAAAGACCTTCTCTTTTACAAGTGGTGCTGGGAAAGCTGGTCAACCACTTATAAAAGAATGAAACTAGATCACTTTCTAACACCACATACAAAGATAAACTCAAAATGGATTAAAGATCTAAACGTAAGACCAGAAACTATAATATAAACTCCTAGAGGAGAACATAGGCAAAACACTCTCTGACATAAATCACAGCAGGATCTTCTATGATCCACCTCCCAGAATATTGGAAATAAAAGCAAAAATAAACAAACGGGATCTAATTAAACTTCAAAGCTTCTGCACAACAAAGGAAACTATAAGGAAGGTGAAAAGACAGCCTTCAGAATGGGAGAAAATAATAACAAATGAAGCAACTGACAAACAATTAATCTCGAAAATATACAAGCAACTTATGCAGCTCAATTCCAGAAAAATAAACGACCCAATCAAAAAATGGGCCAAAGAACTAAACAGACATTTCTCCAAAGAAGACATACGGATGGTTAACAAACACATGAAAAGATGCTCAACATAAGAGAAATGCAAATCAAAACCACAATGAGGTACCATTTCACGCCAGTCAGAATGGCTGCGATCCAAAAGTCTACAAGCAATAAACGCTGGAGAGGGTGTGGAGAAAAGGGAACCCTCTTACACTGTTGGTGGGAATGCAAAGTAGTACAGCCACTATGGAGAACAGTGTGGAGATTCCTTAAAAAATTGCAAATAGAACTGCCTTATGACCCAGCAATCCTACTGCTGGGCATACACACCAAGGAAACCAGAATTGAAAGAGACACGTGTACCCCAATGTTCATCACAGCACTGTTTATAATAGCCAGGACATGGAAACAACCTAGATGTCCATCAGCAGACAAATGGGTGGTACATATACACAATGGAGTATTACTCAGCCATTAAAAAGAATACATTTGAATCAGTTCTAATGAGGTGGATGAAACTGGAGCCGATTATACAGAGTGAAGTAAGCCAGAAAGAAAAACACCAATACACTATATTAACACATATATATGGAATTTAGAAAGATGGTAATGATAACCCTCTATGCAAGACAGCAAAAGAGACACAGATGTATAGAATGGACTTTTAGACTCTGTGGGAGAGGGAGAGGGTGGGATGATTTGGGAGAATGGCATTGAAACATGTATACTATCAGGTAAGAAACGAATCATCAGTCTATGTTCGATACAGGATACAGGATGCTTGGGGCTGGTGCATGAGGATGATCCAGAGAGATGATATGGGGTGGGAGGTGGGAAGGGGGTTCAGGATTGGGAACTCATGTACACCTGTGGCTGATTCATGTCAATGTATGGCAAAACCAATACAGTATTGTAAAGCAAAATAAAGTAAAAATAAAAAAATTTTTAAATAAATAAATAAATAAACAAGAAATGAACCAACAACTTTCCTGTATATTTTGCCCTTGGATTTAATGGTTAAAAGCTTCCAAGTGACTGGTAACTTCAAAAATTGGCATAAAATTGGCTGAGGAGTAAATGGAAATTGGGAAAATGGATCCAAATTTAGATTACCACCCCACACAAATTTACAAGTGGAGGTAGCAGTTAAAATAGGATGTGGGATAGGTACTTGTTTCTGTTATTGTTTTCAAGATAGAAAGTCTTTAAATGCACCTAGTGAAAACAATGGCACCCCACTCCAGCACTCTTGCCTGGAAAATCCCATGGACAGAGGAGCCTGGTAGGCTGTAGTCCATGGAGTCGCTAAGAGTCAGATTCGACTGAGCAACATCACTTTCACTTTTCACTTTCAGGCATTAGAGAAGGAAATGGCAACCCACTCCAGTGTTCTTGCCTGGAGAATCCCAGGGACGGGGGAGCCTGGTGGGCTGCTGTCTATGGGGTCGCACAGAGTCGAACACGACTGAAGCGACTTAGCAGCAGAAAAGTACCATTAGAGAGGGGGGTAAGATTTTTAAGAAAATGGCAAGAAAAATTGTTGACAGCCAAACAGAAGGATGCTTTATCCACCTTGACCTGGTTAAAGGATCAATGAATTAGTGAGAATGTAGGTGTTTCACTAAATGTGGTGTCTGAATATTGAGGGTTTGGATATCAGTCTGTTCCTGACCATGATTTTCTTTGTGAACTGACATATGTTAGCTGAGAAGGTGTGGGAAGGTGGAATTTAAAGCTGTGTTAAGTAGGTGGTAAAAGAGAAAAAACAAACATCATATATAGTAAGTATTCAGCTTAGTGGTTTAAGACAATCTAATAGTTAATATGCTAAAACTAATCATTTTACATATACTAGAACAATTTTTTCTAAGACTACTGTCTGTAAAATGAAATGCTCAGAGATGTATTTTCTTTAATAGGTTTGTAAGATTCATGTTGATATTTGGTAGAAACCAATGCAATACTGTAAAGTAATTATCCTTCAATTAAAAATAAATAAATTTTAAAAAGAATAGTGACACACCCCCCAAAAAGAAGAAAATACTCAGATAAGTTTTCTTTAACACATTTGTAAGTATTAACATTCAGCATTTATTTCACTGAATAAATACCCTTTTCAACTTTTTTTAGTATACATTAATACATTTTGAGGGTTACACTATATTAACAGAGAATCCACTATTTTAAAAGGATACATCCAAAAACAATATTAAGGATAAATTTAACCAAGGAGGGGAAAGATTTGTACACTGAAAATTCAAGACTCTGATAAAACAGTTAAAGAGAAACAAACAAATGGAAAGATACCCAATACTCATAGGTCAGTAGAAAATTATTAAAATAGCCATATTACCCAAAGTGTTGGTTGCTCAGTATGTCTGACTGTTTACAACCCCATTGAATATATCCCACCAGGCTCCTCTGTCCATAGGATACTACCCAAAGTCATCTATAAATTTAATGCAATCCTTATCAAAATTCCAATGGTATTTTTTCACAAAAACAGAAAAAAATAATCCTAATATTTGTATGGTACCATACCCCTGAATAGCTAAAGCAATCCTGAGAAAGATGAACAAAGCTGGAGACATTACATTTCCTGATGTGAAAGCACACTATGAACTTACAGTAACCAGAACTGCATGGCGCTGGCATTAAAAGAGATTAATGGGACAGAATTAAGAGCAGAGAAATACATACTCACATATATGGTCAACCAGTGTTTCACAAGGGATACTGCACCAGCTGAGCCACAAGGGAAGCCCTTGACAAGGGAACTCTTCGACAAATGCTATCTTTGATAGTCTCTTCATTAATGATGTTCAGTTCATTTCAGTTCTCAGTCACGTCCGATTCTTTGCAACCCCATGAACCGCAGCATGCAGGCCTCCCTGTCCATCACCAACTGCCAGAGTCTACCCAAACACATGTCCATTGAGTCAGTGGTGCCATCCAACCATCTTATCCTCTGTCGTCCCCTTCTCCTCCTGCCCTCAATCTTTCCCAGCATGAGGGTCTTTTCAAATGAGTCAGCTCTTCGCATCAGGTGGCCAAAGGATTGGAGTTTCAGCTTCAGAATTAGTCCTTCCAATGAACGCCCAGGACGGATCTCCTTTAGGATGAACTGGTTGGATCTCCTTGCAGTCCAAGGGACTCGCAAGAGCCTTCTCCAAAACCACAGTTCAAAAGCATCAATTCTTTGGCACTCGGCTTTCTATAGAGTCTAAATCTCACATCCATACATGACCACTGGAAAAACCATAGGCTTGACTAGATGGACCTTTGTTGACAAAAGTAATATCTCTGCTTTTTAATATGCTGTCTAGGTTGGCCACAACTTTCCTTCCAAGGAGTAAGCATCTTTTAATTTCATGGCTGCAAAATCACCATCTGCAGTGATTTTGGAGCCCCAGAAAATAAAGTCAGGCACTGTTTCCACTGTTTCCCCATCTATTTCCCATGAAGTGATGGGACTGGATGCCATGATCTTAGTTTTCTGAATGTTGACCTTTAAGCTAGCTTTTTCACTCTCCTCTTTCACTTTCATCAAGAGGCTCTTTAGTTCCTCTTCACTTTCTGCCATAAGGGTGGTGTCATCTGCATATCTGAGGTGATTGATATTTCTCCCAGCAATCTTGATTCCAGCTTGTGCTTCTTCCAGCCCAGCGTTTCTCATGATGTACTCTGTATAGAAGTTAAATAAGCAGGGGGACAATATACAGCCTTGATGTACTCCTTTTCCTATTTGGAACCAGCCTGTTGTTCCATATCCAATTCTAACTGTTGCTTCCTAACCTGCATATAGGTTTCTCAAGAAGCAAGTCATGTGGACTGGTATTCCCATCTCTTTCAGAATTTTCCACAGTTTATTGTGATCCACACAGTGAAAGGCTTTGGCATAGTCAATAAAGCAGAAATAGATGTTTTTCTGGAACTTTCTTGCTTTTTCAATGATCCAGCAGATGTTGGCAATCTGATCTCTAGTTCCTCTGCCTTTTCTAAATCCAGCTTGAACATCTGGAAGTTCTCAGTTCATGTATTGCTTATGCCTGACTTGGAGAATTTTGAGCATTACTTTACTAGCGTGTGAGATGAGTGCAATTGTGCGGTAGTTTGAGCATTCTTTGGCATTGCATTTCTTAGGGACTGGAATGAAAACTAACCTTTTCCAGTCCTGTGGCCACTGCTGAGTTTTCCAAATTTGCTGCCATATTGAATAGAGCACTTTCACAGCATCATCTTTCAGGATTTGAAACAGCTCAACTGGAATTCCACCACCTCCAATAGCTTTGTTCATAGTGATGCTTCCTAAGGCCCAGGTGACCTCACATTCCAGGAGCTACCCCACGTCCAAGGTCAGGGGTGGCGGCCGAGAGGAGCTACCCCACGTCCAAGGTAAATGATGTTAGGAAACGGGGTAATCACATGTAGAAAAATGAAACTGGACTCTATTGTATATTGCTCCGAATGAATCAAAGACATAAACAAGAGACCTGAAACCATAGAACTCCTAGAAGAAAACAGGGAAATATCTCATTGACACAGGTTTTGGCAATGACTGTTTAGGTATGACACCAAAAGCACAAGTAAAAAGGCAGCATGTGGGATTACATTAAACTAGAAAACTCATGTACAGCAAAAGAAACAGAGGAATTGCAAACCGTATATCTGATAAGGGTCTAATATCCAAAAGAAAAAGAATTAATATAAACCAATAACAAAAAACAATCTGATTTTTAAATAGGCAGAGGAACTGAACAGACATTTTAACTCAGAAGACATACAAATGACCAAAATGTACATGATTAGATGTGCAACATCACTAATCATCAAGAAAATGCAAATGAAAACTAAAAGGAAATATCATTTCACACCTGTGTGGAGGTTCCTGAAAAAATTAAAAATAGGACTATCATATTATTCAGCAATCCCACTTCTGGGTATGTATCCAAAGGAAGTGAAAATAGAATACCCAAGAGTTACCTGCACTCTCATGTTTATTGCAACATTACTCAAAATAGCTAAGATATGGATACAACTACCTATCAGTGAGTGAATGGATAAAGAAGATGTGATATGATATCATATATATCATATAACATAATAATGGAATATTATTCAGCCATGAGAAAGATGGGATTTGTGACAGTATGGGTAGTCTTAAGGATGTTACAATAAGTGAAATAAGTCAAAGATGGATACTATTTGTAACACTTATATGTGGAATCTACAAAAAGCATAGAAACAAAAAGAATGGTGGTTAGCAGGGGCTGGGGTGGAAAAAATTAGGAGATGATGGTCAAAGGGTACAAACTTCCAGTGAAAAGATAAATAAATTTTGATGTACAACATTGTGATTAGAGATGACAATACTGTGCAATAAAATTTAGAGTTGCTACGAAACCGGATCTTAAGTGTTCTTACCACAAAAAAAGAAGTAATACTTATGTGATATGATGGAGGTGTTAGCTAACACTCTGGCGGTGGTCATAATGAAATATATAAGTGTATCAAACTAACATGTGTATACTTTGTATGCTGTTTATGTGTTAGTCACTCAGTTGCATCTGACTCTTTGCAACCCCATGAACTGTAGTCCACCAGGCTCCTCTGTCCATGGGATTCTCCAGGCAGAAAAACTGGAGTAGGTAGCCATTCCCTTCTCCAGGAGATCTTCCCAACCCAGGGATCAAACCTGGATCCCATCAAGGCAGGCAGATTCTTTATCATCTGGGCCACCGGGGAAGCCCATGTGTACACCTTAAAACTACACAATGTTATATGTCAATTATATCTCAATAAAGTTGGAAGGAAAAAAATAATGATAAGGTAAATTAAAAGACAAGCTACAGACTGGAAGAAAATATTTGCAAAAGATACATCCAACAGAGTAGAGTTACCCAAAATATACAAAGAACTCAGAACTCAACAACAAGAAAACAAACAACTCAAAAAAATGACCCAAAGAGCTTAACAGGTATCTCACCAGAGAAGATATACACATAGCAAATAAGCCAAAAGATGCCCCACATCATATGACATCAAGGAAAATACAAATTAAAATATCATCAGGGAAATGCAAAAACAACAATGAGGTTCTATCATATACCTATCTGACTTGTCAAAATCCAGAACACTGACACCAAATGCTGGCAAGGATATGAAGCAACAGGACATCTCATTCATTGCCGGTGAGAATGTAAAAATGTACAACCAACTGGGAAGAAAATTCAGTAGTTTTTTAAAAAACTAAACATAATTCCTACCACATGATCATGCTCTGTACTATTTACCCAAAGAAACTGAAAACTTATGTTAAAAAAAAAAAAAGCCTGCACATGGATGTTTACAGCATTTACTTCCTAAGTGCCAAATCTTTGAAGCAAATCAAGCTATCCTTCAGTAGGTGAACAGAGAAACTATGGTCTATCCAGACAGTGGAATATTATTCAGCCTGGAAAAGAAATGGAGTATTACACCATGAAAAAAACATAGAAGAATCTCAAATGCATATGGCTAAGTGAAAGAGGCCTATCTGAAAAAGCTGTTTGCTCTCAACTATATGACGTTTTGGAAAAGAAAACTTGGAGACATAAAAGAGATCCGTGGGGAGTTGGGGGTAAGAGATAAACAGGCAGAGCACAAGGACTCTCAGAGCAAATATTCTGTATGCTTTTATAATGATGGATATATGTCTTTATGAGTAAACCATAATATATTCTGTGAACTTTGGGTGGTCATGATGTGTCAATATAGTTTCACTGTTGGTAAAAGAAAAGGAATGGACCATTTTGGTGAATGATGTTGATAATGGAGGAGGTGTGCATGTGTAGGGACAGGGGTACATGGGAAATCTCTTTACCATACTCTCAATTTTGTTGCAAACCTAAACTGCTCTAAAAAACTAAGTTCTTTCCCTGGAGAAGGAAATGGCAACCCACTCCAGTATTCTTGCCTGGGACATCCCATGGACAGAGGAGCCTGGTGGGTTATAGTCCATGGGGTCGCAGAGTTGAACACAACTTAGAACGTAAACAACAACAAACTGAGACTCAGAGATGTGCAGTCACTCAGCTCCTTCGACCCTAGACGGGTCAAATTCTGAAAAGTAGTTAAAAAAGTAAAGTAAATCTTCTAAAATATGCTTCCAATAAGAAACAAATATAAGACTTCCGGGGCGGGGGGGGGGGGGAGTGCCATGAAGGCTTTGGCTTAATTTTACTCTTATACTTTAGGTTTTTCTCTATTTTTAATATATACTAGATTTTCAGCCTAGGTTCATTTTTCTTTTCAATCACCTAATGATTTTCTTTCTGCCACAATTACCAAAACTCATTATAAAGATGTGACTCCATATTTTTCATTGTTTAGAATATTTGAGAGTAGGGGTTCTGTTTTATAGTGATTAATGTATTTCAACTTGGAAATCTTCCTTTCAACCTAAAAAAACAGACCTTAGGTGAACATTTTTCTTCAAGAGCTATTATACAATTACAATGCCCACTCCTGAACGGCTTGATTCCCATTTATCCACTTAAATGTTTTCAATCGATTTTTTAAGAACATGTTGTTTTCTAAAAATACAGCTAAATGATATGTTTATAATCTATACAGGAAACACTACTTAAACTGCTATGAAAAGGTTTTTATGCTCATATGTATATACTCAGAATGAGGATATTTTGGAGAGAGAAAAGAGGTGAAGAGTGGAAACTGGATTTCACTGTTTTAACACAAACATGGCAATATCCAGCTGTGTGATGAACTTTGAAGCCTAGATGTAGAGGAGTCTTGAAATATAGTCCAGAATGCTGAACTGCAAAAATAGGTAAACACTTAAAAGTTCTTAAACTCAAAACATTATTCAAACTAACTGGAAAAGGCAGGTTTTACAGCATTTCAAAAAGAATATAAGCCAAAAGTTACCAATTTACAGTTATGAGTAAGTTCCAGGCATCTAATTTACTGCATGGTAACTATAGTTAATAATATGGTATATACATGAAACATGCTGAGACTAGATCTTAAGTGTTCTCACCACAAACACAAAAATGGTATCAATGTGAGAGTGATGGATGTATTAATTAATTTGGTTGTGGTAATCATTTCTTATCCTTATTCATCAGAGGGCAAATAGAATGAAAATCACAATCACAGAAAACTAATCAAACTGATCACATGGACCACAGCCTTGTCTAACTCAAAGAAACTATGAGCCCACGCCATGGTTGCCCAAGACGGACAGGTCACGGTCAAGAGTTCTGATTAAACGTGGTCCACTGGAGAAGGGAATGGCAAACCACTTCAGTATCCTTGCCTTGAGAACCCCATGAACAGTATGAGAAGGCAAAAAGATATGACACAGCAAGATAAACTCCCCAGGTCAGTAGGTGCCCAATATGCTACTGGAGAAGACTGGAGAAATAACTCCAGAAAATGAAGAGAGAGAGCCAAAGTGAAAACAACTCCCAGTTGTGGATGTGACTGGTGATGGAAGTAAAGTCCGATGCTGTAAAGAACAATATTGGATAGGCCATAAATCAACTCATTGGAAAAGATCCTGATGCTGGGAAAGATTGAAGGTGGGAGGAGAAGGGGATGACAGAGGATGAGATGGTTGGATGGCATCACTGACTCGATGGACATGAGTTTGAATAAACTCTGGGATTTGGTGATGGACAGGGAGGCCTAGTCCATGGGGTCGCAAAGAGTCAGAAACGACTGACCAACTGAACTGAACTGAATCATTTCACAGTGTGTGTATATACACACACACATACACATAGTTATATATAAAACCATCATATTGAAAATCTTTAAAAAATAGAAGGCAAGAAATGTAAGATAGTGAGTGATTAATCATGCCAACACAAGTTTCTAACAGATCTGGGTTCAAACCATAACTTGATCAATCCTAAGTTGTAGAACTGAAGGTGTGTGAGTAACTACATCACTTAACTACTGGGCCACAGTGTTTTCATCTGAAAATGAAACTAATGCATTTTCATCCGAGCCTGTTGAGATCCAATTGGTACCCATAACAAAGGACTTAGCACAGGACCTTGGCACACAGAAAATACTCGGTGATACTAGTCATTATTATTCATCGTTAATAGACATTTTCTGTATGACTAAGGACCCATGTCTGAGGAATTACAAAAATCACATGTGTTATGATTCTGTACACCCCTCTTCTAAAGGAGGAGGTAAATTTCTTCATCTGAGTTCCAACAAAAGAGAGTGTGTTCTTTTTTGTTCTTTGTGTCAAACAATAAGCAGGACAATGGGGTAATTCTTGAAAGAATTCTTAAAACATCCAAATGAGTGACTTCCAGAGATTCTCCATGCTCTTCTACTTTCTGTCGAATTATAGTGACCTCAGTTTACAGAAATGCTATCACTTGCATCCATGCAGAGGTATTTGATAACTGAAAATCTTTTCCAATTTTTGCTGTACTTGTGCATGAGTACCATCTTCAGTCCAACAGGTGACAGAATTCCAGTTAAGCTATTTCAAATCCTAAAAACTGATGCTGTTAAAGTGCTGCACTCAATATGCCAGCAAATTTGGAAAACTCAGCAGTGGCCACAGAACTGGAAAAGGTGAGTTTTCATTCCAATCCCAAAGAAGGGCAATGCCAAAGAATGTTAAAATTACCGCACAATTGCACTCATCTTCACGCTAGCAAAGTAATGCTCAAAATTCTCCAAGTCAGGGTTCAACAGTACATGAACCATGAACTTCCAGATATTCAAGCTGGATTTAGAAAAGGCAGAGGATCCAGAGATCATATCACCAACATCCACTGGATCATCAAAGAAGCAAGAGAGTTCCAGAAACACAACTACTCCTGCTTTATTGATTACTCCAAAGCCTTTGACTGTGTAGATCACAATAAACTGTGGAAAATTCTTCAGGAGATGGGAATACCAGACCACCTGACCTGCCTCCTGAGAAATCTGTATGCAGGTCAAGAAGCAACAGTTAGAACTGGACATGGAACAACAGACTGATTCCAAATTGGGAAAGGAATACGTCAAGGCTGTATATTGTCACCCTGTCTATTTAACTTACATGCAGAGTACATCATGTGAAATGCCAGGCTGGATGAAGCACAAGCTGGGATCAAGATTACCAAGAGAAATGTCAATAACCTCAGATAGGCAGATGACACCACCCTTATGGCAGACAGTGAAGTGGAACTAAAGAGCCTCTTGATGAAACTGAAAGAGGAGAGTGAAAAGGCTGGCTTAAAACTCAACATTCAAAAACTGAAGATCATAGCATCTAGTCCCATCAGTTCATGGCAAATAGATGGGGAAACAATGGAAACAGTGGCAGACTTTATTTTCTTGGGCTCCAAAATCACCACAGATGGTAATTGCAGCCATGAAATTAAAAGACGCTTACTCCTTGAAACAAAAGCTATGATCAACCTTGACAGCATATTAAAAAGCAGAGACATTACTTTGCCAATCCGTCTAGTCAAAGATATGGTTTTTCTGGTAGTCATGTATGGATGTGAGAGTTGGACTATAAAGAAAGCTGAACACTGAAGAATTGACGCTTTTGAATTGTGGTGTTGGAGAAGGCTCTTGAGAGTCCCTTGGACTGCAAGGAGATCCAACCAGTCCATGCTAAAGGAAATCAGTCCTGAATATTCATTGGGAGGACTGATGCTGAAGCTGAAACTCCAGTACTTTGGCCACTTGACGCAAAGAACCAATCATTGGGCAAAGCCCCTGATACCGGGAAAGACTGAAAGTGGGAGGAGAAGGGGATGACAGAGGATGAGATGGTTGGATGGCATCACTGACTCGATGGACATGAGTTTGAGTAAGCTCCATGAGTTGGCAATGGAAGGGAAGCCTGGCCTGCTGCAGCCCATGTGGCCACAAAGTGTCGAACATGACTGAGCAACTGACCATGTTCAGACCAACAGGTGAGAAGCTACCATCTTATGCTTCCTGAAAAGGAACTTTGCCTTCAGAAAAAATTACAAAAGGTAAACTAAAGTGAGGTAAAGATGAAAGGTTTAGAAGAGCCCTCTTAGAAGTTCAGGGATGTTTGCACACACAGTTTCCTGTTGCAGAAATGAGATCGAGGACATGGAGATTAATGGCAGCTTTGTTCCTAATGTGCTCCAAACAGACATCATGAGCCTAAAGAGGTTAGTTTCCAGTTTGCCCTAAGCATTATTATTCCTCACAGAGAGTCCTAAAGTCCATCACAAGCAAAGAAATGATGTCTCCTGCTGAATTCTCCAAGTCATCCTTCTTCAAAGCTATAAATAGAAGCAGCTCAAACTCCTCTGAGAGCAAAGGTGATGAGAAAGGTGTTCTTGACAAAGAATGGCAGGCACCCTGCAGTCTCCAAAGGGCCAGATGTTTCCAAAGACCCTGCTGTCTCATTTGCAGCTGGCTCTCCATGGCTGATTTTCAGCTGGTCAGACAGACTTTTTGCAGCCTCTGTGCAGACAGGGGTCTCTTCGCCATAGCAGTTGAATATGTCTCCCAGAGAGGCTGGCTGAAAGCCCAGGCACCTCAGGGAATCCAGGAGGTTGGAGAAGGTATTAATATTTTTCCCTTTCCTTAGCTAAGAAGTACAGTTGGCTTGAATTTCTGAGCTCAAATTGGATAATTAAGATTAACAAACATTACACTTCTTATTTATGAAATCTTAATGAAGTTTTTAAAAATAAAGTTTTTAACAGAAAATAATTACAGAAAACACAAGTTAGGTTTTCTTGCTTATATCACAGTTCTTCACAGGATAAGGGCCTAGTTGTAAAGAGAAACTAAGGGTAGAAACCTAGGTCACTCATTCGTCTCATAAAAATAATCATAAGGAGGAGCCTGGTAGGCTGCAGTCCATGGGGTCACTAAGAGTCGGACACAACTCAGCGACTTCACTTTTACTTTTCACTTTGATGCAAAGGAGAAGGAAATGGCAACCCACTCTGGTGTTTTTGCCTGGAGAATCCCAGGGACGGTGGAGCCTGGTGGGCTGCCGTCAATGGGGTCGCACAGAGTCGGACACGACTGAAGTGACTTAGGAGCAGCAGCAGCAGCAAGCCCTATTTTATACCTAGATTTGCACAGGGAATGAAACTTGGGTAAATGTCTGCTACTAGGTTGGCGAAAAAATAATTGTGGTTTTGGATCATGAATTTTAAATCATCATAACTAGGCTCAAACACATCTTTATCAATCAAAATAGGAACTATTACAATGAACACATTTTTGCTAATGAGAAATGTTTGTTTATTCACATAGCATAAAAATCCATGCTTCAAGATTCAACTAACTCTTGGAAAGCATTTTCTGCCTCCTGGCAGCTGTGGAAGTGTTTTCCCTGCAAAAAGTTGTTGAGCTACTTGAAGAAGCAGTAGTCGACTGGCGAGAGGTCAGGTGAATGTGGTAGATGAGGCAAAAGTTTGTAGCCCAGTTTATTTAATTTTTGAAGCACTGGTAATAAAACATGCAGTCAGGCATTGTCATGGAGAAGAACTGGGCCCTTTCTGTTGACCTATCCTAACTGCAGACATTGCAGTTTTTGGTGTATCTCATCAATTTTCTGAGCATACTTCTCAGATGTCATGGTTTCACCAGGGTTCAGAAAGCTATAGTGGAAAGCAGCAGCAGATCACCAAACAGTGACCAAGACCTTTTTTTGGTGCAAGTTTGGCTTTGGGACGCACTTTGAAGCTGCTCCTCAGTCCAACCACCGAGCTGGTAGTCTCTGGTTGCCGTATAAAATCCACTATTTGTCACAAGTCACCATCTGATTGAGAAATGGTTTGCTGTTGTAAAGAATAAAAGAAGACGACACTTCAAAATAATGATTTTTTTTTTTTTGATTTGCAGTCAGCTAATGAGGCACCCACTTATCCAGCTTCTTCACCTTTCCAATTTGCTTCAAATGCAGAATGACAGTAAGTAGAATGGTCAATGTTGAGTCCTTTGACAACTTCTCAGGTAGTTTTAAGAGGATCAGTTTTGATGATGGCTCTCAATTGGTCATTGTCAACTTCTGATGGCCCACCACTTCTGATGGCTCATCATCAAGGCTCTCTGTCTCCTTGGCAAAACTTGAACCACCCCTGCTCTGTACATTCACTAGAAGTTTCTGGGCCAAATGTGTTGCTGATATTGTGAGTTGTCTCTGCTGCTTTCTGACCCATTTTGAATTCAAATAATAAAATCACTTGAATTTGCTTTTTTTGTCTAACATCATTTCCCTAGTCTAAAATACACAGCAAGTAAAAAGTTATTAGCAAAAAAAAAAAAACAAAGCACAAAATGTGCATTAAAATGATGTATAACATAACCACATTTATTTAGGAATGTATTCCAATATCAAACAACAAAGTTCAACAATGCAAAACCACAATTACTTTTGCACCAACCTAATACTATTTGGCCCCTTCAGGGATCACTGCCTCGTCATGGTGAAGGGTCTTGTGTAACTCAGAGAAGCTATGAGCCATACTGTGTAAGGCCACCCAAGACGGATGGGTCACAGTGGAGAGTTCTGACAAAATGTGATTCATTGGAGGAGCGAATGGCAAACCACCCAAGTGTACTTGCCATGAGAACCTCATGAATTGTATAAAGAATAAAAAGATATGACACCAAAAGATAAGTCCCCCAGGTCTGAAGGTGTCCAATATGCTACTGGGTAAGAGTAGAAGAAAACTAGTAATATCCAAGTTGAATTTAGAAATGGCAGAAAACCAGCGATCAAACTCCCTAATTTGCTGGGTCACAGAGAAACCAAGGGAATTTCAGAAAAAAAAAATCTATTTCTGTTTCATCAACTACCCTAAAGCCTTTGACTGTGTGGATCATAACAAGCTGTGGAAAGCTCTTAAAGAGATGGGAATATCAGACCACCTTACCTGTCTCCTACAAAACCTGTATGCAGGTCAAGAAGCAACAGTTAGAACCCTATATGGAACAGCTGATTGGCTGAAGATTGAGAAAGGAATACAACAGGGCTGTCTGCTGTCACCATGTTTATTTAATCAACATGCTGAGCACATCATGAGAAATGCCAGGCTGGATGAGTTACAAGGTGGAATCAAGATAGACAGAAGAACATCAACAACCTTAGATATGTGGATGATACCACTCTAATGGCAGAAAGAGAAGAGGAACTAAAGAGTTTCTTGATGAGGGTGAAGGATGAGACTGAAAGAGCCAGCTTAAAACTAAATATTAAAAAAAAAAAGATCATGGCATCCAGCCCCATCACTGCATGGCAAATAGAGTGGGCAAAGGTGGAAGTGGTGACAGATTTCCTCTTCTTGGGCTCTAAGATCAGTGAAGATGGTGACTGCAAGCCATGAAATCAGAAGACAACTGCTTCTTCGCAGGAAAGCTATGACAAACCTACAGAGTCTGTTGGTGAAAAGCAGAAACATTACTTTGCCGACAAAGGTCCATATAGTCAAGGCTATGGTCTTCTCAGTGGTCATGTATGGTTGTGAGAATTAAACAGTAAAGAAGGCAGAACCGCAAAGAATTGATGCCTTCCAACTGTGGTGCTGGAGAAGACTGCTGAAAGTCCCTTGGACAGCAAGGAGATCAAACCAGTCAATCTTAAGGGAAATCAACCCTGAATACTCGTTGGAAGGACTGATGCTAAAGCTGAAGCTCCAGTATTTTGGTCATCTGATGTAAACAGTCGACTCCTTGGTAAAGTCCCTGATGCTGGGAAAGACTGAGGGCAGAAGGAGAAGAGGGCATCAGAGGATGAGATGGCTGGCTGGCATCACCAATGCAACAGACATGAACTTGGGCAAACTCTGGGAGATGGTGGGGTCAGGGAGGCCTGGTGTGCTGCAGTCCATGGGGTTGCAAAGAGTCAGACGTGACTGGGTGACTGAAAACAACAAGAAGTACTATTTGGATTTCACAGAAGTTCTTTTAAAATGTAACCATCAGAATATTCAAGTTACAAAAAGGTCAAATAGAGTAATAATTTTGGTATTGGGTATAACCAACTGCTTTTGAATATATGTACTCACAAAACTCTTGTCAAGTTTGATTGGAGCTTTTAATAATGAATTTTAGATCTTCATGTTTGGATCTGGTCTATTTGCAATGTGAAAACTAACCTTTTAGAAATTCTAAAATTTGCCATTTTTAGATAAAATAATCTCAGGACTTAAATTCTGCCATTTGTTTAGAAAACAAATTCTGTCATTCTCTTTATATACAAGAAGCAGCAAAGATTTTTGCATAAAAATCATATGATACACTGATTCCTTTTAATATAATTGCCGTAATGGATGTTATCCTTAATTATTAGACTTTTGATTTCTTAAAAGAAATTACAAATATGCTGGACTGCAAATATGAAATATATATCCAACCAAATATGTGAAGTCATCACTGAAGGAGAATGTAAAAGTTTCTGTTTTGTGTTTTCACACACAAACATTTGAAAATTCAAAGAACAGGGTAGGCTTCTTACTTAAAGCTCTAAAAAGTCTATTGGACCATCTTGGTCTTGCCCAATTCATGAGGTTCATGGTTCACATGCTTCTAAACGTGTCCTCAAGTCACTCCCAGGAAGAAGGTGACTGTACTGTGTTAGCAGAGCTGAAGCACGTTGGCTCTTCCTTATCCACAACTGGAAGGCTCTGGAGCTGGACTGAGTCCTATTTGCACAAGCTGGGATGTATCAAGAGAGTATCACTGACGTCTATACACTGCATGTGTAAAACAGATAGCTAGTGGGAAGCTGCTGTATAGCACAGGGAGCTCAGCTCGGTGCTGGGACGACCTAGAGGAATGGAATGAGGTTAGGAGGCAGGATCAAGAGGGAACGGTTTTATATATATATATAGCTGGTTCACTTTGTTGTACAACAAAAACCAACACAACATTGTAAAGCGATTATACTCCAATTTTAAAACAAAGCTTGTTTGTACACTCATTTCTCGTTCTACTGCCATCCCAGGTAGCTGAACTGATTATCTGGATTCTCTAACATTGTCTGCAATGTTCATTTATGTTTTGATCAATACTGGAAACACTTGCATATTTCAGTCTATCCTCTGACACAAACACATTATTTATGTGGCCTTCTAATGCATCCAGTGCTTCACAGTGAAATAATTACAGCTGTTCTCCTTGTTTCTTTATTCCTCTCATCCTAAAATATCCAACACACTTAATCTTAGGAGCCTGGGAAAATGAAATAGTTACGTTAAGTCTCAGAGGATTGACACAACTTGAAAATTAGTAAAAGAAACAAACAAAAAATTTAACTAGTGTATGTCTTTAGTATCTGTGCTATATTTACCTTGCTAGTGTCCTCAGAAATTTTTGGAAGGTGCTTATGTTAGTTTGGATGTCCCCAGAATCAGATCTTATGAGGAAGATTTGAATGCAAGTAGTTTATTTGGGAGCTCATCTCAGGAAGCATCAATGAGGGAAGACAGGTGCCCAATAAAGAAGCCAATACAGGGTGCATGGTTGATACGCAGAAAACAAACCTATGGTTACCAGGGGAAATGGGGGAGGGATAAATTGGGAGATGAGGATAGATATATACACACCACTACACAGAAAATGGATAAGTAATAAGGACCTACTGTGTAGCATGGGGAACTCTACTCAGTACTCTGTAATAACCTATATGAGAATAGAATATAAAAGAGTGGATATATGTATAACTGATTCATTTTGCTGTATACCTGAAACTAACATAGCATTGTAAATCAACTACACACCAATAAAAGTTAATTTTATAAAAAAGGGTGTGTGGTAGGTTACTGCTTTATCCAATGGTACGGCAGGGAATGCCAGGAGACAAGACAGAATATGTCTCAGACTTAGCCCACATGGGGAGCGGAGAGGTGTGTATTTACCTCCAACTTCAAGATGCTATTAGTTAAGAATGTTCCTGGGGGCAGTAACCTGTGCTCTTGTCCAACCTGCCTTGTCTGAGGTCTGAAAGCCCTCAGCTGGAGATTACCAAGATTGGCGGCAAATGTTGTCAATAAATTAATGATGAGCTTGCACTATGCTAATGGTGAGCTTGAAACAAGCAAGACCCTATGGTCTCCCCAACTCCATGTCTTCTGCCTACTTTTGTCTGCAGAAAAACTTTAGCCAAAGAATAAGTTTAATCAGAGAAGAGAAGTAAGAAAATGCAGAAAACAAAGGAAGTAGTCAAACTGGACAAAATAAACAGTTTTGTCCTTCAAAGTCAGTAATAAACAAAGTCAGGGACATTTAGTTTCTTCTCAAGGGCTACAGATAAAACTGAGCCATATCTGGCAAGCTGTCTTATAGATACTAACACGCCCACCAGCTGTAAGAACTTAACTACACGATGACCAGACCACAGCCATGACATGTATCCATATTAAGTCACTTCAGTTGTGTCCGACTCTGTGTGAGCCCACCATGCTCCTCTGTACATAGGGTCCTCCAGGCAAGAACACTGGAGTGGGTTGCCATGCCCTCCTCCAGGGGATCTTCCTGACCCAGGGATCGAATCTGTCTCTCTTAGGTCTCCTGAATTGGCAGGCAGCTTCTTTACCACCAGCACCACCTGGGAAGCCATGACACAAGCTGCCATAATTCCTAGAAATGGCCTCAAAGAAATGGGAACAGATCAGCCCTGGAACTGAAGATTAACTGTACTCAAAACAATCAAGATGACGGCTGATCACACCACTGATGACCAGTTTCAAGATGACAGTCAGAGCTGAAGGTGTTGTTTCTGCATTTAACCCCTCCCTCCACATATATATACCCATGAAACTCCCCTTTAAAAGCTCTTGCCCACAGATCATCAGTGGGAGTTGCCCTTTGAAAATGAGCCCACCATCTCCCCTAGCTGCCAGCCTCTGAAATAAAGCAAACTTTCCTTTCTACCTGGTGCTTCCCAGGTGGCTCAGTGCTAAAGACCAACCTTGCCTCTTGAGTACTGGCTTCCCAGCAGTGAACAGCCGGATCCAACTTTCAGTAATGAGCAGGTTATGAGCAGAAATAAAATAAAGGGTGGATGCCAAGTTTCTTTACACAACAGGAGTGATGCTTGAAATATTCTGTCATACTGTAAAAGATATTAGCAAAACTGAGAGTTACACAATAATTATTTTCCAACAGCTTACTACAGGGCAGGAAGCGCTGTGCTATGCAAGAATCCCAAGGTAAAAGTTTTTGTGAATCAGATGCTCATTCCCATTTAGTTTTTGTTGCTCTCGTTATACATGCATTTTTCATATCTTCACTGTGCATAAACCATTCCTTACCATTTCCTCTCGAGAAATTTTAAGAAAAAGTCCTTAAGAGGCTGGTATGGTATCCTCTGTACCAAATACTTGAGCTTCCCCGCTCTCCCATTCATGTCTGGTAGCTCTCACAATTGCAACAGAAGTACAAATATGTTAGAAATTCAGCAGGACTTTTTAAATTTCTATTTCCAAGGCCTGAATAAATGTGAAAAAAAAATCTGGATCACTTGTTTAATATTTCTTCTCACATTATAACGAATTATATAAATATATAAAGGACCAGGTATGTAAACACTTGTACTTTATGAATAAGTAAAATATATAAAATATACTTATAAATTTGATAAAATGGACAGAAATGCTTCAAAACATATCCTATCAAATCAAGCCAAGTAGAACACTTTCTCTACCTCTGTGGCAACAAAACTCACTTCACTTTCAAAAGATCTCTCAGCATAAACCTGCTGTGAAGCCAGGTCGGCAGAGAAGAGTTAATTCTGCTCAACTAAGCTAAAATGGGATTGTGTTTGGCAATGAAGGGCAAGACAGGGGAGAAAAGACATTTTGAATTTTATAGTAATTATAAAGTATTATGTCCGTCTAAGCTTTCAAGGCATAAATACCTCATTTTATCCTCACATAACTTTTCTGAGATGGGTAAGGTGCTACGTCCCTCTGTTTTCCAGAAAATGATGAGCAGTGAAGATCTATCTTCCTGACAGTCCTGAAAATAGGAAGCAGAAAGAAGCAGAAGGTAGGGGATGACAGAGGTGGTAGTTGCAGCTATTGCTCCTTTGTCACAAGAAAACAAATATCATGCCAGAGTCCAGCGGGTAATGCACTCTGAAAAAATCCCATCCAAGACTGAAAAAAGTTCAGAACATAAGAAGTCTTTATGAAAAAATTCTCTTTTCATTTTGTATCTAGATTGGCAACTATTCTAGGAGCCTCTTCATAGTAGGTGGATTTATACTTAGTCACGATGATATTAAACTGGGATTTTAAGTATGGATTGGCATGGAGCAAAAGACAAGGTTCATTATTCTCTGCCTTGTGTTTTATTATGTAGAACATGCTCTTCATTTCTAAAAGTTTTGACTAATATTTCAATTATGTTTCAAGAATCAATGGATGTATATCATTATCATCACTTTTATAGAGCTTTTACTAAATATGCATGATTTATTTTAATAATGCTTAAGCGATATAATTTATTAAGCATTCCTGTTCTGGAGCTCTCTGGTAGTCTAATGGACACACTGAACTGAATCAGGAAACAGCTCTCTAATTAGAAATGGATACTCAATATGTAACAATTCATTTATGTAAATTTGAGAATTTTCCTAGGATATAAGCTTATGTATCCATATAATTTATGCAAAATATCACTTCTGATCTTTTTTGTGAGAAATGGGAGGTCCAGAATCTTGAACGGCTTTAAAATACAAAATAGAAATATTATTTTAGTTAATATAAATGTACCAAACATTTCAGCAACCCATGTTAACAGCCTTATCACACTCAGAAAAAAAAACTTTGTTCATATAAAAATGTGTCCTGTTTGTATACCAGCCAAGATAAGATAGATTCATAATGAAAATGACAATTTAAAGTGATACATAAATCATTATTAGTAGTGTTGAATATTTTGCACTTAAAAACAACAAAATAAACCTATAGTTTGATTCCACACAAAGAACTAATTTGGTAAAACCACAAATGACACATCAACTCTTGGCACAAATTATATCTTATTAGAAGAGCTGGTGAACATACACAATCAGAGGAACACTTGTTAGTGTTGGCAAAATGTCAATTAGCTTATAGTGTTCCTACAATTGAAGTAAAATTGTATATGCTAGCCAAGTGACAGACCAACTCTGGTGCTGATAAGTAGCCAGCTTACATTATTACAGGACAAAGACAATATTTGAGCAATTTACTCTCCCCTCCTGAGGGACTCTTAGATACCTCAGTATCTAGGCTGGTTTTCCTCAACATCCTTTTTTAAAAATTTGATCCCTCTTCATTTTAAGTCTGGAAACCAATGCCAAGCAGCATGTATACATACATGAGTAGAAAATATTTTTAAAAGTTCACTAATCTCAGTCAAAAGCACATAAGGCTAATATTGTTGACAACAATTTTTTGTGTGAAGGATCAAGACCCTCTCATCTCCGAGCAGTGATGCTAATAACATATGACCTTCATCAGGATATAACCTAATGGCAAAGCCATTTCACTCCCAGTGAGTGCAACATGAGAAGAGGTCCTCTTAATATGCTTCAGGACTTCAGAAATGCAATTTAAAAATATAAAGGCCCTTTCCTTTCAAAGGAAAACAATGGTAATGAAAACCAAGTGACTACAAGTGACACGGACTTTCAAAGTCTGAAAAGAAAGGATATTTTTATTAGGTATATTAAATTGCTGTGCATCCATCAGATGCACAGTTATCACTGATATTTATCAATAAATCAATTATCTCCTCAATAACTGACTGGCAGAAATAGGACTGAAGACCACCTTTCAGAGTCCCAAATCAAGAAATTCCCTATGACAGCATCTGAATACTGGACTAAACAGAGAACTGTTTTCTCTCCTTGCCTTGAAAGTGAAAGTTACTTGCACAGTCATGTCCGACTCTTTGCAATCCCATGGACTGCAGCCTGCCCGGCTCCTCTGTCCATGGAATTCTCCAGGCAAGAGTACTGGAGTGGGTTGCCATTTCCTTCTCCAGAGAATCTTCCCAACCCAGGTCTCCTTCATTGCAGGCAGATTCTTTACCAATTGAGCTACTAGGGAAGCCCCTCCTTGCCTTAACCGTGTCGAAAAACAAACTGAATGCTTTGCATAAGAGAAGAACTTTACCTCTTACAATAGGGTCACCAAAGGACCAGTGCTTGCTTAAACTGCCCTGGATTGGGAGATCTGGCCTGGGTTTAGATCCTAAAAATGCCCTTAAGTTTTCTATATACAGTTATCTAGTTATGTTTAAATTAAAGTTGTTATATTCGGTCATTTAACACGTTGATCATAGTTAAGAATAGTCTGTCAATTTTTTAGGTAAGGTAATTTAAATCACAGTGAATCACTTACTAAAAGATGATTTAGGAACTAGAATATGAACTTCAAAATATTCCCTATGCTTTTCTCTATCAAAAGCAGAGAAAAGACAGGCAAAAATACTCAGCAAGTTATCCTGATAAGGAGGGGTTTCCCAGGTGGCGCTGGTGGTAAAGAACCCACGTGCCAAAGCAAGAGACATAACAGACACGGGGAAGAAAAAAGCAAGTGACATAACTGCCTTGGGACGATCCCTGGGAGGAGGGCATGGCAACCCGCCCCAGTGTTCTTGCCTGCAGAATCCCACGGAGGAGCCTGGCAGGCTACAGTCCATAGTCTCAAAGAGTCAGACACAAATAAAGCAACTTAGCACATGTACATGCATCCTGAGAGGAGAGTTAGTTTAGTAAGATCCTCGCAGAAAGAAGGTAAAAGTGATAGTACACTGGCTTTTCCAGGAATGAAGAAGAAAATCGGGACTTAATAAAGCCAAGATACTGTAGCATTCAGCAAGATAATTACTGTTAGGTCACTATATTGGGACACTTCTTGACTTAGTTCACTATACTTTGAGGGGCTGAAGGAGAAACAAAAAGTCATCTCAGGAAAACAGAATAAAACTGGAACAGAAATATAGTAATAATTTAATGGCACATATTTATGTCTGCTCTTTATAGTATTTTTAAACTAACCAGTTTATATATGAAAGTGTTAGTCGCTCAGCCATGTCCGACTCTATGCAACCCCATGAACTGTAGCCCACCAGGCTCCTCTGTCCATGGGATTTTCCAGGCAAGAATACTGGAGTGGGGAGCCATTCCCTTCTCCAGAGAATCTTCCAGACAGGAAGTGCAGTGCAGGTGAATTCTTTACCATCTGAGCCACCACTAAAGCCCAGTTAATGTAAACACACACACACACATATATATGTCAGTGTGTGTATGCATGTGTGTGCATATATATGTATACACAGATGATGATGTTATTCAGTCGCTCGGCTGTATACGACTGTGACCACAGCACGCCACGCTTCCCTGTCCTTCACCATCTCCTGGAATTTGCTCAGACTCATCTCCATCGAGTCAGTGACGCCATCCAACCATCTCATCCTCTGTCATCCTCTTCTTCTCCCGCCTTCAATCTTTCCCAGCATCAGGGTCTTTTCCAATGAATCAACTCTTCTCATCAGATGGTCAAAGCTTGGAGCTTCAGCTTCAGCATCAGCCAACACTTCCAATGAGTATTCAGGGTTGATTTCCTTTAGGATTGACTGGTTTGATCTTCTTGCGGTCCAAGGGACGGACTCTCAAGAGCCTTCTTCATTACCACAGTTTGAAAGCATCAATTCTTTGGTGCTCAGCTTTCTTTATGGTCCAATTCTCACATCCATATATGACGACTGAAAAAACCATAGCTTTGACTTATACAGACCTTTGTCAGCAAAGTAATGTCTCTTCTTTTTAACATGCTGCCTAGGTTTGTCATAGCTTTTCTTCCAAGCAGCAAGTGTCTTTTAATTTCATGGCTGCAGTCACCATCCGCAGTGATTTTGGAGCCCAAAAAAATAGTCTCTCTTTTTTTTCCCTCCTGTTTCTATTGTTTCCCCACCTATTTGCAAGTGTTGGGAGCAGATGCCAGCATCTTTGTTTTTTGAATGTTCAGTTTTAAGCAAGCGTCTTCTTTCACTTTCATCAAGAGGCTTTTTAGTTCAATCTTTGCTTTCTGCCATTAGGGTGGTGTCATCCGCATATCTGAGGCAATCTTGATTCCAGCTTGTGTTTCATCCAGCCTGGCACTTCACATGATGTTCTCTGCATAGAAGTTAAAATAAGCAGGGTGACGATATACAGCCTTGATGTACTCCCTTCCCAATTTTGAATCCATTCGTGTTCCATATCCAGTTTTAAACATTGCTTCCTCACCTGCATACAGGTTTCTCAGGAGTCAAGTAAAGTGGTCCGGCATTTCCATCACTTGAAGAATTTTCCACAGTTTGTTGTGATCCACACAGTCAAAGGCTTTAGTGCAGTCAATGAAGCAGGTGTTTTACTGGAATTCCCTTGCTTTTTCCTATGATCCAATGCATGTTACCAATATGATCTCTGGTATCTCTGCCTTTTCTAAATCCAGCTTGTACATTTAAGCTCTGAGTTCACATACTGTTAAAGCCTACCTTGAAGGATTTTGAGCATTACCTTGCTACATGTGAAATGAGTGCAAGTGTGTGGCAGTCTGAACATTGTTTGGCATTGCCTTTCTTTGGAACTGGAATGAAAACTGACCTTTTCCAGTCCTGTGGCATACATATATATATGTGTGTGTGTGTGTGCGTGTGTGTATACATATATATATATATATATCATGTGAATGAAATCTTATGCTTTCTAATATTTTTCTAATTTTATTGAAGTTATATTGTGTAAATCTATGGTGTATAACGTGATGATCTGATACATGTATATGTTGCAGAATGATGACAATAGGGTTAGCTAATATCTCCATCACCTTACATAACTGCCTTTTTGTGTGTGTGTTGAGAACATTTAAGTCTATTTTCTGAGCAACTTTCAAATATATAATACAGTACTGTTAACTACCATTATCAGGCTGGACATTATATCCTAGAAGTTAATCATCTTATAAATGGAAGTGTGTATGCTGTGACCACCATCACATTTTCCTGACCCCCCAGCCCCTAGCAACCAGCATTCTACTTTGTTTGTATGAGTTCAGTTTTTTTAGATTCCACATGTAAATAAGACCATATAGTATATATTTTTCTCTGATTTATTTCATTTAGCATAATGTCTTCAAGATCCATCCATGTTGTTGCAATGGCAGAATTTCCTTTTTTATGGATGAATAATATCCATTATTATTCACATCCATCCATATACCTCCCACGTTTCCTTTAGCCATTCATCCACTGATGGACACTTTGGTTGTTTCATTATCTTGGCTACTGTTAAAAATTATATAATGAATATTGGGAATAGATAGCCCTTCAGTACCCTGTTTCGTTTCCTTTGTGTATATATACAGAACTGCTGGATCATATGGTGGTTCAATTTTTAATTTTTTTGACAAGCCTCCATACCATTTTCCATAGTGACGATACCAATTTATGTTCCCCCAGTAGTGCACAAGGGTTCCCTTTTCTCCACATCCTCACCAACACTTGTTATCTCTTGTCATTTTTATTACAGTCATTCTAGTAAGCTTGAGGTGGTACCTCATTGTAGTTTTCAAATGTATTTCCCTGACGATTATTTATAAAGCCATCCCCACCAAAAAAATCAATGAATAGTGATAGCTTTTCCAATCCTGCGTAATTCAAATTCCACATCCTAAAGTTTCAAGTACTCCTTTGAAAACAAAATAGTTTTAATACAGTCAAATAACCTTTGAGATTGAGATCATTTAATCAATTTACATTTTATATCATTACAAAATATCCATTATGACTTCACCATCTATGTTTTTCTATTTTTCTTGGTTGTGTCATTACAGTTTCTTTCATTTTTTGGTATCTCTTCTACTAAATATTCCTTTAATTAGAATTTCACTTTTCTATTATAATACATTTTTCTATTCTCCTAGATTTACTCTAGAATTTACAGCACATCGTCAATTTATTTAATTCTTATATCCCTCTTCAGACAATTAAAGGACCAAAATAACCAATTTATCTTCATTTAACTTTCCCTTGACTGATACGATACTGTTGTTGTTATCAGGTATTTTAATTCTCCCAATTCAATTTATGTAATTTCATAATTATTTTATAAAATCAAATCTCATTTAGATTTATCTACAGATTTATCATTCTCTTTGATCTTTTAGTTTCCTGTACCTGTGAGGTCACTTTCCTTATACACAAAGGAACTCTTTGAGTACAGGTTTGCTGGTGATAAACTCAGTTTTTGTTTAGCTTACTTTATCTGAAAATCTAGTTTTATTCCACATTTTATTCACTTTAAGAATATTTCCATTAAGTACAGTTTTAGAGATAAGTAGTTATTTTTAGTCAATATATTAAATATAACATCTTACTGTCCTCCCTTCCACTAGGATTCTGGATGTTGTTCTAATCTAACTATGGAAAGATATGTTTTTCTTCTGTATTATTATTTTTGCAATTCCATTATGAAGTGTCTAAGTATGGTTTCTTTTTTTAAAACTTCCTTTGGACTCCTTGGATTAAAATTCATGGTCACTTCTGGAAAAGGTTCAGGCATTGTCTCATCAAGAATGGCTTCTGTCTCCTTCTTTCCTTCCCTTCTAGAACTCCAACTAGATGCATGTAAAGACTACCCACTGTCTTTCTCATACCTTCATATCTTCATCCTACAATCATTGTTTCTTCTGCCCCTTCTTCTACCTAGTTAAGTCTCTCTTCTTTATGTCTAATTTACTGTTAAACTTATTCCAGTAAATCCTTAGCTTCAGTTATTGTTATTTTCAAATCATAATTTCAAAATGATTCTTTTTCAAAGCTTCTATGTCATCCCTGTGTAAATTTTCAAGTTTGGTTTTTTCACATCAATAAAGATAATAAATACATATGACTTTTTTATTTAGTTAAGATATTATAGGTTATGTCTGATAATTTATATATTAGGTCTTGGTGGACCTAATTTTTCTTTCTAACTTTTCATTTGGAAATAACTTGAAAATTATAGAGAACTTCTAAGAATAAAAGCAATACATAGCATACCCAAATAACCTTTTCTTGATTCAAATATTTTTAATATTTTGCCCCTTTGCTTTATCATTTTAGCCATAAATATACAAGTCTATAATATATGTATATAAGTTTTCTATTAATCATTTGAGGATAAGTTGCATACATGACTGCCTACTGATATTTAATAAAACCTTTTGAGTTTAGTTTCTAAGATAAGGATATTACCTTACATAACTACAAGATAGTTATGAACTTCGGTTAATTTAACATTGTTATAACACTGCAATGCACTGAATGCTTGTATCCTTATAAAATTGCCTGTGTCCTTATAAAATTCCTATGTTGAAACCGTAATCCCAAGTGAAGGTATTTGTGGGGCCTTTGGGAAATAATTAGGTCATGAGGATAGAGCCCCCATGAAGGGGATTAGTGTCCTTAAGAGACCTGAGAACTGGCTAGCTCTTCCTGCCACAGGAGAGAGCACAAGGAGAAGGCAGCCATCAGCGATCCCGAAGGGGCCTCTCACCAGAATGCGACAATGTGGCACCCTGATCTCAGACTTCTAGTCATCAGAACTATGAGAAGGAGACTTCTGTTCTCTGTAAACCATTCAGACTATAATACTTTGTTGTAGCAGTGCAAACTAACACAAATATTTTTATCTAGCCTTTCATCCCATATCCTATTTTGAGAATTGAGTCAATAACATCATTTTTTTAGCATATTTTCCCCTCCGGTTCAGAGTTCAATACAGGACAATGTGTGGGATTTAGCTGTCATGTCCCTTTGATCTCTTTTTATTTCAAACATTACTACATCTTTTCTGTTTTCCCTCTTTCCAATAAAATGACCTCATTAATCTGTTGTCTCCCAATGATTAGATTCACGTTATATAATCTCAATCATAATATTATATAAATGATACTGTCTCATTCTCAGGATATTATATCTAGAGGCACATTTATTACCATCTGCCCTGCATTGAAAAGTGTTCATTTTGATTCCCTGGTGAATGCATGTCCGGTTTAAATGTATACTGGCTATTATATATGAAAAATTATATGTTAAAGCATTTCAAACTTAGAATGATGATATTTCTTCTAGACAGGCTTTTCATTTTCTTCTTCCAGGCACTTGAGATTCCAGTCAGTTTGACCCACTTTAATCTGATTTCAAGGCTTGTGGTTTTCCAGGCCACCCATATAACACAGAGGTGGGTTGCAAGTTGTGCAAAGACTGGTTTGCTTTCCATAAACTTACTCCTAAGCAGCCCCAGGTGGAGGATAGTAAGGCAGTGAATCCCCCTAGGAAAGTTTTAGGGACTCTTCCCAGACCCACAAGAGCACCGAGAGTTCAACTCACCCCTCAGACACTCCTTCCTGATGATAAAAATAATCTTAAATGCTGAACTCACTTCTATTGGTTCTTCCTTCTCCAGATTTCAGCACTATAATTCCTCACACACTTGGTTGCATTTAAGAAAGTTTTGCTTTTCTTCTATGTTCCATCCAACAACTTTTCTTGCTGCTCCTGGTGGAAAGGGTGGTTCAAATGAATGTTAGTATCATAACTGGAAGTAATGTTTAACAGACAATGATCCGATCATTATCTCATGGCTACTGGGCAACTTTTGCATTTACCCAAATATCAACTAGGTTTGTTCTGTTACCTCAGACTATTAAAAAACCTTTTCTCACATAAATTAACCCCCAAAAACGTAGATTCTGGATTTCTTGGAAGCTGTTAAACCCTGAAATATATTTGAAGTCAGTCAACTGAAGTCAACGTCATTACTTTTTGTCTCCCCATCAACTCTCCCTAGGGTCATGATTAGCCCTTATAAGAAGTTTCAGAAAAGCAAGGTGTAGACAAGTGCCAGCACTCACTTCTCCTGGTCACATGTGACTATCCTCAGAAAAGAAAATCAGTTCTTCCTTTCTGTCATCTTTCATTCAGAGGTAACTAGTTTAGGTGGGACAGAAGGGAGGGTGATGTTGGAGAAAGAGAAAAAAAGACAGAAATCACTTGAGAATGAAGCCAACCAGAAGTTAGCAGAACACAATGATGCTGGGTTAGAGAATGTCCCATATCATTGGCTGAAATATTTGATTCTGATATACCTGAATTTTCCCCTTGGATTGTTCAGTTATGGAAGCCAATAAATTATCCTGAGCTATTTTGACTTGGGTTTCTGTCTTGCAACTCAGAGTCCAGATAAGTCAAAAAGTTTTAGAAGCTATGCACGCAATAAAATGATGTATGTAACTATAGAATATCTCTCCTCTCATCCAGGTCAGGGAGCAATAATCAATCGAGAAGGAGAAGGTGCGTTAAATGATAAATAGTGTAGTAGGAATTAAATCTAAAGAAGAGAGAAGATGGAAATGCTAATTAGCACATTTACATGTCATCAAATCTTTTAGGGTTTTTATTATTGATAAGTTGCCTTAGGAAAAATAAGATGCACAAAGATGGTAAGGGTAGAATACAGCTCCCAAATGAGTCTGCAGCACCTTGGTTTCTGCCATTATCCTTATATAATGTGTAGAATCATAAGTGAGACATTAGCAAACAAAGATAAATCATTTTCAGAGGTTGGTGAATGCAGCTGGGGTGTTTCAATTCCATGCCTCCCGGGCCACCATTATTTCTCAACTACTACTCTAAAATAGCCTCTAACTCATTTCCTAGCAGGCTCTTTTTCTCCTGTTGGCAATTCTACACATGAGCAGCCAGAAAAGACATCATCCTACCTTTCCAATCAAAACCCTGCCATCACTGATATTTCAAACCTATTCTATGATCTTTCATTCAAGCCTCCAGGGGCTCATTGGCAGGCTCTGGAACCTCTCCATCTTCACCTCCTGGCCTACTCCTCACTCACTCTTTGCAGTAGCACTCAACACACCTGCTTTGTTCCTCCTGCAGCATCTCTGCCTGGAGAATTCTCCCCCAGAGAGCGTCAAATGGCACGGTCCTCCTTTTAATTCAGGTCTTTACTCATATATCAAAGATTGGAAAAGATCCTGATGCAGGCAAAAACTGAAAGCAGGAGGAGAAGAGGACCACGGAAGATGAGATGGTTGGATGGCAACACCGACTCGATGAACATGAGTTTGAGCAAGCTCAGGGAGCTCGTGATGGACAAGGAAGCCTGGTGTGCTGCAGTCCATGAGGTCGCAAAGAGTCGGACATGACTGAGCCACTGAACTGAACTGAACTCAAATATCACAAGTTTTGAGAAACTGTTCTTAACAACCCAGCCTAAAGCATGCTGTCCACTCTTCTATCCGGCCTCATGCCCTCCTGTGCCTTGTTCTTTTTAGCACTCATACTACCTGACACATTACCTTACAGTATCTGTGTTTTTGCTGCTCTCTCTCTCCTAATACTCTCATCCCTCTTCCTTTCCTACTGCCTATTAACTCTCTCTTTTACAAGTTATTTTTGTTATTTCACCCTTTAGTATCAATAAATACTATTGCACTCTTGGAATTATAATGTGATTTGATAGGCTTAAGACATCCAGACGCTAAGTATTTTTTACATCACCAGATGACAGATGAGAAAACAGCCAAAAACTTTTATGAGGTAGGGCAACATAGCAATGGAGTTCTACTAAAACAAGTAATCACGTGTACCACATACATTAATTCTGACACACAAAAATGGTGGTTCACAAATATGAAGCAACAGCCAAAAAGCAGGTATTCCTAATGGCTCAGCAGAATCTGCCTGCAATGCAGGAGACATAGGAGATGCAGATTGGATCCCTGGGTCAGGAAGATCCCTGGAGAAGGAAATGGCAACCCACTCCAGCATTCTTGCCTGGGAAATCCCGTGGACAGAGGAGCCTTGCGGGTACAGTCCACAGGGTCACATAGAGTAGGACACATATGTATAATTTTAAAGTATATAAACTCTAAATTTCCATCTTTCCAACATTCATGTATTATCTATTTCTTCATTCTCAGAAATTTTGAATTCTGCTATTTATTTGGGATTTTACAGTAAATTAGTTTTGAGATAGCATGAAATGTATAAAAAGTAACTGAAAAGAAAGCAAAGAGAAAGTTAAGAAAAAGAAAAACTGAATAATGGGGATTAACGCCAGATCTAATCCTTCTGCTCTGGAGCATCTAGCATCAGTACAGACCAAGGTACATTTATGAGTCTTCTTCAATCATAATCTATGAGAATTCAGTTTCTTGAAATATAATATTAATATATTTAATGAAAAAATTTCATGATTGTAATTCATGGCCTCTTGGCTATTAAGCCAAATCCTGCTGGGAAAATTAGTTTTGTAACTGGTAAATAGATACAGATATGATAATGAATATGACTTTAAAATAGCTAGGAAACAAGGCTTCAGGTGTAAGTCCCCAGTTCAAACAGGAGTTAATGATTGAGTTGCTGTGAATTGAAATCACTGCTTTAGCTATTTTTGGCTATTTTTCAGGATTTTCCATAGATGAAAAAGATCATCCATCATAAGTATCTGTCAAGCCTTTGATGGCATAAAATAGTTCTCACAGCCTATCCGAGTTATAAGGGAAAATTAAGTACAGGATGCTGTTTTCCCATTACCAACTAAGAAAGAGAAATAAACTATCAACTTAAAATAAGCCTTAAAAAAATGTGATAGAAATGTATTCAACTCTCAGCTCCCATACCCATCTCACAAAAAAAGCTTTGGTTAGAAGCCAAATATCTTGATTTCATTTTTAAACTGACTACACAAAGGGGATCTTATTAGAGAGTTTTACAAATTTGATTTTAAAACATCACTTACTGCATTTCCCAACTTTTAAATTGAGATGTGAAGTAATAAAACAGCATGGTAAATATATGACAGAGGACATGAATAATATAGACAGAAATTATAGCCAATGTCTGAGGAAGATGGGATCGTTTTCCCAGTTATTAGACTACCCTGGGCCTGTTCCTTTTTAGTAATAAACATGTATAAATGCATGTGTGTACATCTAGGCATGAGAGTTGCATGCTCAGTCGTGTATCTCTGCGACCCCATGCACTATATATATGTAGCCGACGAGACTGCTCTGTCCCTGGGATTCTCCATGCAAGAACACTGGAGTGGGTTGCCATTTCCTTCTCCAGGGACTTTCCTGACCCAGGGATTGAAGCTGCATCTCCTGCACTGGTAGGCAAATTTTTTTACCACTCAGCCACCCGGGAAGCCCATGTACATGTACAGAGACATGTATATTTGAAATTTCACCTCCTTTATTGACTTTCTTCAGGAAGGAAAAGTTGAAAATTCACTCTACAACAAAAGCCAGTAAACAAAAGTAGTTCACTTTTTGTTTAAGGCTTCGGAGTTAGATTCTTGACTCCATCAGAAAAAATCATTTTTGAGTCTTGGAAATGTTATCTAACTCAATATCTTGTTCTTAACTTCAACATCTATAAAATAAAGATATTAATAACAACTACTTCCTCAGGTTTTACTAAGTTATAAAAGATAAAATTCCTATAAAAGGATAAGCAATCCTATATCCAACACATGGTAACACTCTAAAAATTATATACTATTACTATTATTCTCAATGAATAGCTTAATGAGATAGGAACTATTGTACCATTTACTAAAATTATATTTTACCTTCATTTTCAAATTTCATCATATCATCCCTACTCCTAATCATGGGGTAGACATTCAAATGGATATGTTTTTAGAGCTTGAGAAGTTGCTGAAGGACTTTTTTGTTTTATATTGGAGTATAGTTGGTTAACAATGTTGTATTAGTCCCAGGTGTATAGCAAAGTGATTTTATTTTATATGCATCTATTCTTTTTCAAATTCTTTTTCAATTTAAGTTATTAAAGAATATTGAGCAGAGTTCCCTGTGCCATATGGTACGTCCTTGTTGGATATCAATTTTAAATACAGTAGTGTGTATATTTGAAGGTCTTTTTAAGGAAGACACACACAATTTTTTTTAAACTATCAACTGTGGATGGTGGTGGGTGGAGGGGACTTTGGAATAGGTAAGAGTAAAATATCTGAGTTTACCTAGGAAGATTTTTAAAAGGATGACCTTGGCAGTGGTATCCCTAACGGGTCTAGAGAAGGAGGATTTTTAGTACTCCATGAGTGAAACAGCTGTGAAAAGTAGAGAAACAAAAGACAAAGGAAAAAAGGAAAGATATACCCATCTGAATGCAGCGTTCCAAAGAACAGCAAGGAGAGAGAAGAAAGCCTTCCTCAGTGATCAGTGCAAAGAAATAGAGGAAAACAATAGAATGGGAAAGACTAGAGATCTCTTCAAGAAAATTAGAGATACCAGGGGAACACTTCATGCAAAGATGGGCTCGATAAAGGACAGAAATGGTATGGACCTAACAGAAGCAGAATGGTGGCAAGAATACACAGAAGAACTGTACAAAAAAGATCTTCATGACCCAGATAATCACGATGGTAGTATGATCACTCACCTAAACATCCTAGAATGTGAAGTAAAGTGGGCCTTAGGAATCATCACTACAAACAAAGCTAGTGGAGGTGATGGAATTCCAGTGGAACTATTTCAACTCCTAAAAGATGATGCTGTGAAAGTGCTGCACTAAATATGTCAGCAAATTTGGAAAATTCAGCAGTGGAATGGACTGGAAAAGGTCAGTTTTCATTCCAATTCCAAAGAAAGGCAATGCAAAAGAATGCTCACACTACCACACAATTGCACTCATCTCACATGCTAGTAAAGTAATGCTCAAAATTCTCCAAGCCAGGTTTCAGCAATACGTGAACCGTGAACTCCCTGATGTTCAAGCTGGTTTTAGAAAAGGCAGAGGAACCAGAGATCAAATCGCCAACATCTGCTGGATCATGGAAAAAGCAAGAGTTTCAGAAAAACATCTACTTCTGCTTTATTGACTATGCCAAAGCCTTTGACTGTGTGGATGACAGCAAATTGGAAAATTCTTAAAGAGATGGGAATACCAGACCACCTGACCTGGCTCTTGAGAAATCTGTATTCAGGTCAGGAAGCAACAGTTAGAACTGGACATGGAACAACAGACTGGTTCCAAATAAGAAAAGGAGTATGTCAAGGCTGTATATTGTCACCCTGCTTATTTAACTTATACACAGAGTACATCATGAGAAACGCTGGGCTGGAGGAAGCACAAGCTGGAATCAAAACTGCCCAGAGAAATACCAATAACCTCAGATATGCAGATGACACCACCCTATGGCAGAAAGTGAAGAACTAAAGAACCTCTTGATGACAGTAGAAGAGGAGAGTGAAAAAGTTGGCTTAAAACTCAGCATTCAGAAAACGAAGATCATGGCATCTGGTCCCATCACTTCATGGCAAATAGATGGGGAAGCAGTGGAAAGAGTGACAGGCATTATTTTGGGGGGCTCCAAAATCACTGCAGATGGTAACGGCAGCCATGAAGTTAAGAGATGCTTTTGAAGAAAAGTTATAACCAATCTAGGCATCATATTAAAAGGCAGAGACATTACTTTGCCAACAAAGGTCCATCTGGTTAAAGCTATGTTTTTTCCAGTAGTCATATATGGATGTGAGGGTTGGACTCTGAAGAAAGCTGAGCGCCAAAGAACTGATGCTCTTGAACTGTGGTGTTGGAGAAGATTCTTGAGAGTTCCTTGGACTGCAAGGAGATCCAACCAGTCTATCCTAAAGGAAATCAGTCCTGAATATTCATTGGAAGGACTGATGCTGAAGCTGAAACTCCAATACTTTGGCCACCTGATATAAAGAACTGACTCATTTGAAAAGACCCTGATGCTGGAAAAGATTGAAGGCAAAGGAGAAGGGGACAACAGAGGATGAGATGGTTGGAAGGTATCTTCGACTCAATGGAAATGAGTTTGAGTAAACTCTGGGAGTTGGTGATGGACAGGGAGGCCTGGAGTGCTGCAGTCCATGGGGTTGCAAAGAGCTAGGACACAACTGAGCGACTGAACTGAAGTGAAACAGACAGATTCTTTAAAATCCGACCCAATCTCAGATGACAGTCCTGGAAGACCACTGATGGGACTTGACCCAAGCAAATCCTTTAGGCAGCTACACCACTGCCTTCCACTGTGGCTTCAAAATGATTCTGTCTAGTCACTGGTGCATTGTCTCAGAAATTAACATCTTTACTATTAAGATATTCAAAATCAGTTCTCTTGACAGTTAAGATAAGTACATGGAATTGTAAAATATAGTGCTTCCAACCTGAGATGACACTCTTCTCGTTGCTGTCTCTTTGAAATTAACCGTGAGCTGAACACTTTAAAGATAACGTGATAATCAACTGGGCAAAGATAACAAGATAGGCTACAATAAAACTCATTTCAAAGAGAGATAATGCCACTGCATTCATTTCCCAAGGAGTTAGTGGGGTAAAATGCATACTTCACGCTGTTCTTTCATAATTCACTGCAAGTTAACAAATTAACTCATATGTACAAACGTACTCATATGTACTCATATGTAACAAATTAACTCATACCATAAAAAGGGTATTTTTTTCAATATACTTTAGTTATTTGCTTTTTCATAAAAATATACAACTATCATGGGCAATCTCATCTAATGTCCATCTATTTCACTGGGTAAGTACATTGATAGCATGATACATGTGCTATGTTATTAGCTTTCCCTAAGTGTATTTTAATGAAATATTTAAAATTTAATAAAAATTAGGAAACAGTCTGATTTGGCCTAGAGTATCTGAGACAGAAAAAGATCAACACGGTAAGAGCTTAGTGAGCACAGGAGAGGATCGTAGAAGGTTCAATCTAAAAAGAAGTAAAAAGCAAATTCAGTACTGTTTGAATTTTGAATATTTGAATTTGCTGCCTAAGGAAAAAATTACTTAGCATGAGAATGAGTGAAAGAAAGTTGAGTAAGATGTCTGATATACAGAAGGGATTGAGCCAAGAACCTCTGAAGATGGTAAGCACTACATTCACCTGTACAAAAAAACAGAGGATGAAAAAGCTCCTGTCACTGAATAGTAGCAAAGAATCATCAAAAGCTGTAACTCACGTTCAATACAAAATATTGAAAAGGGGAAATCTAGTGTGTTTTCATTTTAAATGTAAAATGTGGTAAAACATTCTAGAAAAATGGAGATTAAAAAGTTAACTAAGGGATCACCACTTTTCCCACCATTGTGTAACACATTATAATTTTAATGTTCATAGGTGTAGGTTTTTATCCAGCTATGGTTGAACCTGTATATAAGTCTGTACCCTGTTTTATCCAAGAAACATTATAGCATAGGCATGTTTATTATAATCCTCATATTTACTTTTAATGGTTACATATTATCCTCAAATACATGTGTCTAAGTGTTTTATTGGGCATTTGAGTTGCTTCTGAGTTTTTTATTTCACAAAATATATCCATCAACGTATTCAAATATATGACCTTTTCCATATTTTATACTATTTTCTTAGGAGAGATTCCCAGAAGTAATATCAGTGGGTAAGACAGTATGAATATTTTTATAGTTTTTACCCCCAATATACTTCCAAACTGCTTTTCAAAAGGGCTGTGCCAATCTTAATTGCAATAAACAGTTTCTGAAATCACCATATTCACTGCATCCTTGCCAACACGGGACATGATTATTTTTAATAGTATCATTTAGTAGATGAAGAACAAGTCCTCCCATTGCTCATATAATTGGCTTAGTCTAGTAGACCAAAGCATAGGAAAGGAGACTATCTGAAATTAAGGAATAACTTGACAAAGTCTGCCTATTCTAGTGACTATTATTGTGGTCAAGATGGTAAAGCAGATGCTGGAAGATCACCAAGCAAGGTAAGTTCACAGTAAATTGCAAAAACACAAAGCACACAGGTAGATCGGGGCAAACCTGGGTGAGGGGTCTCTAGGAAAATTTCCTGAATCCTAGTTGTCGGTCCAGTTCAATGCAGCACTATTAATCATGGGATGAAAAATAAGGAAAGCAAGGTAATCAAATGTAAAATAAACACAGACCCATACATTTTCAAAGTAAATAAATACACACACATTTTAATCCAGAGACTCCACTTCTATGTCTTAAAGATTCTTGCACACATGAAATAATGCTTACAAGATTTTCCATGACAGTACTGGTTGCGTTGGCTAAAAGATCTGAAAACCACAATTGTTCATCAGGAGGCGACTGTCTGATAATAAATTATGGTACTTTCAATAAATGTAATACCATGAAGTTTAAAAATGAATGAAGAAACGATCAACATTGACAGTCCTTCCAACATTGCTGAGTTTAAAAAGCAGGAAGCAAAACATATACATACACACACAACGTTAGCATCTGTATAAAAATTGGAAGAAAAATGAAAATGTTGGAAAACTTAGTGTTTGTTTGCATGCACTAGGCAAGCTCTGAAAAGGCATCAAGAAACTAGTAAGAGTAATTACCTCTTTGGGAAAGATGAATACTGGGTGTATGGAGAAGGGATATGAAATGGAGAATTTTTACCATGTGTTTTCTGTCAAGTGCGTGCTATCCATTCAAACAGTACATACATTAACAAAGGAAAATAAGGAAATGATCCTAGCCTGTGCCCTGGAAGGGTACTAGCAGCTAGACTGCCCATCCCCACGAGCTACAAGGCAGCAGTGATTATTAGAGGAAACCAAAGATCAACCAATTTTCTTTTTCTTCTGTTCTTTTCCAGTAATTGTATAATTTGTTCAAGTATAATTCACAAGATCATCCCATACAAAGCTCCGCCAATACACCACAGTAAACTGCCAGAAGGAAAATGTATGACAATAGAAACACATTGCTCTTTTAGGAAAATTCCACCCATTATTATATCCAGACCCCTTTGTTCTTTGAAAATTATAATTTCTGAGCTGTAGGTATGAACAAGAGGAAAATAATATTCAAAATATTCAGCTATGCTTGCTTTCTGATTTATATAAGGAAGCATGGGTTTCTGCTTTATTACCATCAAATTGTATAGTATCTTTAATTTTATTTAATAAACAACCAAGCCAAACTATAGTTTATCTTAAGATATAATGTCTCAATTTAAGCATGAGCTTATAGGAATGAGCAAGGTAAACAATGAAATACACATATCAATATAAGTAATTATTTTTATTCTAACTTCCTATGCTAGTAAGAATTCTTCATTTGAACCATAAAATGAGAACACATTTTAAATTCTATTACACTGAGCTAAAGATTTAAAAAGCAAAGTCCATGATGGCTCCTGAAAAGTCACTCAGATGGGAATCTAGCCAAATTTCACTTGATATAGTAACTAACTTAATGTGGAAAAGGGAATGTTGTATTATACAAAGCTCCTTTCCTTCCAAAATTAAGAATATCCGTCCAAAGTTTTGCTTCGATACAGCTGTCAAGAAGCTCAAAGCCACTGTCATTTCTCCAGTTATTTTTTGTCTTTTTGTTTTAATATTGATTTTCATACAATTATTGAAGTAGTGCTTGTTCCTGCCAAAACTATTTTCATAGGCTTAAACACAAAATTCCCATAATCCTAATTCCCCCAAAACAAACATTAATATTTTATTTAAGCCTTTTTGTATATGTGAATGCAAGCTTCTCCTTCATATTAAATTTTATATTCTTTTCCACTATGATTTCATCAGCATTTTTCAATGTTATTACCAAGCTTTCAAAACCATAATTTAATAATCTATGCCATAATTTCATTACTCTGATGTTATTGGCCAAGTCGATTATATTTTACTACCAAACTACTACAAATGGCATTTTAATGAAACTGTGTGTTATTTGTAATGACATGGAATTAACTGCTAGAAGTGGTATTACTGAAACAAAGGCGATACCTTTAAGGCTTTTGATACACACACTATGGATACCTGTTTTTTTTACACAACCAGATCCTCAGTTAAGAGTCCCTTGATTTTCTTTTGAATGTGGTCTTGACAGCAGGGCAATCAAGGTGTCCAGTGATCTGCTGACCAAAGTCTAGGTATGAGACGAGCTAGGTCAGTCATGTTTCTCATTCCAGGAATTTGGGCTTGGAGCAAATCGACCCACGGACAGAAATGATTGATGCTGATTCATCCCAGTGATGGTACCTGGCAAAGGTTTCAGCAGTTTCTCCCAGTATCTCTGTAGCTATTGTATTTCCTCTCCTTTTCTTTTGATTCTGTAAGCTATAAAATACTTTCTTTTCGTTTGGATCTTATTCCTTAAGTTAGTCATAATCAATTTCTGTAGCATGCAACAAAAGATTTCTGTAAACATCAAATGAAAAGCCTTACGAAAAATTTAGAGGAATCTGCAGTTTGCCCCATCTTCATCTCCACCAAATTTGTAAATGAACAACCTTCACTTACAGTCTTTGCTACTTTGATAAGCTAAAAAATGTATCTAATTTTTTCCTTTACTTTTTATCATTAAGTTAACATTTTGGATGCTTATCGGTCTTATATATGTCCAGCTTTTATAGATTATCAGTTTATTTCTTAGTTCACTTTTCTGTTGGTATACTTGGAAAACTTTTAGTAATCAACGACAATGTCTATTCTCCCTGATTTTGTTGAAAGTACTAGGGATAAAATGATGATAATCACTTTCTCTCTTTAAGAGGTTTTCAATCTAGTGAGTAAGATGGATATAAGCTGTGAATCACAATATTTTGAGGTAAGTCCTCTAATAGAAAACACTAGATTATTATTAGAGTAATACTAAACTGTTATTCATAATGTGCTAAATATATTCTCTTGATTTACTTATGGCACTTTAAGTCTGTTAAAATTTATGAGGTCAAATCTGTATATTTTCCCCATTATACTGTGTTTATGAAGTCTATTTTTTTCTAACTTGATTCAGAGTTTCTTCATCTGACATTTATTTCTAAACACAATGTGAGATACAGAGTGCACCTTTTTTGCAAATAATTACTCAATTTTCCCAGAACCACATATTGATCGTTTTTTGTTTTCCCAGATTTGTGATTATTGCATATTATGCTTTATTTTCCATATTTTAGAGTTTGTATATTGAGGTTCTTTTCATTTCTTCTTCAGGTCTGTCTGCATATTAATATACTGTGTTAATTACAGCCATTTTTAATATCATTAGTTGACAGTGGAACTTTGTCTCAATGTTGTTTTTTCTTTTTTTTTCTTATTTAAACATTCTTTTGCAATTAAAACTTACTTGCTGAGACTTCCCTGGTGGTTCAGTGGCTAGGACTCTATGCTTCCAATGCAAGGGCCTGGGTTTGATCCCTGGTCCAGGAATTAGATTCCACATGCCACATGTAACTCTCATGCCACAACTAAAGGCCCCCACGTGCTGCAACTAAGACTTGTGACAGCCAAATAATTTTTTTTTAATATTCAAAAAACTTTATTTGCTATTCTGTGTGAACTTTCAAATCTCTAAATTTCCCAACAATCTCTTTCTATTTTAATTTGGATTGTCTACATATGTATGTGTATATATATACATGCATACACATTCAATATTTCTATTTTAGAAAACCCTCTACCTTTTCTCATTTCTTGTCAATATCGATTAGTAAAGGTTTGAGTTTTAATTTCCTCTGAGTCTTAACTTACTATAACAAAAAGTCAGTAGAAAATTTCAGGCAGCTCTGAAATAATTCCTTGCAACATTTAGAATATAAAATATTTATCTGTCGAGACTGACAAAGAGACAGAGACAGAGAGAAGAAACCAATAAAGATGGAGGGGGAAAAAAAAAAAACACAATTGCTTCAGCTGCCTTCCAGACATTTCAGGATTGGCCTACTTTTTAAATTTTAATCAGCATGGTTAGAAACTCAAGATCATCTTTTTCTTTGAATAAAGAATTAAGTCAAAATCACCACTTAAAATGACTTTATCAGTGTAATTCATTATTTTTTAGTCTTGCTTATCAAATATAGCACTTCTCCTGTCTGTAATTAGATGGCTGTGTTCACTCAGAGAAATCAATATGTATTACTCACATTCAATTCGTCTAACTCCTCAAAAATCGCAATTCAAGTAATCAGCAATTCTATTGTCATTTAATAGACATAGAAATAAAGAAGTGATAGGCTGTGGTGGAACTCACCAGCAACGGAGGGAGTTTATATTAGTCCATGTGCCATATTCATGCACAGTGCAAATGTGCACATTTAATGCAATTTTTCTTGTCTAGTAGCATTTAAATTTATAGCCAATTGTATCCAACCCAACTATACCTCTGGCAATTGTCTTTGATTGAGTACTAAAGCCCTAGTGAAGTCACCTGCAAATTTTGTTGTTCAGTGAGGAACTGATTCAGCTCTGATGTCATCTATATATGTCATGAAAACATTTCTTAGTCAAAGAAGAAACAATGCTAACTGCAGAAACTCAGAACCAAGTGCAGTATATCAGTAACAAGCCATGTGATCAGTTGCAAATCTGCATCTTAGAAATTTGCAACACACTGTCTCTTCAAACCACTGCTCTGGTTGTTTTCTGATAAAATCCAGCAACAGGGTTTTTTTTCTTTTTTCCCTTTTCCTTGAGTAATAAGAGAGGTACTAGTCCTTTAAAGGCCTTCCCTGGTGGCTCAGAGGTTAAAGCGTCTGCCTGGAATGCGGGAGATCTGGGTTCAATCCCTGGGTCAGGAAGATCCCCTGGAGAAGGAAATGGCAACCCACTCCAGTACTCTTGCCTGGAGAATCCCATGGAGGGAGAAGCCTGGTAGGCTACAGTCCATGGGGTCGCAAAGAGTCAGATATGACTGAGCGACTTCACTTTTACTTTCAGTCCTTTAAAATCCTCTCCTTATCGACATATGTTCCCTCCCTCTGTTGTGTTCTGTTCTGGTTTATGCTAATTGTCCAAGGAGCGGTGGCTGCGCGGGCACAGGATGGCCAAGAGGAGCTACTCCACGTTCAAGGTCAGGAGGGGCGGCGATGAGGAGATACCCCTCATCCAAGGTAAGGAGCAGCAGCTGAGCTTTGCTAGAGCAGCCATGAAGAGATGCCCCATATCCAAGGTAAGAGAAACCAAAGACGGTAGGTGTTGCAAGAGGGCATCAGAGGGCAGACACACTGAAACCATACTCACAAAAAACCAGTCAATCTAATCACACTAGGACACAGCCTTGTCTAACTCAAAGAAACTAAGCCATGCCCTATGGGGCCACCCAAGACGGGTGGGTCATGGTGGAGAGGTCTGACAGAATGTGGTCCACTGGAGAAGGGAATGGCAAACTACTTCAGTATTCTTGCCTTGAGAACCCCATGAACAGTATGAAAAGGCAAAATGATAGGATACTGAAAGAGGAACTCCCCAGGTCAGTAGGTGCCCAATATGCTACTGGAGATCAGTGGAGAAATAACTCCAGAAAGAATAAAGGGATAGAGCCAAAACAAAAACAACACCCAGCTGTGGATGCGACTAGTGATAGAAGCAAGGTCTGATGCTGTAAAGAGCAATATTGCATAGGAACCTGGAATGTCAGGTCCATGAATCAAGGCAAATTGGAAGTGGTCAAACAGGAGATGGCAAGGGTGAACGTCGACATTCTAGGAATCCGTGAACTAATATGGACTGGAATGGGTGAATTTAACTCAGATGACCATTATATCTACTACTGTGGGCAGGAATCCCTCAGAAGAAATGGAGTAGCCATCATGGTCAACAAAAGAGTCCGAAATGCAGTACTTGGATGCAATCTCAAAAATGACAGAATGATCTCTGTTCGTCTCCAAGGCCAACCATTCAGTATCACAGTAATCCAAGTCTATGCCCCAACCAGTATCGCTGAAGAAGCTTAACGGTTCTATGAAGATCTACAAGACCTTTTAGAACTAACACCCAAAAAAGATGTCCTTTTCATTATTGGGGACTGGAATGCAAAAGTAGGAAGTCAAGAAACACCTGGAGTAACAGGCAAATTTGGCCCTGGAATACAGAATGAAGCAGGGCAAAGGCTAATAGAGTTTTGTCAAGAGAAAGCACTGGTCATAGCAAACGTCCTCTTCCAACAACACAAGAGAAGACTCTACACATGGACATCACCAGATGGTCAACACTGAAATCAGACTGATTATATTCTTTGCAGCCAAAGATAGAGAAGCTCTATACAGTCAGCAAAAACAAAACCGGGAGCTGACTGTGGCTCAGATCATGAGCTCCTTATTGCCAAATTCAGACTCAAATTGAATAAAGTAGGGAAAACCACTAGACCATTCAGGTATGACCTAAACCAAATCCCTTATGATTATACAGTGGAAGTGAGAAATAAATTTAAGAGACTAGATCTGATAGATAGAGTGCCTGATAAACTATAGATGGATGTTCGTGACATTGTACAGGAGACAGGGATCAAGACCATCTCCATGGAAAAGAAATGCAAAAAAGCAAAATGGCTGTCTGGGGAGGCCTTACAAATAGCTGTGAAAAGAAGAGAAGTGAAAAGCAAAGGAGAAAGGAAAGATATAAGCATCTGAATGCAAAGTTCCAAAGAATAGCAAGAGATAAGAAAGCCTTCTTCAGCGATCAATGCAAAAAATTGAGGAAAACAACAGAATGGGAAAGACTAGAAATCTCTTCAAGAAAATTAGAGATACCAAAGGAACACTTCATGCAAAGATGGGCTCGATAAAGGACAGAAATGGTATGGACCTAACAGAAGCAGAAGATATTAAGAAGAGGTGGCAACAGTACACAGAAGAACTGTACAAAAAAGATCTTCATGACCAAGATAATCATGATGGTGTGATCACTATGGGGTTGCAAAGAGTCGGGCACGACTGAGCGACTGAACTGAACTTAATTTAGAGCAGTAGCTTTTAAGGTTTTCTTAACCACTTTCAGTTAATCTGGAACATTAATGAATGGAAAAAACTTGCAAACCATGGTTATCTCCTGAAGTCCCTAATTCACCTATTGATCAGTTTAAAGTCTATAGATCTCTGGAAGTAAGAAATTCTGTTTTAGAAATATTGGTACATATTTTAAAGGAATCTGTAGACAAAATGACTGTATTAAATACAAATATTTTACATGCAGACATGCCTCTAGCCCTATAATCTTAGATGACATCTCTAAATGCCTACCAGTTTATCATTTCCTTGATTCAAGATATTAATGTGATATATTATTTCAGATATTACTAGAAAATATTCAGATGCACAAATTGGTAGATATAGTCATTTCTGCTTACATTACTTTTAGGTAGGATGTTAGGTATGAGCAAGGATGGGAGGCTTAGTGAAAAGGTTGCAAGCTGATCTCTAAACTCCATTCAGACACACCCAGGAGAGCTCACAGATTGGCTACAAAATAACCACAGGGGCTTTTCCAATTCCTACACAGCACCCTAGGCACACAGTGGATACAAACTAACCACAGGGGCTTCCTCAAGGAATCCTAGATAACTAGGAGCCAATCAAGGGTTCATAAATATTCTATACATATATGTATTTGATTATAACAGACTGAATTATGGGAAGACAAATACAACAGTTCTGTAACTTGCAACTGTCAACTGGCCTTGGACATATACCTATTTGCATTCCCTTTCTTGATTGGTGGCGGGTACAGGCCCTGTTTTGCACGGGACACAACCAGGAGGAGGAGTGTGAGCCGCGCTGTCCCTTCAGTTGTGTCAGACTCTGTGCAACCCAATGAACCATAGCCCCCCAGGCTCCTCTGCCCATAGGATTCTCCAGGCAAGAATACGGGAGGGGCTTACCATGCCCTCCTCCAGGGGCTCTTCCTGACCCAGGGATCAAACCCATATCTCTTATGTCTCCTGCATCAGCAGGCAGGTTGTTTAATACTATCCCGGGAAAGAGACAGAATTATAAAAAGCGGGAAGCCAAAAGGGAATGTTAGGTCAACCCCTTTCCGGCTGGTCTACTCCCATGTCTTGGCAGTTGTCTGTCTAATAAAAGATCTGTCTGCTTCAGCTGTAACTTGTCTGTTGTTTTAAACCTTTTAGTCCACTGTTCCAAATTTTTGTTGCTATAAGAACTGAGGAAGAAAAATAAACCAATGTGATGTTACCACATTATAAATGCAAGGCTGTATAATGGGCAGCAGACATGAAGTCAACAGGGCACACAGTAGACGACCCAATGTTTCTAAACCTGGCTCTACTTTCCGTTGACCTTGGGCAATTATTAACTCCCTCAAGTTCTTTCTTATACATAGGGGACCTTAGACTAATGACCTGAGTTTTCCCTGGGTCAACTGACTTATGGTGAGTTTTCATCTGTTTCATAATCAGCCAGAGCTGACTTTGTGTGCTAGGTACAATAACTACTGGTTGCTTTACTTGCATTTTTAAACACTGTTTTCCTAAAGTTTTGTACTTGGGCAGAATGCAGAAAAGCCAGGACAATAAAAGATAAAGGCTTAAGTGGGTGGTACATGAATTTTTGAAACTAGGCATATACTGAAACAGCAGTATCAGAAGACATTTCCTCATCTGCTGAAAATGAATTGCAGAGCAGTAATCTCAAAAGATTTTCTTTGAATCATGGAAATCAATTCAGAAATGACCATTATTGTGTGCCCTGCACTAATATACAGTCATAATAAAACTTGTGAATAAAATGGCATTAATTCATTATGTAATGTGGCTTCTTGAGACTAAAATTTCAGTTTTCCTCCAATATAAAAACACTGTTCACAAACTAACTTTTGAAAGTCAAGCTAGGGCCCATTCTTTACACGAAGGTAAACACACACACATTTATTTTGATATGTAAGCTAAAGACTCTAAAGAAAATAATGAAACGAAAAGCACAGAAAGTGAAACTAGAATCATAATTGCACACTTTCATGAGCCAAGAGTAGAGAAAATACTGCAAGGTTTTATCTGTAATTGGACTGACTGGATAACCAAATCAATTCTGAATTAAAGATGAACTAATTTTGAATTTTTGAAGTGTTTTGTCATTTATTATTAGATGATCAGATTGTGAGGTTCTGGGGTTTTTTTGCGGGGGGATTAATAAACTTAGGAAAACTTTGACCTCAAACTCTAGGGGTTCTGATTGACTTTCACAGAGGTACATAGATACATCACTTTCAATTTGGAAGAAGTAGAACGTTTCTCATTAAAATTATGTATCTGGGTGTTTTATTTCTACGTCAAATTCACTCATCTTCTTTAAATGAGGTTATGTAGATTGACCATTAAAAGTCATAAATACCCTTTAAAATGTTGTTAGTTTGAATGCAATATGTTAAAAGATAGTATTTCCCACTTCAATTCCTCTGAAAGAATATTGATTTTAAAGAATTTTTAAAGGCAGATATCCTGTCATATTTTGCTTAATCATCTTTAAATTGTTAACCATCTTTAAAGGTTTTTAAATCATCTTAAACCGTCTTTAAATCGTTAATCATCTTTAATTGTCATCATATCCAGTGTTTTCAGTTACACAGCTTCAGAAGTAACATGTATCAGATATTCACCATGATCACTTTTCAGTTCTTAATGTGAGTATATTTGTGTGAGTGTGTGGGTAGATGTGTATTGACTGGAGACAAAATGAGATGGAAAGAGACTGAGCCATGGATAGTGGATAGGCTAGTAGGTGATAAATCATTTATATACATACATAAATAAGTTACAAAATATATAGAAGTTACCTACTTATATTTTTCATTTATGATCTATTCTATTTTACCCCAAGAAAATATAAGCTTTATGAGGGCAAGGGTTTTGATTTACTCTCTAATATTGTCAAAGCCAACTAGAACAATGTTTTGCACACAGCTGGAACACAGTTCAATTTGTTACAATTTACTTGAATAAACCAGTATCATTATTAATTAGAAAGACAGTACCTGAAAGGATAAGAATTATGCCTTATGAAGTATATTCATCACTTAGGCTGGGTTGGTGAATTTGTTTCAAATTCAGGAGTGGTTAGTTTTCCTCAGAGCTTTTCCAGTATGTATGTATGTATGTATGTATGTATGTATGTATGTATGTATGTA